>NC_056745.1:5371487-5686487 GCF_019279795.1 Protopterus annectens | reverse complement strand
CTAAGCGCATACAAGCGCACACCCGCTGACTACTGCTTAAAAGTGCTTACTCCCGCTAACACCCGCACTAATTTTTTTTAAAGAAAAGAAAATGGGGAAATAGGAAAGTGGTGAAAAAAGGGGCACAAAGAGGGAAAGACAGTAGGGAAACCAGCTCGGGATGTGCAGGATGGGTGTAGGGAAGGTCCATAGCTGTCCATTTCTTTATCAGCAACAGCTGTGCATATGTTTGAAATTTGGTGTGAAATTTTAAACCTTCCACCCCTGAGAGAGGGGTGAGGACAACAAAATATGTTGTACTGCCAATTAGAATTATCAGTTTACATGTCCAGCTGACGTGTGCTAATTGGGCAGCTATGTATGGGGCATAATTTTTTTGTGGGAACAGAGTGCCCTTTTTTTATTTTTTTTTTCAGGTGAGAGTGGAATGTGAGGTACAGGAAGTAGGTATATTTGGGGAGGTAGGTTGGGGAGGTTAACAGACAAGACAAACAACAATTCCAAAACTGAAGAAAAACAAACTAACAAACCAAAAGGTTCCGAACCAGCAGGTGTAAAACTCCAAAGGTTTATTAGAAAATGTAAAAGTAAAGCGCTTTTCGTCTCCCTTAGTAGGAAGACTTCTTCAGACAAAGGAAAAAATCATCAAACACAATTTAAAACCCAAAAAAAGGGGTGTGTGTTGCAAAATTGCAAACAGCTGCCTTAATTGAACCCACTGACATACCTTCACATTTAAAGTTGTTTTACATTAAAAGCATAAATAAAAGTCCACTTAGTGTAGACAGGGTGTCAAACATAAAAAAGTTTTCAAAAAAGAAACATGAACTTGATAAAAGTAACCAAGAATGTCTTAGTGAAGATTCATGAACCTAATCAAGTGTAAATACTGTTTGTTTCCCTTAAAATACACTTTAGCAAACAACTTTTCATAGGGTAAAACAAAACTCATACAGAATCTTGTGATTAAAAAGAAAATAAAATGAAGTAATGCTTGCAACCAAATATAATATCCATTCCTTAACAGAAAAGGTAGTAAGGAGTACACATCTCTAATGCATAATGAAGAATCAATAATAAATGAATAAATAAACAGTGAAACTCAACTAGGAGTGTGCAATAAGCGGAATTTCAAAGGCATTTCTAATAAAAGAAATGTTATTTCTAATATTAAATAACCGAATATGTTTATTTCTGTGTTAAAAATCTAACACAGAAATTGCTTGTCATTTCAACGCCAACAGAATGCAACAACAGTATATGAAAAATAATTTTTTTTTTTTGGTTTGTTTTTAGACAAGACAAACAAGACGCATACAGGGCTGGAGTATGACACATGTGGGGGGTAAACACAATTGACAGGGATGGATGTTTGGATATCACGAGCCCATGAGCCCACAGATGGCAACAGTGGAACTGAGATCGCCACCCATGGGCAGTTACCACTGCGCCTTCACAGCCCAGGCCGGGGCTGTGCTGGGGGCTGGATAGGATGGGCAGGCACACCCGTGAGTTGCGCCACTCTCGCCTCAAGCTGGCGTAGGTGATCAGTCACAGAACGCCTGATCTCACTACGCACCACACCTTATGGAGGGTGAGTGGAGGCTCTCCTCCGGCCACGCTTGCAGAGAGGGGACGAGCCCCATCCCCTGCAGCGCTTCCACCCAAAGGTGGCACAGGGCCACCGGAGGAGGACGTCCTGGCCTGGGCACTGGTGCCAGGTGCACTCACTAGCTGAGGTGGGAGAGGTGGGTCCGCTGGAACCCGCCTTCCCTGTTGTCCTATGTTTAGCAGTATTTTATGGCATTTTGGGTTAGTAACAAACAACACCATTCAAAATTAGTTGTAACAGCATGCATCAGTATTCCCATTAACCAAACACCCATGAATTCCGAACATTGAGCAGCAAGCATAACACATGCATATTTAGAACAACAGTGCACATTCCAATAGCATGCAGGGTTGATTGGTGGCAACAGGCCATCAGGTTTGGATATGTGAACAGGGCACATGCATCAACGTACATGCAGATATGTATGAACCAACAGGACAAATGTCCATGGGAATTAATTGTGAATACACATACCCAGTTTGGTGTGGAATGGCATAATTTGTGAAAATAGGGTAGGGTGGAGAAATATTACATTAACAACTTACACTACCTATACATATGCTGTACATTCCTAGTAGATGCAGATATATATCCCCTACATGTATTAGTACAGTTTCCTGTATGTAACCTTAGGAATGTTGGTGATGGGGATGTTACTGCTACATTAATATACATTCCATTTTTATTCATATATGTTCATATCTGGCTGTGTTCAGGTACAGCATCCTGCTACATTTGATTTATATGGGTCTAGACAACTGTGGATGTTCAGCATTTCATACAACCATACTATCTCCATAATGCAAGGGTACAGCAACATAATATTATGTAGTGACTGCAGTATACCTTTATTCCAGACTTATTACAGCTTTCTTGGTAGCTTCAAACTGTCTTTCTCACACTCTCTCACTTATTTTATATTTACATTTCAGAATGGTACTTAATTCTAGGCTTTATTAACATTTATTACTGGGTTACAACAATCCTTTCCAGCTGACTCACTTATTTCATATGGCAGAATTTACAAGGATGTATTCGACACTTGTTAATCCTTTGTTGATTGATTACCACTCATTTTCAGGCTGAAGCAGTTATCTGATATTACAATACAGATGGAAACTCTATTTGAGACTTGTTTAATCTTTATTACTGGATTGCAATACACTCTTTTCCAGGCTGCATCACTTATCTAATCTTACAATACTAGCAGAATCTTTATTCTAGGCTTATTTCACCTTTATTACTGGGTTACAACAATGAACTCTTTTACAATCTGTCTCACTTATATTCTATAACAATACCAGCTAAATAATTACTAACCTGCCTGGTGGTGCAACCTCAGCAGCCTATCAGCATAGGCTCACCGATTCGCGGAACGGACACCTGCAGCTGTAATATAAATGAAGGAATATTGGAACATACCTCTCCATACTATAGGCTAGGATAGCATTTCTTACATACGTAATTACATGGATACTTACTCAGTAGTGGGGCATTGGGCATTTGGCGGGCCTCCTGGATCCAACGGTTCAGTTGGTCCTCCTTATTTCGCTTCAGGTCCGCATGGTGGTGACGGACCTGTTTACCAGTCCTTGAAATGCCTGTGGCACTGGTGAGATCATGTGCCAACCGGTTCCATGCCTCTGCCTTATACGCACCCCATTGAACCTGGCCCTGCATGAGTTGTGCTTCATGATCATGGACTAGGAGCCAAACCATATATTTTGACTCCTCAACACCCCACCTTTGTGCTCTAAAGTGATTTCCCTCTCCTGCACCTGCCATCCTGACTGCAAATGGGTACCACAATCAGTTATGGTGTGTATTCCCGCCTATGGGGCTTATATATGCCGGTTTTCCCGCACTTATCTCTGATTGGCCATTTTGGATATTTATCAGCTTAAAGCAAACCTGCTTTGTCATGGTTCTATTTTCATTCATTCCTATATATATGCTAATACTTTATTTCTCAGTACAGCTGTCATGGCTTAGTGGTTCAGTACATTGACTATGGTGCACAGTATCCTGGGTTTGACCCTTGGCATTGCTTTTTTTTTTTACTACTGTCTAGACAGGTTAGGAGGTGTGTCTGTGTAAAGGCGGCTTTGATACAGCTTGCCCAATGTTGCCCGCCGGTTAGCTGGTTGGTGCGCTGCGCAGCTCCGCTCAAACGGCTTACGCTGGGTAACGCGTTATTTAGCTTTGAGCACTCATATTATGCTGGGTGAAGCACTGCTGAGCTATGGGCACTCATATTAAGCTTATTAAAGCGCAGCTCACCTCTGGGCACTCATATGCAGCTTATTAAAGTGCTGCTCACCTACGGGCACTCAAATGCAGCTTGTTAAAGTGCTGCTCACCTACAGGCACTCATATGCAGCTTGCTAAAGTGTTGCTCAGCTATGGGCAATTATAATCCTTTTTTATAAATTATTCTGTTGGATTTCTTCACAAATACATGGCCCATTTCATAACATTTTACTTAAATTATAGTTTTATATATATATATATATATATATATATATATATATATATATATATATATATATATATATATGTCGGGATTGTTTCATACTTATTTAAATAAAAATGGTGAATGATGTTGTGGGGGCTCGAACCGTGACTACCTCCTCTTTGGCCAACGTCTCTACCGCTACGCTATTGCTACTTGGCTTAATTTAGATATGTAGATCTTATATGCTTTTCAATGTCTGCTAACTGTGGCTGAGCGAAGGGCATACCCGCGCAAATGCGGGCAAACATTTTTGAAATTATAAAAAAAAAAATGAAACTGCTATTTTTACGTTTTACACATTTTCCAGTAGGGTTTTGTCTCTGGGGATGTGTGGTGTTGTGTTCCTTGACATTTCTAAGGACTCGCTCGTGGGTGTTTACTTTCAGGCCTCTGACTCTTCTGGGGGCGTGTCCCTTTGCAGTACTCAGCATTTGGACATGCCCCTTACTTTCCTACACGGACCGTGTTAGCCTAGGGTATGATTCAGCATGCCCTCATGAATATGCATGGCATGCTGACATCATACCGTTCAACTGCAGCCTCCGAGTAAGACATATTAAGTCTTACACGGAGGTTTCGTGAATCCGGCCCTTGGTTTTATGACATCACCTGGATGGGGGTTGTTCTACTAATATGGGTCCTGGATTAGAACTTCAAAGTATGAACACCTGCTGGTCATGTAGGTAAAGACATTGAACAACTTCATTCATGCCAGCACTGTGTCCAGAAACTTTAACAGTAATGGGAATCATTCATTCCTCAGACATCGGGACAGTGTCATGTATCGCAGAACTTCTGTGAACTGAACCATACAAGTTTCTGTACATAAGGGACACAATAAGTTATGGGTGGGGACCATTATAGTTCTTGGCAAGGTGTACATCACTAAGAAAATGTATACATCTTCTCTAGTTTGCATTTTAACTGTTAATGTGTCCATCCCACTCTCTCAACAGATAAGGATGATGTTGTTCTTGAATTCAATGTAATATTTCAAGATAAAACAAAGCTTGATAGCTCTTTTACAATGTATACCATATTAACAAAAGCATTGGTCAGGCATATAACAGTGTGTAGCAGGCTTTACTGACCCAGCTGCATACATCTCAACTGGCCCTGATTTTCAGGTATGTCCCTGATTTTCACTCAGATTTTAGCATGTCCCTCTTAATCCCTCCTTCAACTGGTGAATTCTGGACAAAAGGTGGTGAATTGTATTTAATAAATAATGACAATTATTAGAGCTATAGACTTTCTTTACTTCAGAAACTGTATATTAATTCACATTCTCTTAATCTGTCAATGTCTCAAGTTAATAGTAATTATATTTTAAAAATGTCCCTGATTGTCCCCGATTATTTGTAGATTCGTCCCTGTTTCTGTTGAGATTTGTCTGTCTGTTGACAGCTATGCAAAAAGCTTATGTTAACAGACTGTCACAGATTACAGATATGTTCCTAGGAATTTGACAAATAACTTGTTATTTGCAACCAGCTCAAAATATACAATAATATAAATTATTGGAATATGCTTCTCTAAAGAACTGATGTGGGTGAAGTAAACCAAGATAAGAGGTTTATATATGTTTCCCCTCTGGATTGGAACTCACAGTATGCCAGAATGTAGGTGGTTGCCCTGTTTCCTAATGAGCTAAACTAACAGCCAACTCATATTGTTATTAAACAAATAGGTACCAATCTACAAACCTTGTTAGATAGCTGATATCAGCAGATTGTAACAGATTATGGGCATATTTCTAGGAATTCAACAAATAACCGAGTTATTCACAACCATGCTCAAATGCTAAAAATATACAGTAATATCAATTATTGGAATATGCTTGTCTTAAGAAATTCTGTGGATGAAGTAAACCAAGATAACAATTACAGATATGTATCCCCTATGTGGATTGGAACCCACAGTATGCCAAAATGTAAGCATGGTGGCTAGTTTCCTGACAGGCAGAACTAACACACAGGAGGGATTTGATTTTAGCAAACAGGTACTGTTTACAGAGAACAATTATTGGACATTTTATTGTGAAGAAATAACAGCTACTGACACATAATTGATAACATATGTGTAAGCAGTTGCACAGGCATTCCTTGTTGTCTTAAATAAATGTGACTGTTTATTAATAGTAATGAATTCAGAAATGTATGAGTTTTCACTCCAATATATAGTGGTGCAGTAGGCGATACTGTGGTAGTATAATAGAAAATGATGGAGTGTGCAGTCATCTGCGGCATAGGCATCAGTGATACACGAGGACAATGGCTATGTGCAATGATGTTATTAGATGTTGTAAATCATATGGACATCTACAAAGGTCATAATTATAGATATTATAAACATAATTAAATAAACAACACAGGAATCAAACCTACAGTTATAAGGGCAGTAGTTACTATGTCCACTTAATTATCTCCATGAGCTAATTGTTACAGCAACTATTAAATGGTTGTATAAAACCATCTATCTGATATATATGGGCAGATATATCTCTAAATTCCATAGGAATGCTCAGGCAGGAGTGGAATAGTGATGCATACTGTAGGGATCTATGAGCTTCCTAAACACCTCAGCAACCCTCCTTCAAAGCTCTTACGTGTCCCTCCAATGCAGGTCATCATAGTGGTGGTGAACTTGCTCTGCAGTGCAGTAGATCCTGCCCAGCTAATGTGCTTGTTTCTAATTCTGTTCCACACATTTATCATTGTGAAGTTCATGAGACTGGCTCGCATTCACTTCTCCAATCTGATGTACACAGTCAATATCTGAGTTGTGTCCTTGTCAGTCTAGTTGGGCTCACAGACATGTCTCAGCCTCCTCGAAGTAGCCATCATGATCCACAAATGGAAAAAATTCTGAAGAATGCAAACAAAGAGAAATGCTCACTGAGGTACCACTCAGTTCTCAGTTAGCAATGGTCTGATATGTAAATGCATCTACATCAATATGTGAAAGTGATGCTGATGTCATGTTATCAGATCCTTGGCAGATGATGGGCATGTACCACACATTACAGAACACCTGGATGTTACAGCACAGGAAGCCAATTTAAATGGAGATGCACAAATTGGATTCCAAAAACTTGAAATTTAATGAACTTTATTAATTTTTTTTGGGGGTACAAATTTTTTTTGGTTTAAATATTTGGGAATTAAAATTTTTTTATTATAAATTTAAAACCAGTTTTTTGAAAAGAAAAAAAATTTTTTTTAAAATTTTTTTTTCCCAAAGGGTTTTTTTTTGGGGGTTTTTGATTTGCATTCATATTGCTTTTTTTAAATTTTATTTACCCAAATCATTGAGACTTTTCATAACAAATTAACAGTAAAAAAAGCGATTTTGTTCAACATTTCTTCTGAACCCCCCTTTTAAAGGAAAAAAGAAAGTTTAAGTTTAGTTAGGATTTTTTTTTAAAATTTTTTTTTAAAAAAAATGAAAAATATTGTGTCTGTTTAATTTTCTTCAATATGTTTTAACAAAGACATTGGGCCCGGAAAGGACCAATTTGGGGTCCCAAAGGGTTTTAAATTTAAATTTTTTAAATTATTTAAATTTAAAAAATTTTAGGTTTTAAAGATTAAAAACCCTGGTAAGATTATAACTTTTAAGGAGGCTAAAAATATTAATCTTCAATTATAAAGATGTGAATCCCCTTTAAAAGGTCCGTAAACAGGGGGGGTTCCTACTTTAAAGGGAACCCCAAAATGTAAAAGCCCCAAAGAAAAACCCCAAACCCAAAAAAAGGAAATAAAAACCCAAAAATGAAGATTTAAAAATAAAACAAAATAAAAAATTTTTTTTAAATTTAAAGATGTTTAATGAGGGGCTTTTTTGGGAAACCAGCTACTTAGGTTAAACTATAAGTAAATAAAAAAATGCCGGGAACAAAGGTAAGATGGTAAAGGAGGTTAGGTTACCCCAAAACCAAATTTTTTAAAAATAAGCAAAAACAACCCCTGAAAAATATTACACAAAAAACCAAAATTTGTAAAAGAAAGTTTATTTGAAAAAGGACAAAAAATGAAAAAATCCCAAATTTCCCAACGAGCACTTTTAAAACAAAATGCCCCAAAAGATTTTAACTTAAAATATGGACTAATTTTAAAATGTAAAATGTTAACTGAGGGGCTTTGCGTGCGAAGCCAAATAGGCTTAAAAGATTTTGGGTTAGCAAAAAAGCAAGGGGGAACGGAGAAGGTTAAAACGCCTTTAAAAGAAAACCCCCCACATTTTCAAAAAAAAAACGGGGCCATTCAACCCGGGATATATAAATGTAAGGAAGCCAAAAAATGAAAGTATAGAAAGAAAAAAAAGGAATGTAAAAAAAATACAATGGGGTTTTCTGAAGTTGTAAATTCCAAAATGGCCTACGAAGTGGAAAACGGCTAATCCCCATGGCAATCCCAAGCTAAACGTTGTAGCAATGAGGCAAACAGGTTGGTGAGGGATGCCAGCACGGGGGGGTTTGGGGACCGGTACACCGGGCTTTACCACAACAACCCCTCAGGGGGGCCGGGCCTCGGGGAAACAGGGCAGGGGGGGGACCGTTCTATACCACCATGCCAAGGGACCAAGGACGGTGAAGGCCTAAAATTTGGGATGAAAACCCAAGCAGGCCCAATGAATTTACCGGAGGGGGCAATCCCCAACCCCCCCCACACGAGTGAATTTTTAATTTAGGAAAAAAAATTTAAACAGCATAAGGAATTGTAAAAACTTCAAATTAAGTGAGGTGGTCTAAGCAGAGTTGGGGTAGGGGTGGGGTTTCCCCCAGGCGGTCAAAATCCACACCAGCAAAATAAAAAGTTCGAGCAAAAGGTGAGGTGAAAGGTTCTGAAAAACAGTGAAAGGTTCAAGATTGTAAAAAATTTCCCACCTGTAAAAAACAAAAGAACGCCAACTTAATTTGAAAAAAGCCCCCCTTAAAAAAACACCCCTGAGAGTAAATATATGAGAAGAATAAATACATTTGAAATTATCCCTTAAATCTAAAATACAAAAGGGGCTCGGGAAAAGGAAATCAAAACGTCTAAACCAGAAGTACCATCCGAATGTAAAATAAAAAGTAGAATTTGGAAAAGTGATGAATCCAGAATAATGAAAAACCCCTTAAAGTTATGCAGTGCAAAATAAACATTAGAAAACCCAAAAAAAACTTTTCAAATTTCTGATTAATTGTTCCCAAAAGGAATTTTTGGTCCACTGAAAAGCAAAAGGGATGTTGCGAAAAAAACCCACATTTTTAATATATGAAATGAAACAGGAAGAGTGAACGCTGAAAAATTTTATAACGAAAAAATGTTTTTATTTGAGAAACACCCTTTAAAATTAAGATTTAAATTGGGAAATGTATTGAACAGATGTGTAATAACCTATTAAAATTACGCAATTTTTTTGATTGAAGGTGAAATTCAACCCCCACCCAACCCCCTTAAAAACCCCCCCCAAAAAAATGGATGTGAACAAATTAAAGGGTTTTTTCCGGGGGTTTCAAAAATTTTTGTGTCTGTTATCACTCCCTGTTCATAATACATGAGGTGTTCCCTAACAACCCTAGTTTTGGATGTGTTTTACGTTAAATTATTGTGTTATACGCTTTCAAGGGGGAATATTTTTTGGAATGGGTAAACATGTGTTAAATAATTGTAAGGTATTAATGTACCCCCAAATGTATAAAAATTGAAAAATAAACCAAAACTTCCACACCCATTCCCCCCCTAGGGGGAGTGCATCACATCCACCCGGCCCCTTCCCCCGGGTGGCCCTTAGGGGAAGGGGGGGAGGGGGCTCCCCTCTCAATGTGGCCGGGGCCCCCATACCCTCCGTGTGGACTGGGGTGGGGGGAAATTTTTGGGATTGTTTCAGCCCCCAGATCGGGGGGTGGAACAAGGGCATCCCTGCCCCCAAAGAGCACACCCCCCTGGGCATAAGGAAATGGAACGCCAGGGGGGGTTCAGCCACTTTCCACTGGGGGCCAGGGCCTGGATATCCAAATCCCCCTCTTTGGCCCCCCCTGTGCCACCTGTAGCGTTTTGGTTTGGAAACCTCCCAATTAGGACCACCCTTCCCCTAATCCACTTCCCAAAAAAAAAGGGACTCTGTCCCACAAAAACCCCCAAAAAGGCCCCCTTTCCGCCACTGTTCGGACAGGCCACAACTTCTGCAAAAGAATTTTTGCCTGCCCTTGGGGTGGGGTTTAAAATTCCCCCTTCATCTTGCCAGGTTCTGATAAAAAGGGGGCGCATGGGTTACCCCCCCCTGCAACCCAAACTTGTTTCCCTCTGTTTACCCCTTTTACCCCTTTTACCACTTTCCTGCCCCCCTTTTTTCCCCAAAAAAAAAAAGGGTTGCCAAATAAGCCTAAGGGTGGGGGCCCGGGGGACAACCCGCCATGCGGGGCCCCCCAAAACCAAGGTTACAACGTTAAAAATCCCTTTACCTTTTGTTGAAGGTTTATTTTCAAAAAAAATAAAATCCCACTGGGCCCAAAGGCCTTGGCCTACTCATCTTCCACAACCCTCCTTTTAAAAACTTGTGCTTAAAATTCTTTTAAAAATTTAAAAGGGGAAATAGGGTGCCAAAGAGACTTTAGTTTAACCAGTGGACCTAAAGATGGTAAACGAAACAGCCACGTTAACGGGGTTAAAAGTCCCTAGCCCCTTGGAAAAACCCTACTAAACCAAAAGCAAACCCCCCCCTTTACGGAACCAGGACCGAAAAAATTTTGGGGAGCAAACCAAAAAACCGGGGGACCTTACAAAAAATTCAAAAAAAATTAAAAGGTAAAGGGTTTTTTTGGGATTTTAAAGGGTATCACAAACTTGAATTTTGTCCCCATACTATTGACCCAATGATTGAAAAAAAGGGGCAGGGTATTGAAAATATAGGAAAATGTACACCTGCAAAACTTACACAGAGGGCCCCACCCCCCAATTTTAAAGAAACCTGACAAGAAAAATGTTTGGGGAGCCCCAAACCCCCAGGAAATTACAAAAGTACAAAAGGGAAAAATCAAGGTAACAGGGCCCAAAAATTTAATTGTGGAGAAAATGAGTAAACTATGTTGTCCCCAACCCAAATGAGCCCAAAATTTTTAAGGGTGCCCCCAGATATGACCAATGAGGCAAAAAGAAACCTGAAATCTCTGGGGCCTGCCACACATATAAAAAAAGAGCAACCCCACACCAGGGAGCCCACAGATGCAAACCCAGAATTACAACACCCAAGGTGTAAACATAAAAATGGAAACAAAGAGCCCTAAGAAAACACCTGCAGGCAAAAGTGTAGTAAACAACTATTAACCAGAAACAATGCAAAAAAAAAGGGACCCCCAAAATTAAACATTGAGGGGTTTCAGTGACTAAAGTTTCGGCGGGAGAAATAATAAATGTTTAAAACCACACCTGGAAAAAAGGGGAAAAACCTTTTACATAAGAACTTTTCCAAGTGAGGGCCCCCTGAAATTTAAAAGGGGCTACCCCACCACAATTTTTAAGCACTGCGAAATCAAGGGGAAAACTGAAAGCCAAACTTGAGCTTAGCAAATGCGGCAAAATTGGGAAGGGGCCACACACATACAGATATAAAAGTTGTGTACTCCAGTACAGAAATTTAGATGAGAAGGAGTAAACAACAACGGAAAGAGAGAGAAAAAAACTAATTCAGAAAAAACAAGTTAAAACAGTCCGGGCTAAACGGGGAAGGGCAACAAAACCAAAGCACGAACACGTGAAAACCATAAGTAAAAATCTATAAATTACAATGTGCCCCCTTTGTGCAGGCATCCTTTGATATGAAGATTTAAAGGGAGGGGACCAGCAACACATGAACTTCATACTTTGAGGAGAGCACAGGCAAAAAGGGGATTGATTTAGGCCAACAAATGGTTCACAGTTATGTTTTTTTAAAATGAGGTGGAACAGGGAGAAAAAGGAAACCTGTCAACAAGGAATGTAAGTAACATAAATTTAAATTTTAAAAATTTTAATATTTATTTTTTTTAATATTATTTTAAATTTAAAAAGAACATAAAAAAAGTGAGGTACATAAAAATGTATAGAATTTGTAAAAACATATCATGTTGAAATAGTTAGATAAGTAGTACATATTAGCAGATATTGTATACAGGTAGACTTATTGATACCTGCAACAAGTTATTGTCACCAATTGTGTAATTATAAATATATTAATAATATATATATATTGTATTTTTTAAATAAATATATATATATATATATATTATAATAATAAAAAATTAAAAAATTAAAATTAATAAATATTCAAAATATTATTAATAAATAAAAAGAAAGAGTTTATATAAACGATGAGGACTTTACAGATGATTGAAAGGTGCCGGGGAAAAAGGGCGGGGTCACCTGTAAAAACCCCGGCCCCACATTAGATATACACCATAAAAATATGTTTTGGGTCCCCCCATATTTATAAAATAAAATTTAAATATAATATATCACATGGAACTATCCCTAATATAATTATTGAAAAAAGGGGAGGGGGACATGTGGTCGGTACCCCAACCCCAATTGGTCCCAGGATGGATAAAACAGTCAAAGGGAAAAAAACCATAAAAAACATTCAATCACTAAACCTTTCCCAAAGAAGTGATGCCACCACGAGTAAAAATTGCCCAAAAGGTTACCATCCAATTTACAATGGCACAATCGACCCCAAAAACCATGAAAATCCCACCATAAAACCTAAATTTTGCGTTTTCCCCCCCCAAATATGCCATGGGATGACCTCCACAGAAAGACAATGAAAAAACACAGTGAAGAACAAACTAAGACTTACACACCCCCTGCTAAATGACAAAGGTAATATCCCAATGAGTCCCCCTTTTCGTTACAAGAGGTCCCACCAACAGTGTCCAACAGGGTACAAACACCCAACCAAAGGGCGCTTTGTTTTTTTATTGAATGAATGATTGTGGTAGTTTTTAAAGGGGGTGCCTCCCGGGATAACCACGTGTTCCCCAAAGGACATTCCTTACGGCTATGTTACATAGATTCATAGGGTTTTTTACCCTGTGGGTTTGTACAGAAAGGGGGTACCATCACCCATGTTGTTTTTGGTCCGGGGTCCTACCGGCATCTTGATAGGGATTAAGTAGTGGGTAATTGTTTTAAGGGGGAGGGCTCCCTGATGAACCTGTCGCCCAATTTTGTCAATCTGTTTTCAGGTAGTGTTTTACACTTCATAGGGTGGCTCCTGCCGGGTTGAAACATAACTGGAACCCGGTCATCTGTGTGTCCCTTTTTTCCCTTTCCTTTGCCCAAATGTATGAGGGAAAAAACCTTAACCTGAACACCCCCTTTGGAAAAGGGGTTGCTTGCATGCCCTTTCTGAAACAATTGTCATCGGGTCCAAGAAATGTTTTGGTTTTGGCAAAAGGGTTTGCTGACCAGTTCTAATTTCTGAAAAAGCTTGTGTGGGGGTCATTTTGGGGGTTTTCTCCATGGCCCATGGGTGAAGGAAAATCCTTTAAAAAAAGTGTAAATTTTTTTTAAATGTTTAATTTTTGCTGGGGTGGGGGTATTGTAATCCACTCAGGTGGGTCACCACAGAGTTTGTAGGCCTCATATGATAAAAACCCCCCAGATGGGGGGTGTCTGAAAGGTTTTGAGTTTTGGTGTATTATGGATTTCCCAGGTACTTTTCACTTTCCCCGGGGAGTTACTTGTTATCCCCCAATAGAAAACGTTTTGGAAAATTGTTTTTTAAAAGGGACAGTGTGTTTTTGGCCAAATTTGTGAATTTTTCTATACCGGGTTACCAGGTAAGGCCCACCGGCCCCCCCCTTTCCCCGGGTGGGGTTTTAAAGAGCCTTGAGTTGCAATATTTTTTCACCCCCGTAGAAAGGGGGCTCACTGGGGAAACCTTGCCGGGGGTAAATGAATAGGTGATAATAAATGGGGGCATATGGTGAAATGACATTGGGGGCCCCAGATTCCCAGGAACAGGCCCCGGGGGGGTTCCACCCCACTAAGAGGGAGGGATCCCCGAGGGGGAAAAAAAGGACAGCAGATCAGAGGAGGCTCCGGCAAGACTGCGTCGGTAATGGGCATATGAATTGATTTTTTTGGACACTGGTATTAATGCATGTGTAGGGGCCGGTTTTACGCAAAATTTTTTAAAGTGGTGTAACCCCAAATAAGTGGACCTTAAAAGGAGTGCCCCCCCACAACCAGAAACAAGGGCACATTTGGCCCACAAAGCAGCCGGGGCCCCCTCGGTAAAATGCAATGTTTAATGTGGTATGGTATTAAAAATTTAAAAAGTGTTTGTTGTACTTTCCCATAGTTTTTTATGAGGGTTTTGTTGATTAATATTTTGACTGTTAAACTGCATGGGCGGGGGTTTTAGGGGCAGGTTGAAAACATGGGGATGCATTCTTTGGTTTAAAGGGCCCATTGCATTTTTAAATGCAGTTGTGTGTCATTTGGCCCCTGTCATTTGCATGTGGGGTTGTGTTTGGGGTGCATGTTTGGGGTTGTGAAAAGGCCCTGTGCAGTGTGCTGTGGGGTTGTGTGCATGTGTGCTGCATGTGTGCAGGGGCCCCATGTGCATGGGGCCTTTGTGCATGTGTCCCCTGCATGTGTGCAGGGGCCCTGTGCATGTGCATGTGTGGCATTTGCATGGGGCATGTGTGTGTGCTTTGGGGCATGTGCATTGTGCATGTGTGCTGGGGTTGGGGTTGTGTGCCCTGTGAAATTTGTGTGCCCTGTGCATGTGTGCATTGTGCAGGGTTGTGCATGTGTGCATGTGTGCACCTGTGCATGGGGCATGTGCATTGTGCATGTGTGCATGGGGCATGTGTGCACCTGTGCATGGGGCACGCTGGAATGTGTGCTTTGTAAATGTTTTTCCCTTTTCCCCCCCTTTGTTGTTCCTGGTTCTGTCCCACAGGTCCGGGTCTGTTGTGCTTTGGAAAACCAGGAATTTCCGGGGTCCGATTGGCCCCAATTTGACAGAAAGGGCCACCCCCAAAATGTCACGATTGAAATACACCCTTTGCCCAAATGCCCGGGTATGGCAATACACTTGCCAAATGTTATTGTGGACACCCCCCCCCGCAAAGGGATGGCCCGGAGGGCCACACAGCAGATGCCGGGGGTTTCCGGGAGATCCAGGGTTCCCCTGAGACCCCGGGCTTACCCCGCATTTTTCACGTCTCACCAGTAGGGCGGCCACCAGCAGGGTCGAGGGACGGCACAGCGCCGAGACTGACGGGCCATGCGCCACCTTTTTTCCCCGATCGGACGGGGGTTTTAAACCGGTTCCACCAATGCCCATGAGCCGGGGAGGGGGGGGTTCCACCAATTGCCAAAAAAGAGGTGGCGTGGGCGGAACAACAGGGCCGGGCCCCCCCGGGGCCAGCAGCAGCCCCCAAGCTGGGCTGTCTGTCATCAGACCCCCCCAGGAGACCACGCCGGGCTCTGGCCAGGCCCGACAGGGATCTGTGTCCAGTCAACAACACCTGCTTCTGATGACAGTACCCAGTCTGGGTTGGTACGGGATAGGTCCGTAGCACCCGCAAGGCCGGCCTTTGGGGGGGGGAAATGACTGGGGGGTTTTTTTCCCCCAAAAAAAATGGGGGGGGGGAAAAACCCCCAAAAAAAAAAACCCCGGGCCCCCCGGCAAACCCCTTCCCCCCTTTTTTTCCCCCCCCAACACAAAAAAAGTTTGGGGGGGGTTACCCTAAAATTTGGGAAATTGAAACCCCCCCCCAAAAAAATTTAACATTTTTTCCTGATGCACAGGGTGACCAAATTGTAGTAATAGTATCATGTTGTTAACAGTACTGTGTGCTGAATTAATTGTGGGTATATCACAGCATGCCTGATGGTAAGTGTGTGATTGTCATGTCCTGTTGTCTACACCCATGGTAAGTACCATAGTGTATCATCTGCACATGTTGGCATACTGGTGGTAATGATGTCAACAGAAGGCTACATACATAGGTAGCACAGGGGGGAAAATGTAGTAATACACAATGATGGACATGTAAATTGCAAGTGGCATGTTGCCCACACTGACTCTGCAATGCAGATGTTTGAGGATGTTGATATGTGTGCAGTACACAACTGGTACAGGACACACAGGAGCACCCTAGCACTGCATGCACACATCTCATCCAGCCCCCAACACACATAACTAACTGTCACAGGGGGGAGAGTCCCCTATTGGGTACTGTGGTGGCAGGCCGGGGAGCATACATCCTACAAAGGAACCACTGAGTAAGGCTCAGTGTCTGTTATTTGACATGTGTATTACTGGACGTATGAGCACATGGGTTTCTATCCAGTTATTGTACGTCCTGGCAGTACAGGGCTGTACACTTGTGTGCACTGAGACTGGACCCCCCTTGACCCGTGTATTTCCATGTACATGTGCATAGTGCCTGCATATTTGCAGTGTTACCTACTGGAACTGGTACAGCTTGTTTGTTGTACAATGGACTACATAGCCCTGTTTACTGTATCTTTGTTTGCATGCATGTTTGCTTTGCAATTACCCCGAATAGCTCGATCACACCTGTAAATGCATAGTTACAGAGCTTCTAGGACCTCCTAGTTATCTGCATAGCCCACTATATGTATGTCCATGTCCCACTCTGGGACAGGCGAGTCACTGTTTGTCCTGTTCATTACGTACATTGCCTGGGTGACACAGTGCATATGGACCGCCTGCATGTGCTGTCCACGTGAGCAGTCATATATGCTACTGCTAACCAATCACAGGCACTTACACCTCTCCACACATTCATCTTCTGCTGAACTACCTGGTTGCAGTTAGGACAGCCTGCAACCTGTCACCCTGGCCTTCAGATATTGGCAAAGGCTCTATACCCCCATAGTGCCTGTAAGTGTTAGTAGGCTCAATGACAAACCCACCTTCATAGGTATCATAAGGGATAAGACACTAAGAGCAATGCTACCCAACGCCAGATGTTCAAAACCTCAGATGCATGCACCCAAAACACTCCTTGGCATGGAAAACATCGATATCTGTGCAGTAACAGATGCCTGGTTCAGGGCTACTTTCGAGAGCACACCAGCACTACCGGTGTAACCCGGTTGATTTCTCTGATACAGTCACCAAGGCCATTGCCGGTGGGAAGGTGGTTCACACAGCCTACCTGGACCTTGCAAACGCTTTGCAACAATACCTCTACTTGGGTATTCTAGGAAGCTCACCAGCTTAAATATATAAGCCCCATGTCACTAGATGGATTGCACAGTGGTCAAGAACAGAACCCACATGGTTAGCATTGCGCGGAGCCAGCGCCAGACCCCTATAACAGGTTACAGGTTAAATCCCACAAGGCCTCAGTCCTGGGACCTCTTGTTTGGTATATATTTATTGGAGGTGGCAGGCCAAACACGGATGAAACGCTAGTGGTTGTCCAAAGCTGGCGCAGATGACTGCAAACTGGCCACTCATAATTGTACCCCTGCAGTTGACACACTACAAGCATCTTTCCAAAGTGGGCATCATAGCAACAGACAACTTGTGCTAGAGCTTAGTGGCCGTCATTGCTGAAGGTGTGTTTGTGAAGGGGGAATGTGCATCCTGTAGTCTGTTCAATTTAGTTGCCAAAAGGGACATTGTCTCCACTGGCTAACACACTAACCCCCTCAGCCAAAACACACACTTGCTAATTGCAGGATTCAAACCCCTATCTGACTGTTAGTGACACTTGAGACGACACATTAGTAGAGCATATATATTTGGTGGCCATTACTGGGGGTTTTCTCTTCCCCTGCTATACTTTATAGAGTGGCTGACATCACTTGAAAGCTTTAGAAAAGGGAATGGGCATCCCAGTCTGGTTCACCTAGCTGTGGGACAGCTTTCCCTCACACACACAAACCCCACTCAGACAAACACACACACTCTGCTATTCTGCGAGGATCTCAAATCCCTCACCTAACTAAGGGGTGTTAAGTGACACTGGAGACGGACGCATTAGCAGAGCTACTTATCTCTGTATTACATTGGGAGGTTTTGTTTCTCCTGCTGTACTTATAGGGTGCTGACATCATCGGTAAGTTTAGAAAGGGAATGTGCATCCTGTAGTGTCTTTTTTCCTATTTGCCAAAAGGGACATTTCTCTCACACACACAAACCCCCCTCAGACAAAATTACACACACTTGCTACATTCACAGGATTCAAACCCCTCATCTAACTATATTACGATTAACTTGAGACGGATCGTGATTACCAAAGCGCGCCGCTATTCGCATTACTGGGAGGTTTCCTTTTCTCCTGCTGTACTTATAGGGTGCTTGCTGACATCATCAGTGTTTAGAAAGGGAATGTGCATCCTGTGGTGTCTTTTCCTATTTGCCAAAAGCGGGACATTTCAAAGGGCTCACACACATCACAAACTTCTTTCACAGACAAACACATTACACGTTACCGAGGATTCAAACCCCAATCTATGTTATGACACTTGAGACAGACGATGAAGCGGAGCGCCGCCGCTTATTCGCATTACTGGCTTGAGGTTTTTCTCGCTGCTGTACTTATAGGGTGCTGACATCATCGGTAGTTTTCTTAGAAAGGGAATGTGCATCCTGTAGTGTCTTTTTCCTATTTGCCAAAAGGGACATTTCCTCACACAGTACAAACCCCCTCAGAGCTCCTGATCAGCATTCGCCGAGGATTTAAACCCCTACCTAACTATGTAAGGACACTTGAGACGGACGCATAGAAGGAGCGCTTATTCGCATTACTGGAGGTTTCTTCTCCTGCTGTACTTATAGGGTGCCGACATCACTGTGTTTTAGAAGGGGAAATGCATCCTGTAGTGTCTTTTTCTATTTGCCAAAAGTGGACATTAATATTACCACAAACCCCCCAGACAAACACACACAATTTGCTATTCGCAGGATTCGAACCCTACCTAACTAAGGTTAAGGATACTGAAACGTGATTTTGAGACAGCAGAGCGCCAGCTATTCTTCAAGATTAATTGGGATGTTTTTTTTTTTCTCCTGGCTACTGCTAGGGTGTTGACATCATTTCGGTGTTTAGAAGGGAATGTGCATCCCAGTGTCTTTTTTCCTATTTGCCAAAGGACATTTCACACACACACCAAACTTCTACTCACATAGAGGAGTATTTGCAGGATTTGAAACCCCTACCTAACTATAAAAAGCTATGACACTGATTTGACGCATTGTGAAAGCATACACGCTTATTCAGATTACTGGAAGTTTCTTTTTTCTCCTGCTGTACCTCTATAGGGTGCTGACATCATCTGTGTTTAGAAAGGAACAGCATCCTGGGTGGGGAGGCAGACACCACAATACCATGGCTAAGCTGCGTCATTCCTTTAGGGCAGCCAGCCTAGTGTTGACCCCACAATCATTATGTTTAATTGTCAAATGGCATTATTTGTTGCTGATAGACTGTTTGCATATTCATTGCTATAAAGCATTCTCTGTTTGCATGAACAACTTCGCATCTGTGGAAAATGTTTGCATATGGGAGGATCCACTATATCACGTACAGTCTCTAGTAGTCATTTAACTGTGTGCACTGGGCAGACTGCTGTGATGTGTTGGTTCCGGCACAATACATAACAATAACAGATATGTGTGTCCAACTGCTGAAACCGAGATTTGACTAAGTGAGGTTTCAGTTCAGCCTTCCCATGGCATGTTGTCAGTGGTGTGAGCATGCCCAGTGAAAGTACCCCATATGTTGGACTCTGGAGCCCACCACATTTGTGGATGTGGTGTGAACTTCAACAACTATCACCATGGCGGTTGTGGGTTGTGTGTCAAGTGTTGTGTGTTACTGTACAACTGCTTTGTGTGGTGAACACAACAGGATTATACTGTGCCTGCAGTGCTTGCATGGGATACTTTGCATACAAAGCGGTCAACATCCTTTCACACTGGACCTAACACTGTAGTATTGGGCAGTGGTACTGGTAGTACTTTGACCGTGGTGACAGTATCCCGGGCTTTACTGCTATCACTGCTTTACATTTCGATAGTGGCACAATAGCCTGGTTGGGCCGCCAGTTGTGTACATCTGGACCACATGTTGTACTTCCCTGGTTCAGATATGAACCACTTTACACCAGGCTTTGTCCAACATTGTTAAAGTATTCCACAACATAGGTGTACAATTGCAAACACTAGCGATAGCCCTAGTCCATGTCTACTGCAGTTGGAAAGTGTGTTGTCCTTCAACACACATGAAGAGGGAGTTTGCCATGACATATGTCATGGTTAGTATACTGTGCCTCTGTCTGGCCTGTGACAGACAGTGATACCCAGGATAACCCAAGTACCATCTCCCAGCCCTCCACCCATCAGGATTCCTATTGAGGAAGATTGAGGCGACCTGTAATGTGCTGAGGGTTCACTCACATGGGGTGGGAGGTTTGTGTTATGGATCACAAGGTAGCTTTGTCCTATGTAAGTCAGTGCTGGGGTTCAGGCCCCTGCGTGCATAGCTCACTGCCATTCAGATTGCACAAGGTGCAGCATGTTTATTGATGCCAGCAAACATTGCGGGCAAACACGTGGCATCTGTGTGTAGGCTGTTTGATACTCCTGATGAGGGGTGCACTGTTGGGGACTCTGCAGTTGATGGAGAAAGTCTGCTGAGGCATTATCCCATGGGGCTATTGTGAAGTCAGATTGCGCCCACTGGATGCAGGATGACTGCAGAGCCACAATGACCTCCCTTATGTAGATCTGACAGCTTTCATGATTAGGTGTGGGTATACAGTATGTTTCTGTAAACACTACAGCACATGTTTAACCAACGCAGGATATCTATCACCCCTGCAGTTCCAGGCTCTCATTACATGTTAACGGTAATATCGGGTTAACACCTATGTGGTACTCAGGGCAATTTACTGTATATCCATAATGCCGATCATACAATACTTCTGCACTTAGCTTGCTGGACATGTTATGGAAGCACCAGTTGTCTGTTTTTATGTGGCCTTTGGGATGTGTCAGCTGGTGGATCATATCTGGTGAGCTGGTTTAGTCCCTTCTGGTAAAAAATAAAGAGGATACAGTCCTTCCACATGTTTGCCTGTACCTATGGGACATATATATACCAGACGAGGGAGATACCAGGACAAAGCCCTTGTGGGATGCCAGTTATATCTGAGTTTGTAGTTCGACATGGCTTCAGCTACGTCTGACCATGTCTGCACCTGTCCCTTATTCATTTGCAACCCCACTGACATGGGAAGTTTGGTATTTTGTTTAGTAAGTTTCATTCATACCAGTAATGGTGGCGGGCTGTATAGAAGCCTTCGTACAGTCCAGACAAATGTGGAGCATACTGCCCCTTTAACAATGTGACCTGCACGATCATTGCTCTAATTGAGTCAAACATGGTTAGGCAGTGATCTGCATCTTGAGGAAGGCCACACTGGGTCCAGGGTCAGTAGGTCCCCAACATCCTTATGTCTGTGGTACATGCTGATCCTTTTCCATACTGCAAACTGGCTTTGCATTCAGCAGGTTCGTTCGAGTATCCATTCAGGCAAACACTTTGTTGAGAAGGCCCACCGTCGCCGTACACTGCTCTTGGGTACATATTTTCCTGTGTGGAAAGATGACATTGAGCAGTGTTTTGGCATCTTATTCATCTTAGAGTCCATGTTGCACTAAGTTTCAGGACAATTATCTCATACCATTGCTGCTGTGTGTGTGTTTTGCTTTTGGAGATGTTGTCTGTTACCTCAGCATCTGTAATGTCAGGGGCCAGCAGTCTGCTGGGATAGATATTCTGCATCTGGCTGGTGGGGGTTGCAACTGCACCTGGGTCAGGATGTTAAGGTTGGCAATATGTGTGTGTGTTGTGGTATTTGTGTGATTCAGGGCATATTCTGTGAATTCCCAACATGGCTCCTTTCTACCATCAGTTGTGTAAGCCTTGGGATTATCCTTAGTGTCCTGTACAATTTGTATCTACATAGGTTCATAGGTTCATACTATAGGCTATCCACCCTGGGCATTTGTTTTCAGCCTAGCCAGAGTGTGTGTGTGGCTTTGAGACCCCCCTTTATGTGGGATATTATGGCCATTTATGATTTCCTGCTTTGCTGTGCCTCTGTCTGGACATGACACAGTGAAGACCCCTCACTGTAACTCCCCCACAATCATCCATCCACTTGGCAAGATTCTGTTGAACAGTGTCAGTGAGGGGGCCGGTTTAACATGAGGATTCTGGTCCAGGTGTGTGGGAGTCTCTGGATTATGTATCTGTCCCTAATCCGGCACATCCTATTTCATTTTAATATTTGTTGAGGCTGACATCTCTCACTCCCGCAGCTCCAATGGATATATGTGTTTTCTGGGTGAGCATGTCCATTACTCCCAAAGCTGTTGGGCATGGGCCTCCCACAACAGGCATGCAATGCCTCTGTGGGCAGTATGTGACTTGGATTCAGCTGGGGTGTCTACAGCCAGGCAGCATATGACATATATTCTGAGAGCACCTTTATCCCTCTTGGTGAGGTACCTTTGAGGTCTTTCTTAACTGCTGCAGGTGTCAGGTAAGGTAGATCCCATATGAGGCATTGTACTAGATTGGCGGGTGTGATTAGGAGAGAAGTATAGGGGCACAGTGACCTCTGTTGCCGTAGATGTGACTCCCTTTTCCCTGGATATCACGGTGTCAAATGTAGACAGTGGTTTCCTAGCCACATTGGCAATGTGGGTAATATATAACAGGTTACTGTCCACTTTGTGTCCCTAGGTCCCTGGTTACTCCTTCCATACATAATGGTTATACCACCTATGTGGTAATTGCGTGGTACCTTTGTTTGGTATTTGGTGGGACATTCATACTGTCCAGTGTCTTCAGTGGACGGTTGGGGTTATTGTAGAGAGTGCAGTCTGTAGTAGCATGCTACAGACTGCACAGCAGTCTTGCTCGCTCTACAGTTAGTTGCACATGGGTGAACTCCACTGCCTTTGTGCATTGTCAAGTGCACCTGGACGTGACATGGGGTGTCTGTAAAAAGGCTGCCTATGGATATTCTCACCCTCCTTTTATGTTTTGTTCCAGGCTTTTGGGGGCCAAGGACACATGGTACGTGGTATAACCTGAGTAGTGCTGGTGTGCTGTCAGAGCCTTGCAGCAGGTTTCGTCACTGCACAGACATCGACATGTTCTCTATCTCTGGGGTGGCCTCGAGCATGCATATTGGGGTGTACACATCTGGCATTGGCTCAGCATTTCCCTTATGTTTCTTCCCACTTATGTTTCTAGGTGGTGTGGGTCAGTCTTTTCAGCCTTGCCTACAAAAGGCTCTATGGAGGTGGCAAAGGCCTTTATCCAATATTCAGACACCCAGGGTAATAGGTGCAGGTTATCTCTAAGAACAGCTGCATGGCTTTGTCAAGCATGACATCCCAAGCAGACAGACATTGATCCCCTTTGGAATGACACCAGTAAGTGTGCTACTTTGCTATGACTGATCATCATTCCATGTTTGTACTGTGGCATTATTCTTGGTAAGGGTAGGATGCTGCAAACGGTGAGTGTCATACCGCCTGGACTACATAATCGGATAGCTCATCTGTGTCTCTTTACATGTAGTCTAGGGCAGTACATCTCAGGTCATTCCACACCAGCATTGGACTATGATTACACTCATGTCTACTTGCTTTGGAGTGACCTACATATTTCTGTTATGGTGGCATATTGTGGCAGCCTACAGCAGCTTACTGCACCCTTTCCCTTGTTCAGTCTGGTGTGCGGGACAGCAGTGTGTCTGACTATGGAGTCACCTATTACAACCAAGCGTATCAGGCATGTAGTTTCTCCTCTCCTGGCCTGTGACTGTTTGGCACACTAGCTTTGTGTGCTATGTGTTGCATGTGCTATGTTTGGAGGCTGTTTCCCATTGGGTGTCTGGTTGCTTTAGAGGCCTCTGTTGGTGTGCTGTGTTTGTGATTTCTTGCCTCCGTGGAATGCATTTCCTGTGTTTATGTGTTTGGTTTGCAGAAGCTCGGGATAGGGTCGCATGTGGGTATGTGTTTGTGGTGTGTGTGGTTACCTCTCTCCTACTGACTTGTTTTGGGAGCACTTGAGTTGAGGGAGCTCAGCCTCCAGTTTGGATGGATGGCTGTGCATCTCCTCATATATTTGTATTTCTTGGGTGGAGTTGGGGGTTGTTCTGTGTACTTGCAGGTGTAACATTGCTGTCTCAGGATTCACAGATTCCACTTGTTGTGGCTGGCCTTAGTGGGATTGCATGTGTGGACAGATTTTATTGCCATACTACTGATCAGTAATTACTTCATTGTTCATGTTTGCTGTATCATGTAGTAGCTTCCTCATTCTCTTCTTGCATGTTGGGCAATGGTTATGGCTGGTGTCCACCATGCCAGATTTAGGCACTGTGTCTTGTTTTAATTTAGGACTGCATAATCCAAGCATTCCTGGCGGTGTTCATGGAATGGCTGTATTACAGGTTCTGAGGTGTGGCCCATATTTTGCACCTGCATCGGACCTTTTTAGTGGGATTCGCCACATCAGGGGTTTGAGGTGTGTGCAACATTGCTTAGCACATGCATGTTTTCCACTGTGGTTTCCCCTGCCAGGGACTGTGGTCAGGATTTGTATATCCAGTGTGATTACTATATGGTCTGGTTTTCAGCCTCAGTGAGCAAATACACTTCTCATCTTGACATCCCTCGCATCTACATGTTGCTGATTATCACATCCAGTATGCTTACCCCTCTTGTGTGGGTGGTACGCTGTTCCTGGGCCTTTTGGGTTTGTGGATTCGATGAACTTTGTCCTACACTGTTGCAGTTGCTGGTATAATGCTCCCAGTCTATATGTCTGGGTATTTGCAGTAGCGCCCAATATAATGGCGCAGTGTGGTTTGGAGGACTCGTGATATTCATGTATTTCTCCAGCATATTAGGCCGGATGCAGTTCCTGGTGTTGGGGCCAGTAGTCTTCGTAGCAGGCTGTAAACTGGGGCAGTTTTAGCCACTGTTACTTGAGCATGGCTAGTCCATGCTGCTTTTGTGGTGGTACCAAATGGGGTGTGGTTATCCTGACAATTCTGCTAGTCACCCTCCTTTGTAGGCTTGTTCCAAGTTTTGAGGCTGTACAGCACAGTATGAGGTGTAACCTGGTAGTGTTAGGTGCTGTTGTGAGCCTTTGCCTCAGTTTCGCTGTTACAGCGCAGTTATCAACATTCTCCATACTGGGTGAGCTTTAGACTGCATGCATCCTGCTGTTTCAACTTATCCCCTTATCTTATTCTTATCCCTCTTCTGGTACCCCATGGAGATAGGTTTGTGTTTTGAGCCTCACTCTGCATTCAGGGCACACTGTGCTGTGACAACAGCCTTTGCCAGTATCCATACAGCCTGCACTGATAGGCAGTGCACGCCAGTCCTAGCAGGTGGTGCATCATGTCATGCTCAGCATGTCATCCCAGACTGGCACATTGGGTCCCCTTGAGTAACGCCGTAATTACTTCAGTCAATTGTTGCACTTGATCATCTCGGCTTGTCATGTTGTGGCATGCTGCGGTTGTTGAGGGTAGGATGTTAGTCAGTGGGTCCTCAGGGTGTGTGATATGGTACTTGGTGTTACATTACTTAACACATAGCATTCATGTCTCTAGTGTGGTGCTGCAGGGCTCGCCTCTGTCAGATGCGCATATTAGCACTTCCCTGTACACATGTTTGAGAGCAGGCTAGGGCCAATGCTATAGGGCATCCCTGTTGGCTATATGAGTGAGTCAGAGAGGGGCAGTATCATTCCCAAGGTTCCTACTGAGCCAATGTATGTGCACAAGTGTATGCCTCTTGCTAGTGCCAAGGCCAGGCATACTCGGGCGCCTCCTTCTGCCTGACTGGCAGGCTCAGGTTGTTCCTCCTCCGAGTCACGCCTGTGCCTGTGGTGGCCTTTGGCACATGGGTGGGCTGCCTGGCTCCAGCCCTCATGCTGGTCCTGCTGCAGCTGTTTTCTGGCACAAGATCATATTATGTAGCATGTAGCACATACCATGACAATTTGGGTACATGTAGTTGGTGTGTACTGCAAGGCTCCACCAGATGTGTCCAGACACTGGAACCGTGACTTGAGTAGGAAACAGCCCAAACACACGCCTATTACATTACGTGGTTTGCGAAAGGCGCGGTGCCTCATTATGCTCCTTATTCAGGTGTGTAAAAGTGCTTCTTGATGGGTGTCATCAGCCACGGCTCCAGTGCATACCCTGCATCCCCACTAGGTGTCCATGCGGGATGTCCCCATTGGCAAATGTCTGGTACAGCTGGCCAAGTCAAATGCCAGATGTGGAAATTGTGGTAGTCTCCCAGGACAGCCAGCACACACATTCGCTATTATGCCCTGGGCATCACACACATGACCTGGCAGTTGATGGAGGGAAGCCTCGCGGTTGATGTATGCCCTACTCCCTGCTCACCGGCTGGTGCTTTGATGCGAGCATAAAAGCGCAGGTAGTCTATTGCACCCACTACCTCAGGGTATTCCTCTATTTGCTGGAAGAGACGATAGTGTTGCTGGCCAATACCTCACGGGCATTGGGGAAGTATACATGATCACCGACATGTGCTGACATGGCATCCAGGAACTGGTGCAGTACCCTGGAAGCTGATGCCTGTGATATCCCCATCATATCGCCAGTTGGTCCTTCTGGAAGGTACCTGTTGCTAGTATTCTTAGGCCAACACATACCTTGGTTTCCACTGAGATGGGTTCCCCTCTGTTGGTCTCTGTGTGTGTGAGGCGGCCTGCACAGCTCCACTCATTTGCTGCAGGAGGTTTCTAGTCCACTCTATAGCGCCTCACTATCTCCAGCCTATGTAACCCATGGTAGGTGACCCCTGGGCCTGTACATTCTTTCCTCCGCCTCCTCACTGTGGGTTGTCTGGCACCATCTGCATTGTCACCACTCCTCAGCAAGTCGCCTATGTCTCATTATGACAGCTATGGCAGTCCCCAACATTTCTGCTCTGAGTTCAGCTTTTCAGTTTTCACTTGGATAACTTTAACTCCTTGTCTTGCAGTGTCTCTTGAGAGAAAACATTCTGCACTGCTGTTTGCAGAGTTTAAGTGCTGGGCTGGCTCTAGTATTCTGCCTGTGGTGTAATTGCCTTGCATCTAATTATAGAGCCACCTGCTAGCTCCAGCAGTATTCCCTGCTAACTTCCTACTACATCTATTGCTTCCTTTTTCCTTTCTGTTTCCCTCAGGGTGGAGCCGTGCGGTAAACCAGCAGAAACGCCATGGGCCACAGTGCTTACACGCTACGCACACACATACTTACACAGTTCAGAATTCGCTTATTCGAAAGTTTTAAACGCTGCGTGCACGCCATTAGCGCACACGGTGTTAAACATCTCCCCAACACGCCCCACATGCTCAGTCTGCCTTTACACGCACAAAGACACTGCCTTACACGCACAAGACACTGCCTTTACTACAAGGCTTTCAGGGTGGCACGCACACGCAAGATAGCACACGCCCAGCAAGAAACTTTGGTGTAGGCACACAGTGTACACCTTCTTCCATTTCTTTTGACTTTTCTCATGTTTACTTTAGTGGCACAATCTCTTTCCTTGATATCTGTCTGACATCTGTCATGTAACTCTAACCTCCAATGAACTGCATCTTTTCTACCATTCCCCTGTGATGTCACACCCATCTCCTACTCTGTTCCTCCCGTATGTAACTCTTATACTACTCAAAATGTGCTCATTTGCTATGTGACAGTGGAATTCAGTATCCTCACACTCATTTGCATCAGATTGCCTACTAATGCTTAGTTACATCTCTGTAGACTCAGCTTCCCCTTAGCAAACCACTACACGGTGGCCATGTTGGTTTTGCTCTGCTGGTCCCTCCATTGACATTCCATGTATTGCATAAAACCTACATTTGTAGGTTTAAACCTTCGCTTATAGTTCTATGCAGCGCAGCCCATTTTTGGCGCCGGGCCAAGTGCTTGTTTAAACATCGGCAATCACTAAAAAAATTATATTTTTAATATATTTGCATGGTTCACCTTGCCAATGGCCACATATTTGGCCATTGGCATGCTGCCTTATCACATATGCACCCTTTATTTGAGCCGACATGGTCCATTGTGCCGCATGCTTGTAGAAACGCACTCAGTTGTCAACTGAGTACATTTCTGCAGCTAAAACGGCTCTTACACGGGCTGTTCTGGGCTTCCTGGATCGCTAATCAGCCTCATTTGCATGCTATTCGGCTGCAAGTGAGTTGATTAGCTTATCTGACACGCCCACTCGCGCAAGAGCCGCTTTTTAGCTTGACTCTTACACTTGACTTTGGCTGTTCCTGGATCGCGAAGGCTGCATGGAGTCTTACACTACTCTTAGACTCCGTGCAAGCCTTCGTGAATCCGGCCCATTGTCTTTGGCCCTCCATTTAAAATGTATGTAGTGTGAGGGGTTATGTTGATTTTACAAATGATATGTAAGACGGCATTGCTGTTACCTGTTATATGTCACGTTAATATTTGTCACAGACAGTGTTATATAGACCTTTGCACTGCACAGGAATGCATACTGCTTGCTGTCCACAGACTTAACTGAATAAATGGGCTCACAAAGGAATATTATCATGTGCATATCATTACCTTTCAGGTGGCCAACCACCCTAGCAATGACAAATTCTTCACCTAGGAAAATGAAATCATAATTGATGCTTTACAGCAAAATGGACAAAGACTCCTAGGCCATTCTGGCAATACAGTTTGGAGACATGAACTCTGGACTGACCTCACCAGCGTGATAAATGCAGTTGATCAAAAAAAATTTTAAATTCTGAGAAAAAAGGCCCCTGGTTTTGACAATTGCCTTTTTCCCTTTTTTTTTTTTTTTTTTTTTTTTTTTTTTTTTTTTTTTTTTTTTTTTTTTTTTTTTTTTTTTTTTTTTTTTTTTTTTTTTTTTTTTTTTTTTTTTTTTTTTTTTTTTTTTTTTTTTTTTTTTTTTTTTTTTTTTTTTTTTTTTTTTTTTTTTTTTTTTTTTTTTTTTTTCCCCCCCCCCCCCCCCCCCCCCCCCCCCCCCCCCCCCCCCCCCCCCCCCCCCCCCCCCCCCCCCCCCCCCCCCCCCCCCCCCCCCCCCCCCCCCCCCCCCCCCCCCCCCCCCCCCCCCCCCCCCCCCCCCCCCTCCCCCCCCCCCCCCAACCCCCATTTTTTAATCCTTGCCCCAGAACAAAAAACCCCCGGGAAGGAAAAATTTTTATGGGAAAAAAAGATTCAAGGGGGTTGCCAAAACTGGTTTTTCATTGAAATTGAAATTTAACCCCCCCCCCCAAACCCCCCCAATTAAAAAAAAAATTTGGGGGGGTACCCCGCAAAAAGCCCCCGTAAGTTTGAGTTAGTCAACAGAGCTATGGATGAAGGCAAGGTGGTTCATACAGCCTACCTTGATCTGGCCGAAGCCTTTGATACCATTCCCCAGGAATCATAGAAAAAACTCACTAAGCTAGGCATCAACCCCTATATCACTAGGTGGGTTGTAAACTGGCTCACAGGTAGAACCCACCTTGTGAAAGTAGCTGACTCCAAGTCAGACTGCTGACCAGTCACAAGTGGAGTCCCACAGGGTTCGGTCCTGGGTCCTCTCCTGTTTGGTATCTACTTCTCTGAAGTCCAGGCCAACACGAAGGGACTCTGGCTGACAACGTTCATAGACGATTGCAAGTTGGGAGCTATTATTAACTCCCCAAGTGATGTTGACATGCTACAGAAAGGCCTCACTGAGACCAACGACTGGTGTCAGAACCATAGCCTTAAGCTCAATGCCACAAAATATGTCGTCATCCCCTGTGGGAAAAAAAACAGTTCCCATGAATTACCACATCGATGATAGTCCACTGAACACAGAAGGTGTTATAAGAGATCTGGGAACACAGGTTGACAGCAACCTCTTTTGTGACCACCACATTGCCACTGTGGTCAGAAAGTCCTTCTATGTGGAACATCTCATTACTAAGGCTTTTACATCCAGGAAGAAAGAGGTCATTGTCTCCCTGTACTCTTCCCTCATTAGGCCAATCATTAAGTACAATACCCCATTTGGTATGTACCTCACTAAACACCTGCAACACCTGGAGAGGCCACAAAAGTACCTCACAAAGAGGATCCTAGGCCTTAAACATTTGTCCTATATGGACAGACTAAAAAACTCCAACTATTCTCTGTCTCATATCGCCTACTTAGAGGCGATCTCTGCTTGACTTACAAAGCCATGTCTGACCCAGCTCTGTTACATATGTTACATCTAAAGAAATCTGAATCCCTACACACCACACGCTCCAGAGACCTCAACCTCATTACCACAATCAACAGAACATGCTGGAGGGACAGGTTCATAACCCAGACACTACCCATGCTATGGAATAGACTTCCCATACAGAGTGGATAGAAAATAGAAAATTCACCCCGGGGATCACTCCAGTGGCTTTACTCGACAGAGGCACTGGAAACTAAGGTCAGGTGGCACAATGCCAGGTGAATCCTATGGGCTAGGCTTGTAAAGGCTCCAGGGCCATTTGCTTAGTACACACCTATGAACCTATGTGTTGATACAACTGAGTTTCAGACAGAGCAGTCCAAACAACATGTGTAATACTGTTTGTGTTAATACTCACAGGTCCATCTACTTTGGGCTAAACCAGGAACAGCAGGTGAGTGTCTCCATACTGTTACTGTATCCACTACCTTGTTATTGCCTCAGCTTAATTTCATGGCAGTGCTGTTTACTGTCATATTGTTATTTACCTAACATTGTGCACTACAGGAGCATCCAGCAGAGGCCCATATCATGAAGGTTCAAGGGCAGACAGAACAGGTGTGTTATAGCGAAATTGTCATAGTTTGCAGCAATGTGTAGCAAACATGTGATAGATGACATTTATGACAATATTTGTCTATATAGGCCCATCTGGTGTACAATTGCAACATCCATCTTGTGAGCATTTACAGTCCATGTTTCTGTGTTGTATATGTGATGCTGTCAGTATTCTTATTGCTAAGTGCATGACTGTGCTGTCTTTCTCTTTGCTTTCCCAATGCAGTATCCACAGTACAACCCAAAACCTCTCCACATCAGGAGTCTGTCAGTGGCATACCGTTAACTGTGTTTCATACCTATCATGGCTGTTAATCCTGTTGTCCTCCATTAATAATATTCTTCCTCCCTTTCCTAGGCCTATCTGCATCAACTTCATCAAGTGCACATATGAGTGGTATGTGTATGTCAACACTTCTGTATGTTTTAACTGTGTTCACCTGGTTAATCGTGGCAATGATGTGATCACTACTGCTGTTTCCCCCCCTACAATAGTTGACATTCATCCCGCTTCAACAGCACCATATTCCCATGAGGAGGTGTCAGGTGTGTGTTTTCTTTTGCATTCCTGACATATGTCATGTATGTTAGCCTTTTAACCAAATTATATACTCCATGTATGTAGATCCCATGAAATATACATATAGTAGATGTCAAGTAAAGTCATTATTATTTGCAACATTTCAGTGAAATATCTATGTCATATGTCTTTGATGCTATCCATCATGTAATGTAAGCACATTGTCCTGATCAGTGTCTTTGTGTCTTGTGCACAACAACTATCTAATCCATTAGCCCAGCCAGTAACCATGATGTGGTTTCAGATGTGTCTCAATATGGTACTAAGGCACTGGCACACAGGACCATGATGTACTGGGAAAGTCCATCCAGAATGTTGGCAGTGATGTTGCTGCAGATATAGCCTCAGTTGTGGAGGTCAATTTGTCTAGCCATTTGGAGAATTATGACGCATTCGATGTGGAACAGGGTGAGGCCATTGAATTACAGACCTCAGCTGAGACCACTGCTTATGGCAGTTCCCCACAACAACCTGAATCGGGGCATTGCAGTAGATGTAGGTAAGTAGATGGTGTGGATGGTCAGTTGTCAAAGGGTGTCTGCCACCTGCTGCAGGTAAATAAACTGTCACAGGAGCAACATACATCAGTAGACTTGCAAGTGTCACAGATCATGTGACACACCAGCTACATGTGATACATGAAAGACAAGACCAGAGACATGAAGAGATAATGGCTGTATTGACCACTCAGAGTGAGAGTCTGCTAGCTGTGGCATGGTTGGTAGAAACCCTGGCCTCTACTGTACTGCAGCAGTGTCATACTACCAGCATGCTTCTACATTCCTTGACTGTGCTCAGCTGATTACAGCATGAAAGAGGCAGGCCACCTGTCAGCAGAACCACCATTGCCCATCAAGAATCATTGTTTGTAGTCCAACCTGCACAGAGTTCACCTCATGGCCCATCTGCTGTGGTTCTGCCAGCAAAACAAGACTTTCAACCCACAGTCATGCTCCTTCACCTCAGCATGGTCTCGTCAGCCTATCAGTCTCCAATGTAGAGCAATCAGGGCAATATGTTTCTGTACATGGTCAGGGCAGAGTAGACCATGGTGTAAGACATCACAGAGGTCATCCTAGACGTATTAGTGTTTCCAATAGTGCCATAAACATAGCAGGCTCATGTTATTAAATTACCAGTTTTCTGTCATATATTTTTCTGCAGCTATTAAAAGTTCTCTATTATCTCCTGTATGTTTTTTTCTCTTTTTTCAAGTTATTATATTGTAGATATAGGAATGTGAAGTACTGATGTGTATCCCTTATTGTTTTCGGTTTACTATCAAAATCTTGCAAAACACTTGTGCGCGTGATTACTTACCTGACTATAAATGTCATAACCTAAAGTGGTAATTTAGAAAGGTCAACAACTCAGGAATGTAAACTTTACCGAAACTAACTGGACTTACGGTGTCCCCCTGCACTCCTCCCCCCACTGTGGGAGGCTGCTCCCCCTCACCCCCTGCTACTTATACAAATGGTGAGATCACACTATAGTGCAATCTCCATTCAAAATGACGAATCCACAACAGAGAATGCTAGTGTGAATTTGCTGTTCTGGATTCAAACATTTAAAAATTGATGTTATGACACCTTACAAAAGTGACATTCCACTTTCCAAGTTCACGTAACTGTCTTCCGACATTTTGATGGCAAAACATAATTTTCCATACAGTGATACATGAATCTTAGTGTGTATGCTTACCTGTGTGAGTTGTGCCCTGAGTTCATAATCTCTGTTGTGATAGAATGACTAATTTTAGGCTTATATATATTATGATTATGGTGCTATGGCTGATGCTCCATTTGTACATCTGTGGGTAATAGCCATTAGATGCAATCTGTGCTGCTGTAGTAGGCCATCACCTGAACATCAATGGTTAATCTGTGTACTTCTGTACATGTGGCTTGTCATGAGTTACGATGTGAATCAGATGCTGCAGTATTGCCTGGACCTGCACTTGTGGTCACACCCTGCATTGCCTATGCCTGTGTCTTTTGTCCCCTGTGTCCTCCTCCTCCTGCTCCTCCTCTGATACCTGCAGGATATTCTCTTGAGACATTTGGAGTTCTTGGGGTAGTACACCCACTCCTGAAGCTGGAAGACTGCCTTGTAGTTCAGTTAGCATGTTGTGCAGCATAGCACACACCATTATCATCTGTGCTGCCTTCTCAGGTGTGTATTACAGTGCACCCCAAATGTGTATGCCAAACACACACTCTTTGATGTTTCTGTTTTTTGCATGTACTCTATTGTAGGCCTCCTGTATAGGATTGTATGGTTCATGGTACGGTGTCATTAGCCACGGCGCAAGTGGATAACCACAGACACCTGTTGTGGGGAGTGATAACACATTTGGTCAGAATGGATATTGCTGTAAGGGGTATCCTTAGCTTCCAGCCTAGCTGTGCACCTGTACTTACCTAGTAGCATTCTCTCAGGTAATTCACCTTGCTGCAATGCAGCCACAGTCCACTTTCCCTCAACACGGCAGCATCATGGGCACTTCCAGGGTGTGTTGCCATGATGTTTGTTATGCTGCCATCTGCTGCACGCACAGCCTAGCAATTAATGGATGGACACCCCTTTTTGTTTATGTATTGATCTGCTTCAGGGTGTACTGGTGTCCTGGTAGGTTCCATATGCAATCTATTGCCCCAAGTACATGGGGTAAATTTGTGATGCTGCAAAACTTGTGCACTTCACTTCTTCACTCCATGGAGGTGGAAGGAAAGTGTGTGTAGTCATCCATCTTGCTGCACATTGCTTGCAGGAACTTTGACAGGATGCATCTGGCAGCTCTCTGTGACACTCCCACAGTATCTCCCATGTGTCTCTGGAATGTCACAGATGCAAGTACACCCAGGCTAAGCCACATTTTGGTTTCAAGGGGACTGGGCTTTCCTCGCAGGGTCTCCACGGGCATGTGTGGGGCACACATGTTGCATACAGCCTGCACCAGTTGTCTGTCTAGCCAGTATTTGTCAATTATTTGCTGTTCTGACAACAGATTTAATTGCCTCTGAGTCTAGCTGGCTGTCTTATAAGATGCACAGCCACAGCCTCATTTATGGCTTGTACCATTGCAGCTTGTTGCAGTACATTAACATCAGGTTGTATTTTTTCTTCTGTCACTATGGCTTTTATCAGACTCTATTGTATTTGCTTTATTTCCTTCAGATTCATAAAGCATATGCCAAGGATTTCAGAAATGTAGTCGGAGTGGCAGCTTGTTGCATTTAAGCTGCTTTGTGTGCAGATGATGTGTTTTGGAATTAGACCAGCATCCTTGGAATCCCTAATTATCCTACACTGAATATCTAAGTACTCAGATTCCCTTCAGCATGTCTTCTGAAATCTCATCCACTGCTTTACTCATTACAAAAATAAAATACCAGCTTAAATAAAGGTCTTTATCAGTGGTGCTGCGGTAGCGTTGTTGCCTCACAGTAAGATGCTGTCCGGTTCGATTCTCAGCTAGCGTGTCTTCTGCGTGGAGACATGCATGAATAGGCGTACCTTCGTTGAAGGTTGTGCATCAGGGCTGGTAACCTGGCACATAAAAATCAACTACCAATCATTAGCGGACCAGAGTTCCAGTGTGGCGACCCCTAACCGGGAAAAGACACAACAACATCAGTGATTTTCCAAAGTCCTGCCCTAAACCTATTTTGTGGTTAACAGCAGGGTCACATCAATGTTTACCAGTGTTGATTATTATACAACATACACAGTTACATCACTTTGCAATTTCAAAATAATGAGGATCTAAAGCTAGCTATATACTCATTACAGAGCATCAGTACAATATTATAATGAAAAAGAAGTGTCATAATTTTTGATGGCAGCACCATTATGAATGCATCTTGCATATCAGTTTAATACTTGGAAAATCACCTAGTGACGATTTTACAGACACATGTAAACTCACCTAATACACTTGCAGGTTTTCATCTCAGGTCTACAAAGATCCTTGAAGTAATGCCCCCCCCCCCCCCCCAGTAATGGAACCACCAACAGAGACACTAGAGGTTTTCTAATATCCCAGTGCATAGGTCTAGAAATAAACAAACAAAAAAAATGTCCTTCTTTAATAGTTGCAAGCTTACATCACCTAATTCTGACAAACCCTTTGTGCAAATCAGATAAACTAATCCTGAACAGGGCACCAGGTCATCACAGGATGCAAATAGTCATTCACACTCTGCATTAAAACCTATGTGTAGAGGAAATCCCAACTGACTTACAGTGATGGGAGAAAACTACACTACTGAAAGGAAAATATTAGCTCTCATTTAGGGCTCAAACTCATTGGGCAGGATTCACGAAGGCTTGCACGGAGTGTAAGAGACGTGCAACACTCCATGCAAGCCTCGCGATCCAGGAACAGCCCTAAACTCCGTGTAAGAGACCAGCTAAAACGTCTCTTACACGGACTGGGCGTGGACATGCTAAATACCTCACTTGCATCCGAAAGGTATGCAAATGAGGTATATTAGCGATCCAGGAAGCAGAAACCAGTCTGTGTAGGAGACGTTTTAGCTGCAGAAATGTACTCAGTTGACAACTGAGTACATTTCTGCAAAATCCACAATGGAGCGATGTCAGCTCCAAAAAAAGGTTGCATATGATTCAGGCAGCATGCCAATGGCCAAATATTTGGCCATTGGCAAGATAACCCGATGCAAAAATATTAAAAATATGATTTTTTTTTTTCGGCGATCGCCGATGTTTAAACCCAGCACAGCCCCGCGCAAATGGGCTGCGCTGTATAAAACCATAAAAAAGAAGGTTATAAACCCACAAATGTGGGTTTCATGCAATACATGGAATGACAATGCAGGGACCAGCAGACCAAAACCAACATGGCCACCGTGTAGTGGTTGCTAAGGGGGCAAGCTGAGTCTAAGACATGTAACTAAGCATTAGTAGGCAATCCCATGTAAATGAGGGTTAGGATACTGAATCTCACAGTCACATAGCAAATGAGCACAGTCTGAGTAGTGTAAGAGATACAAAAGGGGGAGGAATAGAGTAGGAGATAGGTGACATCACAGGGGGGAATGATAGAAAGAAATGCAGTTCATTGGAGGCCAGTGTAACATGACAGATGACAGGCACAGATCATGGAAAGAGGTGTGCCACTAGATAAGTCATGGAAAGTCAAGAAATGGAAGGTGTACACTGTTACCTACACCAAAGTTTCTTGCTGGCCGTGCATGCGCACGTGTGCGCGCAATGAAGCGCGAGTAAGGCAGTGTGCACGCGTGTAAGGCAGTGTGAGCATGTGGGAGTGTGTTGGGAGAAGTTTAACACTGTTTGCGTGGGTGTGCACGCGTGTAAGGCAGTCTGAGTATGTTGGAGGCTGTTGGCAGATGTGTAACGGTGTTTGCGCGGGTGTACGCACGTTTAAACCCGAATAAGTAGATTCTTAACCGTGTAAGCACGTGTGCGCGTGTAAGCCACTGTGAGCGTGTTTCAGATAGTATGCAAGTTGCTCCCCCCTGAGGAAACAGAAAGGAAAAAGGAAGCAACAGAATTAATAGGAAGCTAGCAGGGATAACTGCTGAAGCTAGCAGGTGAAAATAATTAGAAGCAGGCAATTACACAGGCAGAATAGTAGCCCAGCCCAGCACTTAAAACTCAGCAAACAGTAGTGCAGGATGTTTCCATTAAGAGACACTGCAAGACAGGAGTAAGCTAATAGAAGTGAAAACTGAAAAAGCTTCACTCAGAGCAGAAATGTTAGGGGCTGCCATAGCTGTCATAATGAGACATAGGCGACTTGCTGAGGGTGGTGACAATGCAGATGGTGCCAGACAACCCACAGTGAGGAGACGGAGAAGAGTGTACAGGCCCAGGGTCACCTACCACGGGTTACATGAGCTGGAGATAGTAGAGCGCTATAGAGTGGACAGAGAGCTCCTGCAGCAGATTGTTGAGCTGTGCAGGCCATGCCTCACACACAGAACCAACAGAGGGGAACCCATCCCAGTGGAAACCAAGGTATGTGTTGGCCTAAGAATACTAGCAACAGGTACCTTCCAGAAACCAACTGGCGATATGATGGGGATATCACAGGCATCAGCCTCCAGGGTACTACATCAGTTCCTGGATGCCATGTCAGCACATGTCGGTGATCATGTATATTTCCCCAATGCCCGTGAGGTATTGGCCAGCAATATGCATCTCTTCCAGCAAATAGCGGAATACCCTGAGGTACTGTGTGCTATAGACTGCACGCACATATGCATCAAAGCACCAGCAGGTGAGCGGGGTAGGGCCTACATTAACCGCAAGGGCTTCCCCTCCATCAACTGCCAGGTCGTGTGTGATGCCCAGGGCATAATAATGAATGTGTGTGCTGGCTGCCCTGGGAGTTATCACGATTCCCACATCTGGCATTTGACGCAGCTGTACCAGACATTTGCCAATGGGGACATCCCACATGGACACCTAGTGGGGGATGCAGGTTATGCACTGGAGCCGTGGCTGATGACACCCATCAGAAACACACACACACCTGAACAGGAACGCCATAATGAGGCACACGCACAAACACGTAATGTGATAGAGCGTGTGTTTGTGCTGCTCAAGTCACGGTTCCGGTGTCTGGACACATCTGGTGGAGCCTTGCAGTACACACCAACTACATGTACCCAAATTGTCATGGTATGCGCTATGCTACATAATATGATCCTGCGAAAACAGCTGCAGCAGGACCAGCATAGGGCTGGGCCAAACAGCCCCCCACCATTGCCAAGGCCATCACAGGCAGAGCATGACTCAGAGGAGGAACAACCTGAGCCTGCCCCAGTAGGCAGAAGGAGGCGTGCCCAGTATGCCCTGGCCTTGGCAAAGAGGCAACGCATAGCACATACACTGGCACAGTAGGAACCCTGAGAATGATACCCCTCTCTGACTCACTCATATAGTAACAGGGATGCCTAACATGACACAACCTGCTCTCAAACATGTACAGGGAGTGTAGTATGTGCATCCGACAGAGGCAGCCCTGCAGCACCACCTAAGGCATCATTGCCATGTGTCAAGCAATGTAACATCATCTAGTATATGCAAACATGAAGACCCTGCCTAACATCTCACCCTCACCAAGCATGATGCCACACTATGAAGACAAGAAGATCAAGTACAATAATTGGCTGAAGTAATGCAGTCAGTCAAAGGGGAGCCAATGTGTCACAGGCTGGGAAGATATGCGGAGTTTGACATGATGCACCACCTGCTAGGGGTGGCATGCACCTAGCATGCCATGCCCCATGCATACTGGCAAAGGCTGTCAGTACCCACAACATGCCCTGAATAGGTAAGTCGCAAAACACACACCCAACCTCATAGGTTCTACAAGGGATAGGAACCTAGATGTAATACTACCCCATGACAGATGTACAAACAGCAAGATGTGTGCAGTGTAAGCGCACACAGTAAGGAGAATGTAGATACCAGCCCTGTAATAGAGAACTGGGCAAGGCTCACAGCAGCACCCTAGCACTACCAGGTCACACCTCATACTGTGCTGTACAGCCGCAAAACATGGAACAAGCTACAAAAGGAGGGTGACTAGCAAGAAATGGCAAGGATAACCACACCCCCATGTTGTTACCACAACAAGAAGCAGCATGGAATAGCCATGGTCAAATACCAATGGCTAAAACTGCCTCACAGTAGATAGCCTGCTGCAGACCACTGTCCTAATACCAGGAACATCACCTGGCCTATGTCGGAATACATGAATATATCAAGCCCCACAAACCACATTATATTGCTCGACTGAAAATACCCAGACATACACCGGTAGCATCGTACTAGCACCAACACAGTAGGGGAAAATTACCCAGATTCCATAAACCAAACTGCCCAGGAACAATGTACTACCCCCACAAGAGGGGTAAGCATACTGGATGTGATAATCAGCAACATGTGTATTGGATGGCAAGATGAGAAGTGTACCCCTCACTGGTAAGACAAGACCATAGAGTAAGCACACTGGAAATACACACCCGACCCCAGTCCCTGGCCAGAATACCACAGTGAAAAACATGTGTAAAGTATAGGTTGCAGCCCTCAAAACCGATGTTGAATCCACAAAAGACCCTGTGCAAGTGCAGAACATGGGACACACCACAGAACATGTTATACAGGCATTCCATGAACACAGCCAGGAATGCTTGGAGTATGCAATCACAAATAACAACAACACACAATGCCATACACGCAGACATCTGGCATGCTGGGCTCCAGCCATTACCAAACCATGCAGGAGAATGAGGAAGATACCACATGATAGAGCAAACATAAAAAGGGAAGTAATCACTGACCAGTAGTATGGCAACAACATATGTCCACACATACAATCCACTAAGTCCAGCCACAACAAGTATAACCTATGAATCCAGAGGCAATGTGATGCCAGTACCAAGTACACAGACAACCACAACACCCCGAATAAATACAAACATATGTGATAGATGCATCCATGTATCCAAAGCAGAGGTTGAGCTCCAACAAGCCAGTACTGTCAACACTAGTCAGGAGGAGAAGGTAACCACATACACCACGAACCCAGTCCCACATAGACCTACCACAACTGTAAACCAAACACATAAACACAGACAAATATTCCCAGAGGCCTCAATTACAAACACACCACACCAACAGATGCCTCCAAAGTAGATCACAAGCAACCACAACCTTCAAACATAGCACATGCAATGAATAGTACGCAAAGCTGGTGTGCCAAACAGTCACAGGCCCGAAGGAGAAACAAATGCCTGATACAGTCGTAATAGGTGTCTGTATAGGCAGAAACACAGCTGTCCCACTCACCAGACTGAACAAGGGAAAGGGTAGAGTAAGCTGCTTGTAGGTAGCCACAAAATGCCACGTAAAACAAGTACGCAGGTCACCTCAAAGCAAGCAGGAATATGATGCACTCAATGTCCATGCTGCTGTGAATTACCTGAGATGTACCTCCCTGGTCAACAACAAATGAGACATGTATGGTCCCTCCGAGTATGTACCCCAGGGCGGGATGACACTCGCTGTGTGCAGCATCCAACCCACACCAAGAATGATGCCACAGTACAAACACAGAATGCTCATGTTTAACAGCTGGCACAGTTACAGCTGTCAGTCCAAGAGGGTGTAATGTGTGTCCGCTTAAGATGTCAAGCATGACAAGCCATGCTGCTGTTACAGGGGTGGCTTTCAGCTGTTACCTGTGTGCATCTGGATACTGGATAAGGCCTTTTCCGCCTCCATAGAGCCGTATGTAGGCAAGGCCAAAAAGTCTACCCACCACCCTAGAAAACATAAGTGGTAGGAAACATAAGGGTAATGCTGCCCAATGCCAGATGTGTAAACTGCAATATGCATGCCCCTGAGGCACTTCCCATTATGGAGAACATTGATGCCTGTCCAGTGACAGAAGCCTGCTGCAGGCCTAGTGATACCACACCAGCACTACTAGGTAATACCACATACCATGTGTTATGGCCCCAACACCTGCACCAAGACATCAAAGGAGGGGGAGTATCCACATGCAGCACAGACACCCATATAGCCAGGTAACTGACAATGCACAAAGCAGCGGACACCACCCATGTGCACATAACTGTAGTCAAAACTGCTGTACAGTCTGTAGCATGCGACAGACCACACTCTCACACACAAGAACCCCACCCAGACATCCGAAGACACTGGACAGTATGGATGTCCCACCAAATACCAGACAAGGTACACAAAGTACCACATAGGTGTCAAACCATTATGTATGCAAGGAGTCATCAGGGACCTAGGGACACAGGTCGACATTAATCTGTCATGTGACAGCCACAATGCCAATGTGGCTATGAAGACTGTTGATACTGGACACCGTATCATGAAAGGATTCACACCAACATCAACAGGGCTCACTGTGCCGCTGTACTGTCCCCTTATCAGACCCACACTCTAGTACAACGACTCATATGGGATGTACCATAAGTGACACCTGCAGCGGTTTGGAAGACCTCATAGTTACCCCACCAACAGGATAAAGGGTGTGAAATATATGTCATATGCTGCCTGGCTGTAGACACCCCAGCTGACTGCAGTCACACACTGTCTACACAGAGGCATTGTATGTCTGTTGTACCAGGCCATGTCCAACACAGGAGTAATGGACATGCTACACCACAGAAAATCAAAGCCATTGGAGCTGTGAGAGTCACAGATGTCAACCTCAACACATAATGAAATAAGATGTGCTGGAGGGACAGATACATAACCCATAGGCTCCCCACACCCAGAAACAGGATCCCAATCCATGGTAGGCAGAGCCCCTCACTGACACCCCTCAACAGGAATATTGCCAAGTGGATGGATGACCGTACATGTATACTGGGGGTCCACACTGTGTCATGACCAGACAGAGGCACAGTGAAGAACCTCATAAATGGCCATAATTTAACATAGCAAGGGGTGGCGAAAGACACACACACTCTAGCTAGGCTTACCAATGGCCTAGGGTGTCTAGCCTACTATGAACCCATGAACCTATGAAGATACAACACGTACAGGACACTAAGGATAATCACAAGGCTTACCCAACTGATGGTAGGAACCATGTTGGGCATCCACAGATATGCTCCGAATCACACAGATATTACAAACAACATACCAAACACACACACATATTGCTAACATACAACCTGTCAGGTGCAGTGCAAACACCCCCCCGAGTGCAAAATACCTATCCCAGCAGATGGTCCCTTGACATTGCAGATGCTGAGGTAATAGCCATCATCTGCAAAGCAGAACACACAGCAGCAAAGGTATGTGACGGTGTCCTGTGCTGAGGCCAACATGGACCCCAAGAGTAATGGAATGCAAAATCACACTACTGGCCAATGTCAGCCTTACCACAGGGTATGTACCCAAAGAGCAGTGTACAACAACAGTGGTCCATCACAACAAAGGGGTTGCCTGAATGGATACTCCAAACTAACACCCCAGGATCCTGACAAGCTTGTTCCGCACAGCTATGGAAAGGATCAGTATGTACCGCAGACAGAAGGCCAATGTGGACCTACTGATACCGGACCCGACACACTGTGGCTGTTGTAACTGCAGAACCGGCCCCTAAACATGTCTGACCCATTTGAAGCAGTCATTAAGGTCAGTGATGAGGGCTATGTGGTCCACACAGCGTAGCTGGACCGTGCACATGCTTCTAGACCATACCGTACGTGTTCAGTATGGATATGTTCACCAGCTTAAATATACACCCCTGTGTCAGTAGAGGGGTTGCAAAGCAGACCAAGGACAGAACTGACATGGTCAGACATGCCGCATCCATGCCAGACTACAAAGCGGATATGAGTGGCATCCCACAAGGCCTGGTCTTGGCCCCCCCACCCCCGTTCTGTATACATGTCCCATAGGTATAGGCCAACATGGAAGGACTGTGACTGAGCATGTATGCAGAGGAGTACAAACAGCCCACCGTATCTGACTCCCAGCTGACACAAGAAACCCACAAAAGGGCCACCCACAAACAAACAACTGTAGCCATAGCCAAGTCAGCAAGCTAATCGCAGAAATGTGTATAGACAACCACTGTGGATATACAGTAAGTGCCCACAAAATACCACACAGGTGTTAACCCATGAGGCACCTAACATGTAATGTGAGACCTGGGTACAAAAGGTGATAAATAACCAGCACTGGACAAACATGTGTCTGTAGTGTTTGCAGAAACATGTACCATATACCCACCCAAACATGAAGGCTGGCAGATGTAGATAAGGGGAACTCACTCTGACTCTGCAGCCATCCTCCATCAGCATCACAACTGACTACAATAGCCCTTGTGGGATATACCGCAGCAGACACCTCCAACAACTGTAAAGACAACAACAGTACCCCACCAGGGGTAGCAAAGAGCCTGAACAGATGCCATGTGTTGCCTGAGTAAACAAACTGCAGCCCCACACACTGCCATCCTTCCCGGCTACAGGAAAGCTGTGCCTGAGGTATGATGCCATGTCCAACCTGGAATGAATGAACATGTTGCACCCTGTACAATCTGAATGGCAGTGAGCTATGCACATGAGAGACCTGAACCCCAGTACTGACATACATTGGACAAGCTGTACAGAATGATCCATAACACAGAAGGCACCCCCACACTGCAGTAAACTCCTGGTACAGGTCAGCCAGAGTGCCACATATTGACACCCCTCAAGAGGCATCCTGATGAGTGTATGGGAGATGGTAGGCTACCCTGGATATCACTGTTATGTCAGAGGTAGACAGAGGCACAGTATACCAACCATGACATTTGTAATGGCAAACTCCAGTTACAATGTGTGTCGAAGGACAAACACACCCTGTGACTACCATCAGCAATGGCCTACAGAACATCGCTAGTGTTTGCCAATGTCCACCCATGTTGTGGAATACACTAGCAATGTTGGACAAGCCTGGTGTAGGTAGTCCATATCTGAACATATTGCAACATGGTCATATGTGCACAACTGGCCCCTACACAGTCTGTCGTGCTCACTATGAAGATGTCAAGCAGTGATAGGACTAAAGCCCAGGATACTGTCCACTACAGTGAAATACCGAACCAGTACACTATACGGTACTACAGTGTTAGGTCATTATGAAAGTATGTTGAGAACTGTCGGCAAAGTATCCCATGCAATTCCTGCAGGCACAGTATAATCCCTGTTGTGGCAGACACGAAGCAGTTGGCCAGTTAGTACACAACAAGACACCCAGCACACAATCATAAATGTGTGATAATGATGAAGGTCACACACACCCAAATATGTGTTGGACTTCAGAGTACAACATATGGAAAGCTCACACTGGGCATGCTCGCACACTTTGATAAATGAGGCATATGTCAGACAACATGCCATGGAAAGGCTGAACTGGGCATGCTCACGCACTTAGGCCATATCTCTGTGTAGCAGTTGGCCACACATATCTGGTATTTGTACGTGTCAGTCCAGGAACCAACCACAACACAGCAATCAGCCCAGTGCACACAGTAAATGACCACAGAGACATAAGTGATATAGTGGATCGCCATCATATGCAAACATCTGCCACAGATACACAAGTTGGTCATAGGAACAGGGAATGCTATGGCAATAAAGACCTGCAAACAGTAGAACAGCACAACAAATATTGTGCATCCAACAATTGAACATATGGGTGTAGAGGTCAATACTAGGCCTCTTGCCCCAGGGAATGGCAGCTCAGCCAGAGTGTGCTTGGCATCTGCATCCCCAGGATAGTAGGCGACCGTGCCACTGTAAAGTAGGTCACAGAAGGCGACATGTAAGGCTAGTGAGCTGTGCCTCTGTCAAGCAGGGGCACCATGGAGGTCTCAGGGATTGAATGTGCTAAGCCACAGCCATGTTGTCGGTGTGTGCTGTGAGAGGGTTGCTGAGGATCTCTGACAGTAGGTGTCCGTCAATAACAGACTGAGGGGAGCCCTACCTGCATTCTCTGGACGATTCCACTGTCAACACTGTGTTGTAATGAGTATGTGTGAATGAAGTGCCATGCTGGAACCGTCCACAGATGTCCTCCCTCTGTGGGCTACAGCTCTGCAATGTAGTAGGTCACTCTGTCTGTTGAACGGCGCATATATGGCCGGTGTACAGCTGACAGGTGTCTTGTTGTGGAGCAGCCATGGGTATATGTGGGATAGCATGACCAATGCAAACTGTACACATGCTCATAGGATGCAAGTGTCAAGGATTATGCTGAGAGGCCAGTATAGTCCTCCAGCATGGGTCCTCTGAAGTCATCCACCCCAGTCTACACAAGTGTAGAGTCTGCTTGTGCTAAACACAGTTTGTGTGCAGTGACAACCCTGCCTGGGGGTGGAGATGAGATATGGATGTCCAGGGAAAGGTGGACATGGGCAGGTATCAGCAATGGTGGTCTACCTCTGGTGTGGAACAGTGAGTACCCACATTGCAGATGGACAGGTGCAATATGTATTAACCCATGTGGCTGTGGTGTGTGGGTCTGCCATAGCACATGGACCCACAAATTGTAGTGGTGGTAGGGTAAAGTGGTAGAGGCCTGAGTAGTTCTCACACACAATATGCCTGTACCTGATGTTAACAACTGGAATGGTGTATGTGAATACCTGCATATCCTGGCACTGTTCCCAGGGAAGCTAAGTGTGTGTCCTGGATGTGGGTGTGGTGTGCTGGACTGGTTGTGTTGTGTGTTACAGGTCCTGTGGTCCCAAAGCATGGTATAGAACATAACCTGCCAGTGCGATGTGCATATCTGACCCTGATGTAGGTAGCTGCAAATGCATATATATGCTATCCCCCACCTGACAGGTAGTACGACATCTACAAACCTCTGTGGAAATGAAGATGTCAGCACCCTAGAAATACTACAGGTGCAGAACAGATGCCCAGCAATTCGGATAGTGCGCTCTGCTAATGCATCACCCTCAAGTGTCATAACATAGTTAGGTAGGGGTTCGAATCCTGCAAATGCTCAGTGTGTGTGTGTGTGTGGGTGAGTGGGGTTTGTGTGTGTGACAGGCTGTGAGAGGAAAATGTCCCTTTTGGCAACTGGGAGAACACACTACAGGATGCACACCCCCCTTTCTAAACACAGATGATGTCAGCACCCTATAAGTACAGCAGGAGAAGGGAAGCCTCCCAGTAATGCGAATAGCATGCTCTTCTAATGCATCCATCTCAAGTGTCATAACATAGTTAGGTAGTGGCTTGAATCCTGCAAATACCAAGTGTGTGTGTTTGGATGGTGGGGGGTTATTGTGTGTGTGCAGATATGTATGAGGGACATGTTCCTTTTGGCAACTGGGAGAACACACTACAGGATGCACACCCCCCTTTCTAAACACAGATGATGTCAGCACCCTATAAGTACAGCAGGAGAAGGGAAGCCTCCCAGTAATGCGAATAGCGAGCTCTGCTAATGCATCCGTCTCAAGTGTCATAACATAGTTAGGTAGTGGTTTGAATTCTGCAAATGCCAAGTGTGTGTGTTTGGATGGGGGGGGGGTTATTGTGTGTGTGCAGATATGTATGAGGGACATGTTCCTTTTGACAACTGGGAGAAAACACTACAGGATGCACACCCCCCTTTCTAAACACAGATGATGTCAGCACCCTATAAGTACAGCAGGAGAAGGGAAGCCTCCCAGTAATGCGAATAGCGCGCTCTGCTAATGCATCCATCTCAAGTGTCGTAACATAGTTAGGTAGTGGTTTGAATCCTGTAAATGCCAAGTGTGTGTGTTTGGATGGGGGGGGGGGTTATTGTGTGTGTGCAGATATGTATGAGGGACATGTTCCTTTCGGCAACTGGGAGAACACACTACAGGATGCACACCCCCCTTTCTAAACACAGATGATGTCAGCACCCTATAAGTACAGCAGGAGAAGGGAAGCCTCCCAGTAATGCGAATAGCACGCTCTGCTACTGCATCTGTCTCAAGTGTCATAACATAGTTAGGTAGTGGTTTGAATCCTGCAAATGCCAAGTGTGTGTGTTTGGATAGGAGGGGTTATTGTGTGTGTGCAGATATGTATGAGGGACATGTTCCTTTTGGCAACTGGGAGAACACACTACAGGATGCACACCCCCCTTTCTAAACACAGATGATGTCAGCACCCTATAAGTACAGCAGGAGAAGGGAAGCCTCCCAGTAATGCGAATAGCGCGCTCTGCTAATGCATCCGTCTCAAGTGTCATAACATAGTTAGGTAGTGGTTTGAATCCTACAAATGCCAAGTGTGTGTGTTTGGATGAGGGGGGGTTAATGTGTGTGTGCAGATATGTATGTGGGACATGTTCCTTTTGGCAACTGGGAGAACACACTACAGGATGCACACCCCCCTTTCTAAACACAGATGATGTCAGCACCCTATAAGTACAGCAGGAGAAGGAAAGCCTCCCAGTAATGCGAATAGCGCGCTCTGCTAATGCATCCGTCTCAAGTGTCATAACATAGTTAGGTAGTGGTTTGAATCCTGCAAATGCCAAGTGTGTGTGTTTGGATAGAGGGGGTTATTGTGTGTGTGCAGATATGTATGAGGGAAGTGTTCCTTTTGGCAACTGGGAGAACACACTACAGGATGCACAACCCCCTTTTTAAACACAGATGTGAGATATAAGTACAGCAGGAGAAGGGAAGCCTCCAGTAATGCGAATAGCACGCTCTGCTAATGCAGCTGTCTCAAGTGTCATAACATAATTAGGTAGAGGTTTGAATCCTGCAAATGCCAAGTGTGTGTGTGTTTGGATGGGGGGAGTTATTGTGTGTGTGCAGATATGTATGAGGGACATGCTCCTTTTGGCAACTGGGAGAACACGCTACAGGATGCACAACCCCCTTTCTAAACACAGATGATGTCAGCACCCTATAAGTACAGCAGGAGAAGGGAAGCCTCCCAGTAATGCGAATAGCGCGCTCTGCTAATGTGTTTCCCCTGCGTATCATAATGTAGTTAGGAAGGAGTTTGAAACCTGTAAATGACATGTGTGTGTGTTTGCGTGTGTGGAGTTTGTGTGTGTGCATTTCCGTATGAAAAACATGTTAGTTTTGGCAATCAGGTGATCACACTACCTGATGCACATTACCCTTTCAAAGTACTAATGTTGTCAGCACCCTGTAAGTATAGCCAGAGACGAGGAACTATCTAGTAAACCGAACAGTGTGCTTTGCTAATGTGTCCCTCTCACGTGTCATGACTTAGGTAGGTAGGGGAATGAATCCTGCAAATGGCAAGTGTGCATGTGTGTGGGGGTAGTAGGGTGTGTGTAAATGCAAGTGTGAGGGAACAGATCCTTTTGGCACATACTACAATACACCAGATGCTGCATACTCTCCCAGTAAACACAGGGGATGTCACCACACTATCAGCACAGCCAAACAGGGCTAGTTGGCTAGTAATGCCAATAGTGTGCTCAGCTACTGTGTCTATTACCATTGTCAGAGTACAGATAGGCATGTTTTGGTAACCCACAACTGTCACGTGTGGTTGTGTCACACAGTATGACCTTGTCAGGTGTTTGTACATAACAATGCATGCCATTGCCTAACCCAGCAATGGCATTGCACACATGATGTATGTGTGTGACACATACACATAAATACCTGTGACCTGCAGTAGTTACCATGTCTGACACATGCTTCATGTGGATAAATGGTATTAGCAATGTATACCAATATGACTGTGTCTTACTGTGCAGGGTCCGCACGTGGTATGTCCCTATACAGTGTGGGTGTCTATGGTGAAAGACCTACAGCAGGGGATACACATCTGGTCTGGGCCATATAGTGTACATGTAGTCAATGTACAGGTGCTGCATGTTCCCACCTGTTGTGGTAGTGGTAACATGTCATTCCACTGCAATTCGGTGACCACATGCTGTGAACTCTTCAACTAGAGTGTTGTGGCTACAGTAATGCTCACACACAATGTTCAGCTGGATGCAGTACGGCCTTATAAACACAGTTCATGAGACTGTCATATTGCCAGTGTTGTTATGGAGGATAGGTGGTCTTCCTGTGTATGTGAGGGTGTGTGTGCCAGGCTATGAACCAGATGGCAGTCCGACACACTGTCAGCTGCACATGAGTAGGCCCTGATGGTTTGTGCTGTGCCAAAAACCTGGAGGTGTGTGTATCTGTGTTACCTTGGGATACCACCCCCCTATCCATGTGTGTTACATGTGTAGGGGACGACAGGCATGGTGTGGGGCATAACCTGTCAGTGATGGGTAACACCTGTGAGCCATGAATCATGCATCCGGTACTGCACAGACATTGCAGTTCACCGTGCTGAGGGCAGTGTCTGGTGCATGCATCCTCCGGTGTACACTGCTGTTGTTGTGTAGCAGCACTGTTAGTGTCTTAACCTGTGTGGTACCCACGGAGGTCACTATGTAAACCATGTCCTGCAGCATAAGGCAGTATGTGTGTACCAAGGAGCCTTACCATTATACATCGGGCCATGGGTGTCACGTGCAAGATGACCCGTGCACATCAATGTGGCTTCCCTAGCATGTAAGCACACGTTGACAGCCAGTGGATACCCTATGAATGACAGTGGAGACTGAGCATAATGTAGACATACAACAGCCATCCCACATATAGTGGTAGAATACCCTGTGAGGGTATGTTGGCAACCAACATCAGGCTCATACTGGCCTGTGCCACATGCTGAGGGATCCATTCTATGTTCCCTATCATGTGGTCCAGGGAGGTATGTCCCAGGCAGCCACACCGGCATGGTCAATGAGTGAGTCATATCTGTCCATGCCTCTGTCTGACCTGTATGCATATGTGCTGTGGTGGACCATAGTGCCCCTGAGTCATATCACTGTGACCTTCACCAGATACAGCCTGTTGAGCGGGACCACAGTGCAGCACACATGACAGGTACCTGACACGTCTGTAGCAGGTGTGTTGTGTAGCCCTACAGGCTGTGGGTGTGTGGCACAGGGGATGTGCGTGCCATGTGTGGCATGTGCTCCGTTCCGACAGAACATATGCCTGTGTGCCAGCTGCGGAGGTGTGTGATGCCCAGGCAGGCTGCTAGTCTGAGTCCCCATGTATGCCCCAGTGTATTCAGCATGCTGTCAGTGTGTGTCAATGTCTGACTGGTATTGTCGTCACTGTAATATCTTGTATTGATTTATTTATTTATCCTACATTTGTTGACTGGGATAGCCCAACTGGATGCATGTCCATTTCCAGGGGAGGCCCGTGGAGACAAGCTACGAGGGTAGCAGATACAGCATTACAGAATACTAGCATTACATAGTACAAACAGATTATTTACAGAGATTACATAAATAAGCAAGTCAAACATGTTCCACAGGTTAATGTTAGACCTGAGCACAAGCCAGGATTAAATTGAAATTACACAGTAAAGTGGTTCACAGAAGTTACACATTCGAGTTAGCCAGGCTTGATACATTGACATAGCCAGTTAAGTGACAAATGTTGTTTGAGTCTACTGTTAAATGACCTAAGGTGGACATTAGGGTAATATCAGCTGGAAGTGAGTTCCAGGATCTACTTACAGGATTTGCAAAGAGAGAATCACCAGCTGTGTTATTAAACTTGCTAGTTTGATGTAGTATATTGTTAGAGGATCGAAGCGGATTGTTATAGAGGGTGATAATAATTTAAGTGCAGGAGTATTGTCTGGATTATAGAGGATTTTATAGGCCATAATCAGTTGGTTATACTGTATTAGGCTGGGTATTGCAAGCCAACCAAGATGATTTAGATTGATGCAATGATGTGTCCTAAAAGGCGGGCCAGTGGCAAACCTGGCAATGTGGTTGTAGAAAATCGAGTGCTTGTTAAGGACAGTCTTGTTCATATGTGAGAGTAGAGGGGATGCATACAGAAGGGCTGAAACAAGGTGTGAGCGAGCTATGGCACCTTTAGCTGGAGGGGCTAGGAAGGCTTTAATTCTGTAAAGTGACCCTAGCTTTCTATTGATGGCTTTGTTAATCTGGTTAACATGTATGTCACATATGAGATTATTGTCTATGATGACACCTAATAGTTTCGGAGATGGGTCAGGGGAGATTATTGTGCCAGCAGTTGATGTTATGGTAACGGTGAAAGTGGTAGACCTACGTGTTGGTGGAATAACAGCAGTTTAGTTTGATTGGGATTTAGGATCAGACGATGTTCAGAAAGCCAGTTTGCTATTGTATTAAAGGTGGTCTGGGTAGCTGACCGTAACTCTACTGGAGATGTGGCTGAGCAGATCAGAGTAGAGTATACAGCATATTGGATACAGCTGACTTTTGGGATGACAGTATAACGGTCGTTAATGACGATGGAGGACAGCAAGGGCCCTAGGATAGAGCCTTGTGGTACTCTGAGGGTGTTAGGTAGGAGGCTAGAGGGTTTGTTCTGCCAGAGGCCGGCCTGCTGTTGACCATGCAGGTAGGATTGACACCATTGGAAGGCTCCAGTATCTAGACAGTCTGTGCAGGGTGTGGAGTACAAGTTGGTGATCAACCATATCGTATGCCTTTGAGTTATCCAAAAAGAGGGCTGTGGATATATAATTAATGTTGCAAGTATGGCTTATGGTGTTAGTAAAGGCTAGGAGGCCTGACGTAGTGCTGTGATGAGGACGTAAGCCATGCTGAGTGTCTGCCATAATGCGAGTTTGGATTAGGTGGTGCATGACTTGTCTATGACGAAAGTTTCCATAATCTCTGCAAGTGGAGAGAGTATAGCTATTGGCCTATAATTGGAGACTTCAGTGGAGCTGCCTCCTGTGTGAAGTGGGATTACATACAACATTTTCCAGATGGTGGGAAAGTTAGATTCTAACATGGTTCCTTTGATTACCTTTGAGACGGGGTAAGCAATAGCATCATCTGGTTTTGATAGGTACTCGGCAGGGAGTTGATCAGCAGACAGTGTAGTGGGTTTCACTGTTACAATCAAGGTACAGAGAAGTGAAGTGGCGACTGGTTGGCAGCTGGACGCAAGTAGTTTTCTAGGGGTGCTGCTTTCAGGACCAGGGGAGCTAGGAGGTAGATGGCTAGCTAGGGCCTGCAATGTCTCAGTAAAGGACTGGTCAAAGCTATCAGGAACATCTTCATGGGTATTATCAATAGTAGCAGCAGGGATTGGGGTTGTCGTTTGTCCTGGGCGTAGTATATATGACATGCCACCTGACAGGGTATGGCATTACTGGGTTCAGAGAGACCAGTCCCCAGATTGGCTGTGTGGTGGCATCCCACACATGTGTTGTACGTTCCTGGCCAAGGGTGATGGCTGACTGCATACATGTGGCAGCTGTGACAATGACACATGACTCACATAAACCACGACTGGACCATAGAGGCGATTCACAGGTTACCTTTGCACATGCCACCCTAGTAGTGTGATTGCCATGGTGAGTACCAACACATAGGGCCAATGGGGAACAACATACTGAAGGTGTGTATGTGTGGGTGGACTGCCACTGCTTCATAGCACTGAAATATATGACTGCACACGTGGGTAAATGCCAGGTAAGACGTGTGCAATGTGTCACAGGCAACGTACATGCGTACAGGACAGACAGTGACGTTCTGTCATGTGTAAGGTTGACATACATATGGTACGCTATGCAGATGTCACTAACAGTCTACAGAAGCACTGTAACTCTGCATTGCAGGTGTAAGCAGTGTTCCAGGGACCAGCGAACATGCATGCAAACAAAGCTACAGTACACAGGGCTGGAAGTACTGCATTATACAACAAAGAAGGGGTAACAATAACAGTAAGTAACAATGCAAATATGTAGGCACTATCAACATGTACCCAGGAATACGCAGCAAAGATGCCCATGGTAGAACCGATATTATGTCATACTTATTTGCGATCTGGACGACATTGGTACTGCACACATATCTAGATCTTGTGAACATACACATGGCATAGTCGTTGTGGGCATCTTGACACCATTACTGTACATGTCCACCATTGCATATCACTACTTGCGTTAGCTTTCCCCCTGTGCTAACCATGTATGCGGCTATCTGTTGACAACCTTACCACCGGCATGCAATTATGTGCAGCTGTTATACTTTGGTATGTACTATGGGTGCAGATAACAATTCAGGACATTCATACAGTTACTACAGCAGGCATGCTGGGGTACACACACAGTCATAGCAGAACACTGTACTGTTACCAACATGATACTACTAATACACGTCTATGTAGTCACCCTGTGCATCAGCAATGTGTTTACCTGTTCCCGCAATGATGTTGGAGATTGCAGGAGGTGGCACAGTGTCATCATATGCACAGGGTGTGGATTAGGTATGCCTGAGTCAGCCACAGATACCACCAATTGACATGTGTGTGTATGTGTGTTGGTGAGGGGCAGCAGTACAGGGTGGGGCAGTGTTGGTGCAGTGTGTGCGTGTATGTGGTTGCCCTAAGTGTTAGCATTTCGCATGTGTGTATGCACGCACACAGTTCCACCTCATGGCTGCCATATACAGGGGTTTGTGGACAGCCACAGACTGCACCTGGCAGGCCATACAGATTAGTGTCTGTGTGCACGGACACGGTACTTGTGCCTGGCAGGGGTGCTACGGACCGTATCCAGTACAAAGCCGGACTGGGTACTGTCATCAGAAGCGGGGGTGTGTTGACTGGACACATGTCCCTGTTGGGACTGTCCAGAGCCACGTGCATGTGGTCTCCTGGGGCGTTCCGATGACAGCACAGACCCAGCATTGCTGGGGCTGCTGCTGGCACTATGGGGGCATGCGCGAGCCTGTTGCCGTCCGCGCCAACTGCCAGCTGCTGCCGCTGCCGGCATATGGCCATGGCGACGCCGCAGACACCCACCATTGCCCTGGCTCATGGACATCTGGCTGTGGAACCGCTGTAATATGTCCCCACAACGTCTGTCTATGACAATGGTGAAGTTACGGATAGCATCCGCAATGTCACGCATACTGTCTGTCATGGCTGTGCGACATGCTCTGAGCTCCCTCAGACCCTGTCTGGTGTACCTTTCCATACGTGACTGAGCCTGCATGACAGTCCGAAACATAGCTGAGGTTGACAGACCTCTTTGGGCACGTCGGCCGGAGGCAGTACGCCCACGGATGCTCCCACGAGAACCCATGGGCAACTGTCTGTGTGGTACCATCAGAGGACCCTGCCCATGGCTGCTGTGTAAGGATGCATGTGCCACAGGTACCACATTACCCTGGTCTATGCCCGCTGTATCCTGTCCATCACCTAGGGACAATGGTGACAAAGGATGTACAGGCAGGATGACTGTGTGCAATGATGGGGTTGACAGCTGTGTACTGTCAATTGGCTGACCAATGGCAGACTCTGACACACCTTCCTGTACCATTACACATATATCTTCATTACCAGTAGCCGTGGCACAGGATTCAGGTTCCCTGCTGCAGGTCACCAGAGCAGCACCAGAACCTGTGGGATGAAGACAGGAAACACAGTTTACAGTCTCCAGACATTGTTACCAGTAATGCACTTATACACACATGCACACATGGACACATGCACACAGGCACACATGCACACATGCACACAGGCACACATGCACACATGGTGGACACATGCACACGTGGACACATGCACACATGCACATGTGGACACATGCACACATGGACACATGCACACATGCACACGTGTTCACATGCACACATGCACACATGCACACATGCACACATGGTCACGTGTACACATGCACTCATGCACACATGCACACATGCACACATGCACACGTGGACACAGGCACACATGCACATATGCACACATGCACACGTGGACACAGGCACACATGCACACATGCACACGTGGACACAGGCACACATGCACAGATGCACACGTGGACACAGGCACACCTGCACACATGCACACATGGGCACAGACACACCTGCACACATGCACACCCTGCAGTATACACACAGAGCACTATTGAGTTACACTACTGTTACTAGCATTATTAGGACTATTATAGGTTATGTTAAACACACTCACCAGCATGGATGGCCTGTCTCGCTGTAACCCTGGAGGGACCTGCAGAAATTATGAGATTAATGTCAGTGGGCACATCTGTGCCATTGATATTGCATATGATACAGTGTACAGAACAGTCAGGTGTACATATGGCATATTACCTGCACGCTCCATGTCGTGCTGCTGTGTGGAACCAGCCTCCATCATAATGCAGGTGTACTGCTGTTGGTGTTCCGGGGCTGGAGCCACAACACTTAGGAGTAGCCCCTCCAGTCTGGTGAGGGGGGGATGTGTGGCCACCCCACCTCCTGTGGCGACCTGTTGCCTGTGGATATCTGATGCACGCTGCCGGACACTTCGGATTAAATCACTGCAGTGATGTCGTACCTGCTCATATGTCCTGTTATGCGTGCCAATATCATTTACCCTACAGACAAGGTCTTGCCACAGTGTGGCCCTCTCCTGCTGATTCTGACTGGTGCAGGAAAACAGGATGTCATACTCCTGCACCAGGCTCTGGTGGATCTCCTCATCTTCCGCCACAGAGTAGGTGGGGTTATGCTGTCGCGCCATCTCCCTGGAAGAGAACACAGACAGGATATCAGCAGACCATGTCAGCAATATATGGCACACATACTATACATGATACTCATGTGTAGTGATATACTACTACTCCCATATGTTGCATGTGTGTGAGTCGTGGTGGATACACAGGTACATGGCCAGATATCAGTGCTCAGCCAACACCTGTGCAACAATACCTGCCACATTCCGCACAATGTAGTAGCATGCCCCATCGGTCAGCACACACTGACAGGTGCAATGCACAACCTCACTCTGGGGGTTCATCCCAAGGTACTGTATGTGGGACACCGTCCACTACTGTGATGTGGACAGACGTTACTCGGCCTGGATATACATATCCCACCACCAGCACAGTAGACTACTTTGATATGTATGTGATTAGACAGTTATTCACTTGCTGGGACTGAGATGGTATCCATGCAGCACACTGGGCCAGTGGAAGCCACAAGCCACACTGCTGACCCCTTTGCAAATGCTTACCACGGACATGCCACGGATTGCATGACACTTGCACACACATGTCTAACCCAGACCCTATGCACAAAGGTTAGGCGTCCTGTCCGGTGGACCCCAGACAGAGGCAGATTGTATAACAATAGCAGGAGGCTACTGCAGGACAGAGCACATTCACATTAAGGGTAGGCATCTGTGGTCAGCACTGGTACTACGCTACAGTCCGTCATAACAACAGCCACGGCCTACTCTGGGAGGGAAATGGACACAAACACTATGGATGACCACAAGGCCTTCTTCAGTTATGTTACACATATGGACCACATGCTTCAGATATGCTCTGTGTTAATCCACACCTACTTAATATTCACCAAACACACGCATATTGGCAACAATCCTGCACACATGTTCGGCGCACATATCCCCCCTCCTTCTCCCCCACCTTTGTAATATTTATCCCAGCTGCATGTAACCTCCCTATCATCGCACATGTCCAGGTGAGGGCTGCCCTCAGCAGAGGAGAACACACAGCATCACTGTGACCTCGTGGTCCCCCTGGATGTGTGCTACCGGCACTCTGAGAGGACATACCACCGCATGTAACACTGTTTATCTTGGTCGTGCTACAGGATATGTACCTGGACAGTGGCATACAGCAACAGTGGTCCCACAACACTAAGGGGGCACCTCGACTGACCCTGGGAATTACCACATCATATGCATAACGGGCCTGGTCTGCTACGCTATTGAATTATGCAGTATGGGATGCATATGCAGTGACATCAGGTACCTGCAGACACTTGTTCCCAGCCAGTGTGCCTTTGGGATGGTCTGATCCTGACTTTTGGGCCTGGCTGACATTTCAAAGCAGTCACTACAGCCATTGCTGGGCCAACGCACAGACACATGCTGCCAGGATCCTGGCCTATGACTGCTTGACATGTGATGTACGGTCATCCCCTTTTGGTGGAACTATGTACACACAACATATCACATGGACATACCTATGGATACAGACCTATGACACATTTGGAGGGTTCACAGTATGCACAGTATTAACCTGCTACTTTGCATTACCTCTGTTTGTCGCAGCTGGTTGCGTTACCACAGCTTCTGCTTGCTGCTGCTACTGTCAGTGCTGACAGCTTCAGGTTACAGAGAGTCACAGTGTCTGTTTTTTTTTTTGTCTCTCTCTCTCTCTCTCTCTCTCTCTCTCACTTCTCGCTCTCCCTCTGTCTGCTTACAGACAATGCAATGAATGTATTGCATGTGGGGAGTGTTAGCACTGGATGCTTTTGTAGGTATCTGCATAGGTCCATGTGATTGCCTCTGCACCAATTGTAAGCCAGCATTTGCTAATTGCATACAGCCAGTTGTGTACTGATTGCAGTTCTCACTGTGATTTCAGGTCAGTGCTATAAAAGGGTATGTGGGATAGGCGTTGCCCTTTCAGATTGTGAGGGTGGGGACCATGCTGGTATGCTGTGGACAGTGTTCTGTGACTGTAAAGGTTAGTATCTCTCTCATGCTTCAGGCTGTGTTGTATATTCACAATTCTCCATTCCTCTCTCATGTTCCCTGTAGCAAGTGTGTATGCAGATTGACTCCTACAACTATATATAGATATATTTATATACATATATATGTACATATGCATACATATATCTATGTACTTTAACTGACCTTATTATCTACAGGCTGCCAACTAGCATGGCTGTTTCTTTTCACACACTACTATTATGGAAATCCAGTAGTTTTGACATTTAATTTAAATGACATGCTTTGTGTACTACACATCCCTTTACATTCATCCCTACTTTTACATGTTATATTTATTTTAGCACAACGTTTTTGTATAAGAGTCATGGCTTAGTGGTAGGTTGTACAGACTAGTGTTTTCAAGGTCCTGGGTTCGGGACTGACAGTGGGAGTTTAATTTTCTTTTGAACTGAGTACAGGACCTGTCAATCACAGTGACTAAGGCACTTTTAAGCAGTTGTAACCGGGCTAGCGCTGGTTTGCGCGGAGCTCACGCATGCGCACTGGCGGTTAGCTCCGCGCACACAAGCGCACACCCGGTTACAACCGCTTAACGGTGCTTACTCTGGCGCACACCCGCGCTATTTTCTTTGAAAGAAAAGAAAATGGGAAGACAGGAAAGTGGTGAAAAAGGGGTCACAAAGAGGGTAAGACAGTAGGGAAACAAGCTTGGGATGTGCAGGAGGGATGTAGGTAAGGCCCATAGCTGCCCATTTCTTCATCAGCAACAGCTGTGCATATGTATGTAATTTGGTGTGACATTTGAAACCTTCCACCCCTGAAAGAGGTGTCAGGACAACAATAATACTTGTTGTACAGCCAATTGTAATTGATAGGTTCCATGTCCAGCGGACATGTGTGCAGAATGGGCAGCTATGTATGGGGCGTAATTTTTTTGTGGGTACAGAGTGCCCTTTTTTTTTGTTTGTTTATTTTCAGGTAGGAGTGGTATGTCAGGTGAAGGAAGTCGGTTCAGCTGGGGAGGTAGGTTGGGTAGGTAAACAGACAAGACAAACAAGACGCATACTGGGGCGGTGTATGACACGTGTGGGGGGGTTACACAATTGACGGGGATGGAGGTTTGGATATCCAGAGCCCATGAGCCCACAGATGGCAACAGTGGAACTGATATCCCCACCCATAGGCAGTTGCCACTGTTCCTTCACTGCCCAGGACGGGGCTGTGCTGGGGGCTGTGTAGGCGGGGCAACAGGCATGCCCGTTAGTTGCGCCACCCGTGCCTCGAGCTGGCGTAGGGGCTCAAGGACAGAGTCCCAAATATCCCTACGCACCACAGTCCGGACGCTACGGAGGGTGAGTGGTGGATCTCCTCCAGCCACACTTGCAGAGGGGGGGTGAGCCCCATCCCCTGCAGCGCTTCCACCCGCAGGTGGCACAGGGCACTCGCCAGCTGAGGTGGGAGAGGTGGGTCCGCTGGAACCCGCCTTCCCTGTCGTCCTATGCTTTGCATTATGTCATGACAGTTTGGGTTAATGACATATAATACCATTCACAATTAGTTGTAACAGCATGCATTAGTATTCCCATTAACCAAACACCCAGATATTCACACCATTGAACAGCGGGCATAACACATGCATAATTTGAACAGACATACACAGTCCAACAACATGCAGGGTTAATTGATGGCAACCGGCCATCAGGTGTGGATGTATGAACAGGGCAGATGCATCAACGGACATGCATATATATATGACCCAACAGGACAAACGTCCAGGGGTATTAATTGTGATTGCACATACCATTTTCACGTGGAATGGGTTATATGTGGTTATAGGGTGGGGTAAAGAAAGTAATATTAACACCTTCGAATAACAATACATATGCTGTACATTTCTAATAGCTACAGTTATATACACACTACTGTTCTAACTACAGTTTCCTATATGATAACTATTTCACCTTGCTGATAGGACTGTTACTGCAACATCAATATACATTTTAGTGTTCTTCATACACATTCATATCTAGCTTTGTTCAGCTACATCATCTTGCTACTTTTGCTTTATATAGCTGTAGACAAGTGTGGATGTTTGGTATATCAGACAATCATCCTATCTGCGCATTTCAGACTGAGAGCAACATATCCAGATTTTGGGATATACATTCCACATGCAGCAACACTTTGAACAGATTTGCTGTTTGGTTTTGAATCTCACATGCATTTCATTCTGTCTTGACTGCAGTATACTTTATTCAGGGGTTATTACTACTGTATTGCTGGATTCATGACACTTTCTCACACTCTCTCACTTGCTTTCATTTTACTATTCAGGATGGTACTTCTAGGCTTTATTGACATGTTTTAACAGTAGTTATTACAATCCTTTCCAGCAGTCTCACTTCTGTCATGTTTCAGTATTTCCACAGGGATATATTTCACACATGTGATTTCATCATCTTCTGCAGCTATACTTTTCAGCCTGCTGCAGGTTGTGTACTATTTTCTTACAGGCAGGGCATTTTTATTTCAGAATATATGTCGGACAGTTTCATGTTTAGGTTACACTTACAGGCTGACAACTCTTGTAATCAAGCAATACTTGCATACACTTTCACACTGTTACTTGCAGATTTTATTCCTTACTGACTACACTGCACTCTTTTGCTGACTGTCATACTTTTATATTTCTTTACAGTTACTGGTAGTGGATTACTGACCTGCCTGGTGGCGCAACTGCACCAGCCTATCGCCATAGGCTCTGCGGTTCGCAGAACGGACACCTGCAGCTGTAATATAAATGAAGTAATATTGGAATACACATCTCCATAATATCAGCTAGTTTAATTTTTTACATACATAATTAAATGTTACTTACTCAGTAGTGGGGCGTTGGGTGTTTGCCGGCCTCCTGGATCCAAAGGTTCAGTTGGTCCTGCTTGCGTCTCTTCAGGTCCGCATGGTGGTGACGGACCTGCTCACCAGTCCTTGGAATCCCTGTGGCACTGGTGAGATCATGAGCCAACGGTCCCACGCCTCAGCCCTGTATGCTCCCCAGAGGACCTGGCCCTGCATGAGTTGGGCCTCATGATTGTGGACTAGGAGCCAGGCCATGTAGCTGGACTCCTCAACACCCCACCTCTGTGCTCGGCGACTACCCTCTCCTACTCCTGACATTCTGCCTGCAGGTCTGTTCTACAATCGTTTATGCTGTGTATTCCGCCTATGGGGCTTATATAGTCCGTTTTCCGCACATATCTGTGATTGGCCATTTTGGAATTGTATCAACTTCAGTAAACCTGCATTGTCATGCTGTAGTTTGTATTCATTCCTATATATTAGCTATTATTGCATTTCTAGGTACTGCTGTCATGGCTTAGTGGTTCTGTACCTTGACTATGGTGTATAGTATCCTGGGTTCGAACCTGGCCACTGCTTTTTATTTTTCATGACTGTCTAGACATGCTGAGGGGTGTGTCTGTGTAAAGGCAGTTTTGATACGGCTTGCTCAATGTTGACCGTCGGTTAGCTTGTTTGCGCGGTGCGCAGCTCCGCGCAAACTGGGTACGCTGCTTTAAGCCTCATTTGGCTATCGGCACGCATATTACGCTCAGCTCAATTAGGGGCACATAGATTTAGCATGTTAAACCACTGCTCAGCTACGGGCACTCATTTTGCACCAGTTAAACCACTGCTCATCTACAGGCAGATGCACTCACCCTGTTAAACTGTAGCTCATCTATGGGCACATCTGGCAATTTTTATTCTTTTGTTACCTCACATTTCTTCAATATGAATGGGCTATTTCATTACATTTTACATAAGTTGTGGTTTTATGTCTACATATTTGTCAGAGACTTGTTTCCTGCTTATTTTGCAAAAAAAAAATGGTGTTGTGGGGGCTCGAACCATGAATGCCTGCTCTGCAGCCAGCATCTCTACCGCTACGCTATTGCTTCCTGGTTTATTTTGCATATTTTGTATATGCTTTCCCACTGACTGCTAACTGTAGCTGCGCTTACGGCACGCCAGCAAACGAGCACTCACGGTTAAACATCTTTACAATTTAAAAAAAAACTTATAACATGTTCATTTATATTTATTTTATGTTCATAGTCTGTGGGGGCATGTGTTGTGTTCTGTTTATTCACATTTCCGTGGACTCTGTCGTGGGTGTTTCCTTTGGGTACTTTTCCTCTTCTGGGGGTGTCCGCTTACAGGGCTCGGCCTACGGACACGCCCCCTACTGTCTTACACGGACCATGTTAGCCTTCAGTGTGATTCAGCATGCTCTCATTAATATGCAGAGCATGCTGACATCACTCCATTTAACTGCAGCCTCCGTGTATGAGTTATAACTCTTACACTGAGGCTTCGTGAATCCTGCCCATTATCTCCAACATAATGGGCTGACATCAGAAAACGGAAGCAAACAGCAGCCCTTTACAAACCATGAATCATTAATTTTAGCTGCTTTAAAAATTATCATTTTTGAGAGGCTCATGCCCTGAATGTTGACTGATTTTTTTCTAGATTTATTTGTCTGTCAAAAGAATGCTATATTTCCTAAATGGCTTAACATATTCTTATGAAAATTTCAGGGATTTATACACACGTATCAGTTCTAAAGCTCTCACAGACTCTGCTCCTAAATTCAATTTGAATGTGTAGCTGCACTTTTGATTTTAGTTAGAAATGTTGTTTTTCATTTGTTTAAACACATTTAAAAATCCAAGTAAAACAAATTTAGACAGAAAATGTGATTTAAGCATTCCTATCAACTGCACAGATTTTTGCAGAATGCCCAGATTTTTGCCTTATATTTTTAGTCCATTTTTCATAAAATTGTGGTTTCCTGGCAAATCAATGGCAAGTCATTAAAGACTGAAGTCAGAAAATAATGACACACATTTGAGTTTCAGACTTCATAACCTTCAGAAAATTCATCCTAATGCAAAAGCTCAGAAAAAAAAAACGTATCTTATATCATGGTTGGTTCTCCGCCTGTGGCCCACTGTATGCCAATATCATTATGGCCTGGTGGGAAAGATGTTTTCTTTTTACTAGCAGATTTCATACCTATATCTCTATGTATGCCCACTTTTTGGACAATTTGTTCATTTGCTGGAAGGGACCCCCAGAGGAAATAACTTAATTCATAGATTATATTAATCAGATAACTGGGTTTTTGAAATTCACTTATACAGTGGGTACACATTGTATAGTGTATTTGGATGTTGAATTATCCAAGACAGAAGGTGGGGGAATTAAATCTAAAATATATAGAAAGCCCACATTTTCTGTTATTTACACTGCACTAGCAGTCATCCACCACATATTAAACATGGAATCATTAAGGGGCAACTTGTAAGAGCAGCCCAAATGGTTTCTGAATTTAATGTTTTTTTGAGTGAGTGTCATGTAATGGGGCAGCTTTTTTGGATAGGGGGTATCCATTACCTTTGATTCACAATATAAGGGATGAAGTTATAAGGAAGAGAAATACTGGATTTTATGTACCTCTAATACAAGGGTCAAGTTTAATATCACCCCCCCCCCCCATTCAACCTGGTACACAGGTAGAATTGTCACATGTGTTTATGACCAGTAGTAGTCTAGCAATATATGAATCTAGTCATGGTAAAGAAAGGAGTTTAATTTTTACTAATGATACTTCCTTTTGTCCTTTTGTTACTATATTCTGTGAAGACAGCTATATGGTAACTGATATTTTAAACAAAAATTGGAGTATTATAAAAGGGGACTTAGATATGCTGGACACCTTTGGACCAACCCCTAAGGTAGTATATCGAAGGGGTAGTAACATAAAAAATATTTTGGAAAGGAAATGTATTGGTACCAGGACACTGACCTGTCACATGGCACCATGTGGTATGTGCCATCAATGCCAACATATTTTTAATGGGTCCAGCATTAAGGTATTTGACAAGACCATAAAAATAAAGGGCAAATATAGCTGCTACTCTCAGGCAGTGGTTTATATTGCCATATGCACACAATGTAAAGCATACTATGTGGGCAAAACACAACGTAAATTGTTACAAATAATTTATGAGCTTTTTTTGAAATAGCACAACATAAGGAAACCAATGCCTTATATAGACACTTAAAGGTATTTCCCCAACACACTTTTAAATTTGCAGCATTACAGGAGATACAAAGTGATGTTCGTGGGGGACCATGGAAGCTATATTTAGAAGAGAAAGAGGTATGATTTATTTGAATGCTAGTTGTCTCTCAGGATTAAATGACATGGTGTCTGTTTCTAGTTTGCTTAAATTAAAAGCCTATGATAGATAGAATTACATTCTTTATCACTAGAAACTTGGTGTAATGTATAAATTCAAATGGTAGATGGATATAATGCAACATTAATAGTGCTGTGAACGTCTCTTTAAGGAACATGTATTTTTTAAAGTTGTAGATTCCTGAATATTTAAATGAATCATGTGGGGGTGTTTACTTGATGTAATTGGCTGCTGGTAGTTATGATACTGGTATAAATGGCCGGGCTTGTTTGTAAAATGGTGTCTGAAGAAGTCTGGTGATTTTAAACCTGATGAAAGCGCTTACCAATAAACAGCATTTTGCTGGATTTTGCACCTGTGGTTCTCATCCTTTGCTGCTAATTTTTGCTGTTCTGGTTGGTGAAATTTTTCTTTTTCCATTCCTTATATATAAAAGGTTGCACTTCTGTAAGTGTCTTATTTCAGCTCTGACTATAACCTAGGCAGCTTGGCTTCATTTAGGGGCTCTGGTGACTGAGAGAGTGTCAGGGAGGGATGGCTGTGGATCTCAGGGGGATGGTGGTATACGGGCAACTCTTTGTGATGATCCTCCTTTTAGGCTAGACATTTCTGGAGGATATGTGGTCTGCAAGGTGGGATGTGGGCCTGGCTAAACTGCTGCATAGGTGGGGTGATATGCTGCTTGTTCACAATGAACATTCACCTAGGACCAAACCACGTTGCTGTGGGGGGAGGGTAAGTAATATAGTAAAATGCCCTTATGGATGGATACAAAGGAATATCAAGCCCCTGCGATGCCTAGGTTTCCACGATCTGCCCCTGAAATACATGAATAAGTTTAGGAGGCAAGGAAATAACTGGTAGACCACATACTGAGGGGGGACTTGAATGCCAGGCCAGTACTAATGAAGACAGGAGGGTCAAAAAGAAATTTATTATTTCAAATATGCTCATGGTAGGGCCACATTACTAATTTAGTAAAAATTACATCTTGCATGAGATTCTATAATATTGAACAGAAGAAAATAGCAGCATCTCAAATGTGGGCATGTCATTCTGTATTTCTCTGTTTTTTTTTTTTTTTTTTTTTTTACAGCTGTGAGACCCCACCACTGGCACAGTAATCAAGGAGCCTCAATCCTCACCACTGGCAACAATGTGGGACGTTCACACTGGGAGGATGACAAGTACACACACAGTAAAGTGCAATTTCCCTTAAGAGCACACAGAGATCACAGCCAGTCTGGGGCTGGTTTCTCCCTCTTTCTCCAGATCCCCAATAAGACTCCCCACTGGCACAGCCATAGAGTTGAGATCTCAGCTGAATGGCAAAGCCAAGACCTCCAGCACCCTTTCTGTTGAACCAGTCCTTCGTGTCCCAGCCCAAGTAACTGACACACACACTTTGAGATCTGATTTATACACAAATACTCACACACACACACACACACACACACACACACACACACACACACACACACACACACACACATGCACATACACACCTGGGAAAGGCTGGCACAGGTTTACTAGCTTTACCCCCTTTTGCCCAGAATAATAAGGTAGTTTGGACTGCCACCAGCCACTCCTTATCAGCTACTTTAAGGCCCTTAACAAAAGGTGTCCAATTTTACTGCATAATGCTACTGTTAATACAAATGGTAGTTTGACCAAGAACAAGGCTATAAGCAGTGGCCTGCACAGTGTCACCAAATAGATATATAAGTACTCTAAGAGCTAAAATATCTCTAGACAGTCCAGCCACAATGAAAGAGTTAAATATATTTAATAATAATTAATAAAAGAACAAGAAAATACTAAGTAAACAATCATAGTTACTTCAGAGTTCAAAATCATAGGAAATATTTAAAACAACATTGCAGGACAGTCTCAAATAAAGAAAGAAAACATCTAAGCTATATCTCACTATATTCCTAACTATATCTAAGAGAAATTACTGTATCCTAGACTTACTTACTCATAGCAAGTCAAGACAGATGTGGTGAGTGGGTATTCCAGCTGATGCTGTCAGGTCAAAGACAAAATACAAAATGCACTGTCTCTCTCTCTCTCTCTCTCTCTCTCTCAGTTCTTAAATTAATACTTCAAATATTACTGCTCGGGTAGCTCACAGCATGACATCACTTCTTGTCATCTGACTATCAGTTCCCAGCTAAACCCCCATTGCTAGAAACTACCAGCATTTAGCACCTCCCTGTGAAAACACATAAACAAGGACAATTCTTAGATCTTTTGGCAAATGGTGGAAGTCGTAAAATAATTTACATTCCTCCACATGTAAAGACAATACAAAAAACTTCTAGTTATAGACATTGTGTCTGTTGCTACACTGAAACTGAGAGATAACTTTTGTTTATGGCTCGGCTATAAAGTAACTTAACCTAAACCATTCTTCTGAAGTTTTGCAAGTTAATCTCCTGTGTTTCAGTATCCCCTGTTAAACAGTTACAATAGTGTATAAAAATATCTCTTCAGGACGCATGCCTATACAATATGGCATATAGTTCTAATACATTTGTAACACAGGCATATGAATCATGTTGATATTCATAAATGTCACACTACCACTTATAAAATTCCAGATAGCTGGGCTGGCAGTATCTCCTTTTGTTACAACAGCATTTAAAGACTGAAATACAGCCTTGAAGAAAAAAAATATGGGCATAATCAAAAAGGTGGAAAGGTAGAATACTTATTTGGTAGAATGTTTTGTGAGACTGTAAAAAAAGAGTGACTGTGTGTTATGCTGTGGGAACAGCATATCCACTGATGGCAGCCTGAGTGACCTCTCAAAGAAGTTAACCAGATTTAATAGGCAGGATCTCCCTTTGACAAAGCCAATGAAATTTTTGATGTCATAATTGATGAGATCAGGTATGATATGCTCCTTAAATTTGAAGATCAAGTCCAAAAAGATGATGGGTCTTTAACTAGCAGAGTCTATGGTGGGCCCAACTCTTCTGGAGGGACATTATTACTGCAGTGTGCTATAATTTTGGAAGAAATCCTGAGGCTAAACTTAGGCAAACAATTTGAGAAGAGGTTCCATAAGGGTGTGCTTCTCTCTATTTATTAAACATCCAAGTGTGTTGTCAGGTCCCACAGAGAAAGTATTTTTGTTCTTTGATTGCGACTTCAGAACATATTTATTGGTGATAGTAGGGAATGTGAGAGAATCGGGGACATGTGGAATTTGGATAGATGTTTCAGGAGTGAAGTTTGCACTAAAATTGTTTACTAGTATATTGGCAATGTCTATTAGTTCAGAATGAGTGGTACTGTTTAGAATATGCTTTGGGCACTGTTGCTCCTAAGTTTCCTAATTTGGCTGAAGAAGGACTTCTAGATATGGTTAACTAGCCCTAATTGTATTTTATACATCTCTGGTATTTCTATACTATCCTTTTTATGAAGAGTTTTAGATCTGCTGTATACGTTAAAGAGTATTTTTGTTTTGTAAAGTTTAATTAAATTGGTGGATCATGAAGGTGGTTTGTTTTTGAATTTTTCATTATACTTTGCTCTGTTTCGGACTGCTTATTGTAAACATTTGTCTATGTGGCTTTATAATTCCTTTGCAAGGTTTACTGTTGTCTCAGCATCTGATCTTGTGCTGTCATAGATGAATTTTGAAATGTCATGATATAGTTGCATGAGGTTTGCTGTCTGAAGTCCTTAAATTCAGAGATTTTGCATTCAGAGACTTTGGAGATTTTGAAGCCAGATTTGGCAATGTTATGGCCCTACTTTAAGGGGGAAAGTGAGGCTAGGGTATAGTTCATGTAGGGGCTGTATTCACTAGACCAGATCTAGACTAATATGTCATCTGGCATTTGATTAACTATCCGTCAAGGGAAATTTTGATAATTAAGTCTAGGAATTTCCGGGCATACCTTATGTTGGAAGTATAGCTGTTCAAGTTAAATAAAGTTTAGTCAAAGTCTCCCAAAATAATAAAGTTCTTGTTAATAAAGAGTTCATCAAATACTTTCAGGAATCTAGCATGATCATCTGGGAACAGTCAAGTTGTCCTGTAGCAGGCTGTAAGTTAGTAGTTTTCTTCATATAAAAGCCAGTCTCAGTAATTAGATAAAGATGAATATGTTCCATATGCAAGAGATCTTCAAGATCAATTAGTTTGCTACTAGTCCTTCTAGCACTAAAAAGACCCATGTTATTGTGGTAAAAATTTAAGTTTGAAGAATTTATTATGTTGCATTTTCCATTTAATGGACACTGCCTAAAACAGTACATTGGTGGCAGCAAAAACATTACCCAGTCTGCAGAAAACTTTGAACGAGTTGTGCAGGCCATTTCTTGTGAAGTAAGTCCCCCTGGAATGACACCAAATTTTCAACCTGTTGTAGAAGCCAATTATCTTTTATTTGTACCTCAGCACCATTCTTGGAGAAAGGAAGATTTCCACTCAGCAATAGAATCTTACTTGCAAATGTCACATATATGATACATTCTGACATATCTGGCCAGAGGAAAGGATCTTCAGGGTCCTTGTATTGTTAAAGACCCTGGCACCTAACAAATAACTTATTGCAAACCTTTTTTTTTATCTAGCCTTATGAGTGGAGAATCTAACAACTAAGTCACCAAATCACTAAGACATTTTCATTAATGGAATCCTTAAGAGTATAGGTTTAGGAGGAGTTTGACTATTGGCGACAATGCTGTATGTGTGCATGGAAGAGATGAGTAGGAGACTTTCTACTAAAGCTTTAATTACTGGTTGTATGAGGCTTTGGTAGTACTTTTTAATGGTCTCAGCTTATGACATTTTAATATGATTTTATTGAAAATCTGGTGAAAGTAATGTTGAGGATGTAAGTGCATGATGTTTACTGTGCATGGCTTTAGGTGAAAGGAATGCCTTGCAATTAGTTAAATAGCTTACCTCTCGTAGATTTATTTATTTGTATCAAGTAAAAGTTCATTATCTGTGAACATAAGACAGCTCCTACAAAGCCTGAGAAAATCAAATTCTAAGAGGCTGACACCTAAGTAAAACAAGATGTCTGACTTTCCATAATGTCCGATGCTTCAGGTATTACATGGAGAAGTGCATAGATAAGGTAAATATAACTAAGCTCAATTTAATTTAAATGTTAAATATGTGTACAGGTTAATCTATTCATAAGGACTAAGCAGGTTAATTCTAGTTTGTGAAATAGTTCACATGCTAACAATTTAAATAAGTAGATGATTTGTGAAGGAACTATATTGGTATATGTATTTGTATTTAATGAGTGAAAGAAGAGAGAAATTGGGGTGGGGGCTGACAATTGAAGACTACATGACAGATCTCTTTAATAAAAACAGCTACCAGGGTTCCAGTACAGTTTAGTACAAATGAACAGCACTCATTGGTGAACAGAGTAGTAGCTATTCCACAAACTGATAGAAGTGGCTAATGTCAATTGCTAATGGAACATTAGCACAAGGTGTTGAATATCAGCATCATACTTATCAACTGAACAAACCTTTCCTTCATATTTTTGGTCTCTTCCTCATAACATTTGTGGTTTTCTGGCAAATTAATGAGGACTGAAGTTCCTAAATAATCATATACATTTATGTCTTAGATTTGATATCCTTCAGAAAATGCATGCTAACACAAATCCTGTTATTCTAGCAATGTTCTAAGTTTATAAGAGCAATATTTAAAATCTGCCCCTATTTATTGGTCTTTGTCCACCCATTAGAGGTTGAGAGGAATGATCACCACATAGGACAGCTTGGGGGAAACCCATTTATGGATGCAGTGGACTAACTTGGCTTTTCAGAGAACAGCACAGATGCCAGGTAAACAGATTGAATCATCTCCGTCTATGTAATGCACATTGCAGCCACACTGTACACAGCCCCATACAGGAAGACCAACTTTAAAGCAAGTATCAAGGATTACAGAAAGCTCTCATTGCACTTCCTTCAAGCAATCAAAACTCTTGAACTAGCTTGGCTTTATCTCATTTCCCTACAGACAAAAATATGCTTTCAGTATAGTACACAACAAAAAATAATAAAGAGGAAGCAGCAAATATATACGACCAAAAACCAGATCCGCCACAAATTGATTCAGTAGTCTCTCAGTAATCTCTAGCGCTTCGGCTTACGCCTTCAAAGGAGAATACTAACAAGAACCACACAATATGTATTTATACAATAAAATCATAACAATCAATCAATTAATTAAATATTCAATTAACTAATCATTCCATTATAAAAAAACTTTCCAATTGCATTCTACATTAATGCCACCAGGGGCTAAAGTATCGTATTTCAATATAAAAATTGTTTCTTTATATAAAAGCTTACTTTTTACATTTTCTTCCTTATTAGCAATAAGAATGTGTTCTAAAACAGTAGCTAATAAACCACTTGGATTACTATTATGATGGCTTTTAAAATGCATTGCAAGCGGACTTTCAACTTGTTCATTTTTAATGTCCCTCACATGCTCTTGCAACCTTATTTTTAAAGAACGTTTACTTTCCCCACATAAAACATTCCACATGGACATCTTAATGCATATACAATTCTTTTTGTATTACATGAAAAATTCCCTATAGATTTAAAATTTCTACCATTTATTTTATGAAATGTTTTACTTATATATTGACAAAAAATACACCTACCACAAGGGTAGGTGCCCATCAAATCCATATTTTTATTCAAACTTATCACTGGGGTAAGAAATCTAGCATGAACCAACATACCCTTTAAATTTTTACCTCTTTTGAATGAAAAGTTTACATTTTTTTCAAAGATGTTAATCAAATCTCTATATTTAAATAGAGAAGTCCAGTAAAATTGAATTATCTGCCTCACATCTTCTGACAATAGATCATAAGTCATTACCATATAAATTTTTCTTAAATATTTCAATTTCCAATTTCCATCATAATTTTTATTATAATTTTTACCTATCTTACACACATCACTTTTTCTAACCTTATCTAAGGAAGATAACACTTCCTCAACATTATATCCCCTTTTAATAAACAATTGAGATGTTTTTTCAAGTTCCTTATCAATTTCAGTTGTATTATTACATAATCTTTTCACTCTCTTAAGTTCAGTATATGGCAAAGATTTCAATAGATGAGGGGGATGGAATCTTTGTCCATCTAAAAAATGCAAACCCTCTTCAAATTTATGAAACACTTTGGTAATAATTTTTCCATCCTTACCACCTTCAAGACTAATGTCCAAAAAACTTACTTTATTACCTAGCAATAAACAGTCCAATGAGTGCGAAAAGCAGGGCAAATACCTCCCTTATGGTTAGCAAAACAGTTAAAATAATCGTTAGGATAAGGGTAGGTAAACCAAATACTGACGTAAACTTTACAACAGAATCCAGCATATATCAAAACCTCCGATAGATAGCATAGACCAAAAACGACTCCAATATTCCAAAATCCGGTTTATTTCACAAACAAAAGAATGCAGGTAAGCGCTTTCACCGATATGGCTTCTTCAGACCCATCTCATCTCTGATGGGTCTGAAGAAGCCATATCGGTGAAAGCGCTTACCTGCATTCTTTTGTTTGTGAAATAAACCGGATTTTGGAATATTGGAGTCGTTTTTGGTCTATGCTATCTATCGGAGGTTTTGATATATGCTGGATTCTGTTGTAAAGTTTACGTCAGTATTTGGTTTACCTACCCTTATCCTAACGATTATTTTACTTTATTACCTAGCTGAAAGCCATCAAATTTTAAAGAAAACTCATTCTTCTGCAGGTCATACATAAAATTATTAACTTCTTTCCTGCCCCCCTTACAAATAAAAATCAAATCGTCGATGTAACGATAATATTTCACCACATATTTTTTTTAAAAATTCCTTTTGGTACAAGAATTCCGACTCAAAAAGACCCATCATAATATTGGCATACATGGGGGCAAAAGCTGCCCCCATGGCTGTGCCTTTAAGCTGATGGAATAATTGTTCATCAAATACAAAATAATTATTTTTCAGGCAGAATTCTACTAGTTCTGCAATAAAATATGATAAGAGACTATCTCCTAAAGTTTTTATTAATGCTCTCAGTCCATATTCATGTTTAATACTGGTGTACAAACTTTTAACATCAGTTGTTAACCAATACAGTCCACTTCATAGGTAACACTTGTTCTAAAAAATCAGAACTATCTCTAATAAAAGATCTCTGTTTAACAACATATGGAAAAAGAAAACTATGTACAAATATACCCATGTTGTTCAAAAAATAACTACAGGCAGACACAATAGGATGGCTTGGAGGGTGATGGATATTTTTATGTATTTTAGGCAGACAGTAGAACTTAGCAATTTCACAGTTTTCTGTCTTAAATTTATGCTCTACATCATCTTTTGAAAAATACCCTAAACGATGGCCCTTATGCAATAGAATATTAAATTGTTTTATAGCCTCTTCATATTCCTTATTGGTACATTTCTTATAAGTTTCACTGTCATTCAAGTGTTCCAAACACATCTGAACATACTGTGTATAATGCATTAATACAACTTTATTCCCCTTATCTGCTGGTTTTATAACCAACTCTTGATTTTTACTTAGCCGTTGTAGTGCCTGCCACTCGAATTCAGTTAAATTATACTGAATACACTGTTTATTATCAACAAAATTATTATAAACTGATTCAATTGCAAAATCAACCATTGCTGCAAAATTTTGAATATCTTCATGAGAAAAAGACGGAATAAAACAACTTTTTACTGTTACTTTAGATGTGTCTAGCTTACAATATGCATTACTATTTTCAAAAATTTCATCATCTGACATGCAGGAATAGAAACTATCTTCTGAGTCATTTGAAAAAGATGACAAATCATTATTTAAACCTACAAAGGAAAAGCTGTTATTATCTTTGCTTCTACTTTCAAAAAAACAAGCTAAATTTAACTTTCGTATAAAGCAGTACATATCACTTTTCAAAACATACAGCCTTGGTAAGACAGTAGGAATAAATTTTAAACCACGATTAAGTACAGAATATGTAGCATCATCCAATGTAAATCCACATAAATTAACTACATATGTATTATCTATACTCAGTCCATTTTTTTCTTTCACTAAACGAGAGGCACATTAATTAAATAAATCAGTCCTTCTGACTCGTTTATATCTTTGAAAAGATGGTTGTACCTCAGTTTGTTGTCTATATCCTTGTTCTGCTGCGTAGTCACCTCCTTTGTTGGATTCCTTGTCTGTATATTCCACCCGTTTATTTCTCCGAAAAGTTTGCTGCAAAAAACGAGAGTCTTGTGCCGCTGGTAATTCCGGAAAATCTCCTGGTTCACTTTCCCATTCCATTGAGACATCCGAGCATGCGCTTGAACCTCCATTACGTCTCTGACTCTCCTGATCAGCAAATCAAACACCTCTTTGTCGTCTCTTGTTGTTAATTGGACGAGAGAAGGCAAAACCTCCGGCATAATCCTTAATATCACGATTCAGTTTATATTTTTTTGTATTAAGCAGCTCTTTTTCAAAGTCTAAAAGTTTTCCTTGTATATCTTGAAGACACTGTTCCATGCATATAATACCTAACGCATTGGACAATGTCTCACAGGCACTTGTTATATCTACTTTCAGTTTAGCTTGTTTGACTTTATCTCGTTCTATCAGAATGCTAACCCATTCAATAGAACAACGATGAGCAGCAGCTACCCATCTTATATGAAATTTTTTATCAGTCTCATCTTGCATATCAAACGGAGTTGTAGGATTTTTAAAGGCTCGCAAGCCTCGAGGCGTAATGTCTAACTCTAAGTATCTTTGCAGGCTAAGACAATTTAAATGTACCGCCAATTCCTTTGACATAAGTCTGTCTAATTTATCAAACATATCTTTTGTTTCTGTAGACAAAGAATTACCCGCTCGTTGACCAATGCCAGAAAAAGGATTATCAGTTCTTCTTTGCTGTTCTTTTTGTAAAAACTTTTGCCGTAAAGTAACTTGTTCTTCCTGATTAGTTCGTATATTCATTTTGTCGCCCATGGACGAGATATATTGGTCCATAGTAGTCTGATTCATCTCAACTGGATCTTGCCTAAAAACTTTAGGCACATTAAGTGATGGATCACTGGACATGAAGCAAAGTATAGTACACAACAAAAAATAATAAAGAGGAAGCAGCAAATATATACGACCAAAAACCAGATCCGCCACAAATTGATTCAGTAGTCTCTCAGTAGTCTCTAGCGCTTCGGCTTACGCCTTCAAGGAGAATACTAACAAGAACCACACAATATGTATTTATACAATAAAATCACAACAATCAATCAATTAATTAAATATTCAATTAACTAATCATTCCATTACAAAAAAACTTTCCAATTGCATTCTACATTAATGCCACCAGGGGCTAAAGTACCATATTTCAATATAAAAATTGTTTCTTTATATAAAAGCTTACTTTTTACATTTTCATCCTTATTAGCAATAAGAATGTGTTCTAAAACAGTAGCTAATAAACCACTTGGATTACTATTATGATGGCTTTTAAAATGCATTGCAAGCGGACTTTCAACTTTTTCATTTTTAATGTCCCTCACATGCTCTTGCAACCTTATTTTTAAAGAACGTTTACTTTTCCCCACATAAAAAATTCCACATGGACACCTTAATGCATTCTGTATTACATGAAAAATTCCCTATAGATTTAAAATTTCTACCATTTATTTTATGAAATGTTTTACTTATATATGGACAAGAAATACACCTACCACAAGGGTAGGTGCCCATCAAATCCATATTTTTATTCAAACTTATCACTGGGGTAAGAAATCTAGCATGAACCAACATATCCTTTAAACTTTTGCCTCTTTTGAATGAAAAGTTTACATTTTTTTCAAAGATGTTAATCAAATCCCTATATTTAAATAGAGAAGTCCAGTAAAATTGAATTATCTGCTTCACATCTTCTGACAATAGATCATAAGTCATTACCATATACATTTTTCTTAAATATTTCAATTTCCGATTTCCATCATAATTTTTATTATAATTTTTACCTATCTTACACACATCACGTTTTCTAACCTTATCTAAGGAAGATAACACTTCCTCAGCATTATATCTCCTTTTAATAAACAATTGAGATGTTTTTTCAAGTTCCTTATCAATTTCAGTTGTATTATTACATAATCGTTTCACTCTCTTAAGTTCACCATATGCTTTCATTCTAACAGAGACTGTATAAATAGCAAAATACAGTATAGCTAGGAAATGGAATTTCACAAAATATGAGCTTAAAATGTACAGTTGTTATTGAGTCTGAATGAGGATAATGATAAACAAAATGAGGCAAACTGGGAAAACAAGCTCCTTAAACTGATAAACAAAACTCAGCATGATAAGAGCTGCTAAAATTGCATGAAAATAAAAGAAATTCAAGGAATCCTTAAAAGTCCTTATCCAGTTGTTGCAATGTCCAGAAACCAGCAGCAGGTGGATTTAAAACAAGTGTTAATAATTAAAAAAACTCTCAGAATTCAACAGCCAGTTGTTAGAAAACATTGCAGGTGTTTGGAAAGCTAGGTTATAACAGTTTGCTGTGTTCTATGACTATCACGATGAGGGAAGAACAGAGGGCAGTTATGATATCCCTGGACCAGTAGAACATATCTTTCTCAATTAAATGGACAAGGCAGTAGGTCTTCCTAAGTACAACTAATACACGATCTTTGAAGGAAGATATGTTATCTAGGACATTACCTAGCTCTATCATGACTGTTTTGATCTTAAGAAGGGTTTAATTTCTGTGGTAATATGTATGATACACTTTCTTCAAAAGGCAAATAAACTATCATTTTGGTGTAAAGCCCATTATGAGCACACCAAATGCTTTTTATTTTAGGCCTTTCTTGAAGGATAAGAGTGACCATGATGGGAATCAAAATTAGCACACAGTTTATAGCCATTGACAATCCTGGTTAGCCATAGACCTTTGACATCTGCTTTCACAACAGAGAAGGAGATGCTGAAGAAAAGGGGACCCATGATAAGAGTCCTGACAAACATCACTATGTGCCTTTGCTTGAAGTTCCAATTTGCAATGTAATAGTTGACACTGGGATTTATGCTTAGACTACTGAGACTGTTGATAATGCCAGCATGGGGAGTCATACCAACATATTTAATGAGTTCCAAATACATAGTATAAACAGAATAAACTATGTCAATGATAATCGTTACATTTTCAAAGAACTTGACCAGATTATTGAAACAGGATCTATTGTGGTGAAGCTGAACTGATTAGTGTTGAGGGTTTGTAGGTCACCGATTTCATTTTTTTATATCGATGACCAGCATACATTCTGTGATTTTACAGATAATTCTGGAAAGGCTAATGGATCAATAGTTGCCAAGTGTATGGTGGAGACAGCCTTGTGGTGTGGCACCATGATGGCCATTCTCTAGAGGTCAGGTACACACCTCATGAAAAGGCGAGAACTGAAAATGTTTAGATGAGGTTCAGCAACAGCCTTGTTGTTATCCTTTGTGGAAGCAGACTTCCTTCAGCCCATACATCATTCTGTAACCCTTTTTTTCTATTTTCTGTGCATGGAGTTGGGTATCACATCAACAATGACCCTCATCTAAAGTTCATAATCTTCCTAAAGAGCATGCTTGAGTTATTTGCTAAACTGTCTAAATCCCTTCTTATTATGGAAGGTAACAAACCTTTTATTTGAAACATTTAGTTTTTTTTTTTGCTCTTATCATTGAGTTTCCTTATTTTTGGAAGTCCAGAATAGGAGTTTCCTTTTGATTTTCCCATTACACTTCAATTAATGGGGATTGGGTTCTCTGTACATCAGTTTAATGGATGCAGAAGTCAGAAGTATATGTAGCGGCCTTAGTGAATGGGACATTAGAGGAAAGAGAACTTACAAATCTCATCAGGCCCTCAGATATAAAAAATAGTTTGGTTTTGGAGTAATTTTTGAATATGATAAAGTTATTGGGCTGGATTTTGATAGTTTTAAGCGGCAATATGGCAGTTTGGTAGTCATATCTGAGCGACAAGGTAAAGATGTTAGTTGAAGGTGCAGGTAGAGGCAACATTTGTAGGGCCAAGGATAAAAGCAAAATCAAGGATGTTATTACCTGTTTTTTGGAACCAAGACGAACCACTGTGCATGTTTAGTGGTTGCATAAAAGCTCTGGTCAGCAGATGGGTAGTTATAGTCCCCCAGAATTAATGTACTGGAAATAATGAGTAGAACATTCAGCTTACTGAGATTGTCATGGTCATCAGGAGACACCTGGCAATGATGTTGTAATCACATCACTTAGATGTGTAGCAGATCCAGATTAGTGTCATATAAATAATGTGGCATGAGGTAATGGAAAGCTGGATGGATGTGCATGCCCCCCACAGCTCCCAAATGTTTTAGGGAGTGATAGAACTTCCTCCATATTAAGATGCTATGCTTATCAGTACATGTAAACACAATTTCTATAACTGCAAATTCACTTATGCACTCAGTTATCAGAAAGGACTCAAGCTCAACCATTTTTTGTTCAGATTTCTAACTTTAGTCAGGGCCACTTTAATTCAAGTTGGATTGGAAATTGCTACTCCATAATGTCCAAGAGATGATCTTGCCTAAAAATTGCACTATGGTGGCAAACTTTGAGCTAATATATAGAAGCCTTGTGGATAGAGATGCAAAGACATCAATGTCCCAAAAGGCTTGCCTAATCATTGCTTCCCATGTTAATACAATTGAATCATTCAGGAATGACAACAGTTAGATAATTGTTGAAGTTACTTATTTATGTTTTTGGAATTGTGACATCATTATCAAAGATGGTAAGATACATCATAAGATATGTGTCTCTCATGCCTTGGTTATATGCACTGAGAGCTCATCTAATTCTTTCTACAGTTCCACAAAGAATGACCATTTAAGGCAATGCACTCATATGTGTGCAGCTTTGAGGTCATACTTGTATTTGAGGTGGAGGGATCTAAGATGTCTGGACAGGCCTTGACTCGTGATGACAGAGAGACAGTTGACAATAACCCTATCTTAGCTCTGCCTGGTGAATGAAATATCAGTGTCTCTGACTATGGACTTGTGTATTACACCGCCATGTGCAGTCACTACCAGTGGAGATCTTAAGGATGTGGGCTTGGAGCCAGAATCTCATTTTATGTGTGGGTTAAAGTGCACATGATGGCAATTTTTGGGATATAGTATTATGAGGCTAATATTTGTCTAAGCAATTGTTTAGCAGAGTTGTGTAGCAACTTCTTTACCTCCTGATAATAAAGTAGGTTTAGTGTTTGGTGGCTCTGATGTGATGATAAGCTGCTTACTGAAATGTGTGTTGTGTGAGAGTAAAGCCTCCAAAATGAGTTAAGTATTTGCACATCTCACAAACTGTATCAACACAGGACAAGAATAAAGGATTAGAAGTAATCCTGAGGCAGTTACAACACAGCCTTATAGTCCTTAGTGCAAACAGGCTGGCAAGAGAAGAGGAAAATCAAGCTGTAGACCTGTGTGAAAAAGGGCCAGTGAGTGGTTAAATAAGACGCAAACTACTCAGCCTGGAGAATTAACAAAGAGTCCTGAATGCAACAGTGATTTGCCTATTGGCACCCTGGCTACTACTAGTGCTAGTTTAACTGCAATTGCAGGTAGCTAGAAATCAGTGTCCCTGTGCGCCTCTTACCAAAAGCAGAACAGCATCACTAACTCCAAGAAGGTGCCTTAGTGACAGGTTCCTGGCTCCCAGTTGTCAGTACTCTTGCACCAGATGTTGCAGGGAGTCAATAGTTTTGCTGCAATATTCTATGTGTAAATGCAGAGAACAGAATGTTCAGCAGCTCAGCACAATACAACATGGAGTTGCACAGCAGTCTGACATTTAAAATGGAGGGGTTCCTGCAAGACCTGTAAATCCTGAACCCACAAGGTAAAATATCACTGTGCCCCTTCTCACATTACTTCTTTTTTTTATTTATTTATTTAATTTGCTTACTGGAAAAGTCAACTGGGTGTGAATTTCCTACTCAGCGGAGGCCCGGGTGGAATAGCTTTATGAATAAATCAATAATTATACATAAAGAAAAAAATAATAAAACAATAATTTAAATTTGAATCTGTACATATCATGCAATTAAATGCAGTGAATAAAATGTGATTGGAAAGATTAGAAATAAAAAAACTTAAAAGTAATAGAAAAAAATAAAAAATGTGATGTTCAGTATGTGGACTAGAAATCTTAGGTTTGCCTGAGTAAACTCATCAAAAAAAAAAAGACAGAATGAGTTACAGGATTTGAAGTGGTATTAGTGATTTGGCATATAACATTATGGAGTCAAGGCTGTATTGAAATATGAGCAATGAAGACTCAGGATTATAGAAGGGTACCCTGTTTGGAAAAAAAGTGTGGTAGATGAAAGTTGTAAGAAAGGTTGTAATACTGGTGACAGACAGTAATGGAAGATGTAGGTTTGGAGCAGGCATGGTAAGGTAAGAAGAGATAATAATAATAATAAATACATAATAAGAGATAGTCTGGAACAGATTTAAAGAAGGAAGAGTAGGGATATTTATAAGTATTACTTTCTTCCAGAAAATGAGTAGTAGATAGGCTGATGCATTACAAAGATGATACCTGTTAGGGGAATGATTGTAAGATAGGAAATTGCAAGTACTAATCAGGATGCTCAGAGCAGAGACAAAGCAATTTGCATTCTTTGGTGAAGCTAGGATTTTAACCCTAAAACAGCTACTGTTGACATCCCTACTCTTGAGTGTCTATGTAAGAGCTAAGAGTGAAAAACAGTGCCAAAATGTTTTGATAGGTGAAAGAACATTGAGGAAACTAAGAGACTGTTATTTCTTAGCTCATTTGTAGAAATGAGGAAAAAAAGCATCATCAGTGCTGTAACAGGGAAGGAAGCCATGTGGGCAAGATGAGAGGACTGAGAGAACATTACTGCTGTGGTTAAAAGTTGGCAATTGTGAATGGATGTTTTTTTCTAGGACCTTTGATAAGGAGATAGCATGGCTATATGCCTGAAGTTAGAGGTATCTGCGGAGGGACCACCTTTGTGTAGCAGTAGAGTGTATTAGTGTTTCCAAATTGAGAAGAAGTGAAATTCCTAGAATGATCTATCCGTTAAAACAGAAACAAGATAAGGTATAATGTCAACTGCAAATGTTTTTATTTGGAGGGGAGTTTATCGGGAGCAGGGGGAGTAGGTTTTAGTTTCTTGACATAATGCTTGGTAAGAGAGGTAGGGACAGGATTGAATTCAAAAGTGTTGTAATTACTGAGGAAAAGAACTGAAGGTAAGATGAAAACTGAGACTGAAGTTACAGTGAGAAAGAGAGACATAGATCGATAGGAGTATAGATAAAGTGAGAGCTGAAAGCACATGCCATGTTGAGGTGCAATTTTTAGGGGATAGGATTAGGTTAAGAGGGTTTGGCTGGGTTACGAACTTGTAAAATAGAAGAACAGAGGAATTTGGGAGATTTAGACTTGCAAGTTCTGATATGTAAGGTGAAGTACCTTTTCTCAGAACTACCTGAGTTTTTGTTTTACTATGGAAGTGGTGGTGGTGATGGAAGTTAACAATGGTCTTATCATTTGGTGAGGTGGAGCTTGTTTTGTCTGTTAAGGGCATTAGTTGCTTGGTAGGCAGGGTGAGCCAAGAGGGATAGATTTTACTCTGTTACGTCTGATAACGGAAGGAACATTTAGAATGTTTAATGAAATATTATTAAAGTGAGTAACAGCATCATCTAGGGGAAGGTGTTTTAGAATGAATTAGTATTAAGTTTGGAAATGAGTCCTTATTGAGTTTGGAAAACTCCCTACTGAGTTATAAGTTATGGGTTTACTATGACTGGGTACAGAATTGGGATTTAATATAGGATGGTGATCACCTAAAGAATCAGGTAACATATTACACTATATAACGTTAGTGGGTAGAATCCAGTCTGGTGGGAAGGAAAAGACTGTAGTTTGAATGTGGTAAATGACTGATTAGTTGGGAAACACTGTATACATTCATACATGGGTTTGTGGTTAGGAGGTGTCATGACAGACCAATTAATGTTGATGCCACCTAAGATGATTGTTTTGTGGGGAGTGTTGATCAATATCCATCAGAGTATATCTTCCAGTATGGCAGAGTTGGTAACACTACTGAGTGGAATATAAAGAGCAGTAAGGAAGATAGATTTAGCCTTATTAATTTTGAGGATGGAGATCAAAATTTCTGCTTTGGAGAAAGATGGAATTGGTTTTGGATAAGAGTAAGCTGGATGTTATTTTTGGAAGAGTAATGCCATGCCTCCTCCCTTTTTGCTAAGTGATCAAGGTGTCATAAACTGTAGCCAGGGAAAGTATTTTTGGAAGCAAATGGGGGGTTTTAGCCAATTCTCAGTTAGGGTTAGTACATTCTATCCATATGTAAGGATGGAGGGTTGCTACTTATGCTCTTTTAATATTATGAGGGGAAGGTCTTAAAACACTGAGATTTGTTGAGATATGGTTTGTAAGGTTGATTGGCATTGTGGTAAGGGGGTCTTGGGTTGGGGTATATATCACCACAGAAAAGGAGTGTGGTATAACTAGGAGAGAAATTAAAGCATTTATATATTCTTATGCTGGATGACATGGGATATGCTCCTATGCTGTGATGGTGGGGAAAGATAGTGCAGTTTTAAGAGGTGAAAAAATTAATTTCTATAAAGATGGGGAGAAAAAGAGAGAGGGAAAGAGACAAAGAGAGAGAGAGAGAGAGAGGAATATGATTTTGAAAGAAGAGGAAAGATGAAGGGGTAGTTTTTGCAAATATGAATATGATGCAGTGATTGTATGTAATAACTGGATGAAAAGGAGTAATAAAAAATAGGTATGCTGTAGCATAACTAGTAATGGAGTGTGTAATGTTATGACATCATTACATTTAGGGGGGGGTTTCAGTAACAAAATGTTTACATTGTAGGGATTGTGGAGTTTGAAAGTTAAAAGATCTGCAAAAAGAAAAGGAAGCATTACAGGAGGGGGAGATAGAGTTACAAAGGAGGCTTCCCTGCAGTAATTCATCATCAACAATTACAATATGACTGTCCTACCATTGACTGCCTAGATTAACTGACAGCAGTTCCTTTTGTTTAGCTTCCCCAAGAAGGAAACCTGTATCAAAAATTCCAAGATGGCTCCCAAGAAGCTAAGTCACAGACTATGCAGCAATCAGTAGATTCCAGGAACCCAAAGAATCAGAGCCTTTCTGCTCCTTTTCTTTATATGAGTAAAACAGCAACACTAATCTCTGATGGTTCCAGAAGAAGTGGTTTGCAGGATCTCCATTAATCTGCAGTCTCATCCCAGATGAGAAAAAGGGGTTGCATCTCATGTGCGGGAAATGTGAAAGGGACGGCAACTGAAGTTTTATATCTCTGTGGGGAGGACATCCCCAATATGATCTTGTAGTGCTGACTAGTATGAACAGATGATACAAGACAGAGAGATGTTTCTAAATTCAAATTTATATGCGTGGTTGCCAAGAGCCACTAGCTTTAAGTGCATAACAAGGACTGAGTGTGCAGGGTGGAGAAAATCAAAAATATTTACTAAGTAACTTTAGCTAGAAGATCTTATTTAAACCTTGTCCTGTTCTGATTAACTTAAGTAAAAATGCTTTTAAACCGAAAAACCAAGACGAACAGGAGCTACGTAAAAGAGGACAATTTAATAATGTTAGCGCTTTCGGAAATAGACTGTGATTTTCCTTCTTCAGACAAAAAACAATCAAATTCAAATGCTTTTAAATGAAAAAATCTACGTGTCAATTGATTAATTACATAAAATGAAACTCAAAATTTAAAGTGAAAGACTCCATTAGCTTAAAATCTTCCAAAGAGGTACAACCAAGGAAAGTTACATAAAATCTAACTAAGCAACCCTTAGTTTGCCAATATTCAGCACAAACTACATACATATATATTGACTACAAAATCTAAAATAGCAGTCAATTTATAACTAATATGATTATTAATAAAATAACCAAAAAGTCTAAAATAGTTAAAACACAAATATAACAATAACAAAGAAAAACTGTCAATAAATATAATTTCATCTTTTTAAAGACAAAAGCTTTAAAAAACATTTTATCGAAACTGTTTCATTCAAACCTGGGGACAAGTAAGCCGCAGTAATGATTTGCCACCTTAATTCTTCAATTTCCAAATTGATTTGCCAAGGGCCACCTCTCTCATCTATGCTTATCTGCTTTAATACAGAAAACTTAAAGGCATGGTCTGGGAAATCAACAATATACCTAACCAAGGCATTGGTTGTGTCCCCCCTACTTATAGCGTACAGATGTTCATATATACGTTGTTTTAGCTTCCTTTCGGTCTTGCTGATATTGAAAGCTTTACAAACTTGGCAACAAGCACAATAAACCACTCCCTTTGTGTCACATGAGAATTTGCCTTGGACTTTATAAAAGCTGTCCCTAATCTTAAATTGATAATCCAGATTTAAGTGCTTACATTGATGGCACCTTCCACACTTAAACATACCCTTGTTTTTGTCTTTCACTTTAAATTTTGAGTTTCATTTTATGTAATTAATCAATTGACACGTAGATTTTTTCATTTAAAAGCACTTGAATTTGATTGTTTTTTGTCTGAAGAAGGAAAAGCACAGTCTATTTCCGAAAGCGCTAACATTATTAAATTGTCCTCCTTTACATAGCTCCTGTTCGTCTTGGTTTTTCGGTTTAAAAGTTTGTCTACTTGCTTTTCGTTTTTGTTAAGTAAAAATGCTACTTCTTAGCTCCTCCCACAATTCAGTTGAATTAATCATTTTGCAGCCAAGGAATACAAAGCTAATGTTTGTTAACTGGCCCTAATCAAGAACTTTATTTTAAAATTTCAAAAAAAAAAAAAAAAAAAAGAAAAGAATGGAAAAACAACAAATTTAAAACAAAATGTAATAAAACAAGAACAAAACAATTAATAATGCAATAATGCTATGAACTAAGAAATGCAAAATAGTCACAGAAAGATTTAGCTGACAGGTCTCACAGATTAAACAGTGTCCTGTTCTGCTTACCTTAAATGAACATGTTACTTCTCTCACATTTCAGATAGAGTTCATCTACTGTATTTAAAGAATATAATGCAAATGTTTGATAATTGACCCTAACCAATACATTTCTTTTAGAACTCCAGGAAACAAAATAGAAGTAAAACAAATTGCAATAGGTTTCTGTTCAGCAGAAGTTGTAAGTTATTTTGGCTGTGTGAATGCTTACTCCCTTCTAGACCACTGTAATTATACTAATAATTAAAACAAATTAAATAGATGGCACAGTAGCTTTGACAGACAAAAAAAAATTATATTTTAAGGTTGTGCATGCTTCACATGTTTTCTGGTAGTGTACTCATAAAATTGTAAACATATTTGGGTGAAAATACTAAAGTGGAATCTCATACAGAGCAGATAATTTCATGTTGTATCCAATCTGGAATCAAAGGATGTATAAGAATTTAATCTTATGCATGACTTCAGTTATTATATTATGTTTTATTATGGGGTACAGTGAAGTGGCTGGGACTGCACTAGTCCAGTCACATTACGATTGTCAGTCCTCATAAAATTTAAATTATTCTAATCTTCCATGAGGTTAGTCTAAGGAATTAGTCTTCAAAGAGCAGGAAAATGGAAAGAGGACAGATAAAGGCAAAATAGATTCAGGCTTTATAAATGTTTTAAAATAAAGATGATCAGCTACCCAATTTGGTGAACGATCACTTGTAAGATTATCATAAGGTCTTATGGCTTGCAATGTGTTAGTTAGCAGAAGCAGTTCTCTATTGATTCTAATGTCAATTATAATATCAGGGGTAACGGAAGCTAAAGGAAACAGTTCAAATGTAATGTATTTTTTCTTTCTCTTCTCTCTTCTCTCTTGTTTATCTGCAATCATTGAATCTGCAATCACCATTTAGGAATATGTGACATTTGTCTTTTTGAATAGGAAGGAATAGGGGATGTCTTTTGAAGTGTGCTGGATATCCAGCCTTGTTGACTTCTTTTGTGATTGTACGAAAAAGATGAAAGACCAGGAACTTTCTTTTGAGATACAGTTGCTGTATTCTCTCTAATGGACTTAATGGCATGCATATCATTAAGATATCAGGGCAGGGTCGAGGGAAGTAAGCAGACTTAGACATGTATTTGCAATTACTGTTGTTTCAGGAAAGAGATGATTAAGCTTTATTTCGTGAGAACTTTGCTATTACAAATAAAAACTGGTTTAACTACCTTTTTTTCCAGCACCAGGAACATGTTATCATGTGATGCGCACTGAAAGATGGAGAAAATCTTTATCTGGAACTCTGTGCTGTGCTATGTTTGGAAGGAGGTGATGTTGCCTCTTTGTGGTTCCATGTTTATTAATTTATCTAACTTATGATTATGAGAGTCATTATTTCTGCAGTAAACAATAGCCAGGGACCTTAGGTATCTGGAACTTAGGGTTTTCTGAATGCATCCTATTGTTATTGCCTTTTATTTCTGAGTGAGTACATACATATTTAATTGATAAGTTTACTGTTTTGTTTATCATTTAAGTATACTTAATTTATTAATTTTTAACCACTTGTGGATGCAATCCATTATTTAATAATTACATTTATGCAATGCTAAACATCTGAGAAGAGAGTAATCATTATTTACACTATTAATCAATAAGCTATGTGACACACATCTCCCATTCGACTACATACTACTACTATAAGAAATACTAATTTGAATGATTTTATATTTTGCTTACTTAATAACAGCAACTGGTAAATGGGTATCTCTGGACCTAATACAGATTGTTGGCAATATTATCATTCCAGGAAGAAAACTGTGGGGAACTGGATAATTCTGTCAAACAACTGTGAATTATGCATATGTGTGTGTCAGTGTGGATGTCAAAACATTAAATTAAGTGACAAAAAAATATCATGGATAGAGTGACATTGAAATACATTGGTTCACAGAGAGATTAGTAAGGAAGAGGCCTCAAGTTGGTTGTCCAAAGCCACAGCTCTGTAAATGATTCATCTGCAGTCTAGTTTAGTTACAGAAATTGGAAGCCCATACCCAGGACAGCAGAGATATTTCCTTATTTGCATTTTGTGAAATGATCATTGAATTAGAAGTGTGCACATCCATGCTATTACTTCACCCTTGGTTGGTGGTAATGGAATTTAAACTGCAACAGTAACAGAAGTGTGGCATCACAGTGATTATCAGCCCACTATCTGGACTTCACATTGGTGGCAGAGGTCATATCTCCCCTTCACAGTAGTGACAGTGGTACCATCACTCTGTCATACAAGTTTGTCTCTTCTGATGACTAGAAAGCTGCTGTGATTTACAGATGCAACTAGTCTACCATGGTTATGTCACAGTTGTGATGTAGCCAGTACATTTGTTACTTCTTTTAAAGTCTAGATGTCCAATTTACTGTTATTACTGATGTTTCCTAGATTAGTGTAGTTTGTATATCCGACCATACACAGGATTATGCTCCAGTATCCAATCCTAAATAAATTGCATGCTTGAGAACTGGATGATAAAGATTCACCATAAGAGCTCCTTCATAACCTTAACATGGATATCCCATCCATAAACTTGGCAATGTAAGCAGAGTATATCCTTCTAACAGAGTCTACCAACAGTATCAAGGATTCAAACAACCGAATGCAAAAAATGTAATGTTCAGTAGCACTTTGTTACACACAACAGCATATTAACCCCCAAAAATCAGCAGTGACAATACTTGCTACTACTTTCAGACTTCAGAATAACTGCTTCATATATTTTAAGCACCCACATAATAAAATAAATCAAGCATCTGAATACAAATTCCTTAGCTTCTTTACTCTATAAAATATGTAAACTTATGACACATCATCATCACCAACCCCCTTTTTGCCCATTGTCTACAAGAAGTTGGAGTGTCGCATCAGCCATCTCCCTGGATCCAATGCCACTCTCCTACTTTCTTCAACAGTTATGCCTGAGTGTTACAGAACTTCTCTTGTGTACTCCATCCATCTCTTTGCTGGACACCCTCGTTTACATTTACCTCCTTCTTGTACATCCCAAATCTTTGTCACCAGATCGTCTTCTCCTTTCCTGTATACTTGTCTGAAACACTACAATTTGTATTTTTTGACCTTCTCTGGATTTGGAGCTATGTGGGCTGCCCTGAAGTCCTCATTTCTTCATCTTCCCCACAAAGTGCACCCCATTACCCATCCCAGGCACTTCATCTCTGTCATCTCTATCTACCCCAACTGATCTGTCCATGTTTCTGTACCATTTAATAGTACTGGTCACACCACTGTTTTATACATTGATTTCTTTCACTTCTCTGTCATTCTCCTGGCTCACACTATGCCTGACAATCTGTGCCAGTTGGCTGCAGTCTCTCTCATTCTAGCTCTGATCTCCTCATTCATACTTCCCTTCTCCTCAATCACCCATTCCAGATAATTCAAGCCGTTAACCTGTTCCACTGTTTTCCTTCTATCTCAACTTTCAGTTTCTTCTGATTTCACTAATTTGATGCTGTGGCAAGTGTCTTATCTGTTTCATCCCATGTGCCTTCAGTTTTGCATTCCATTCCTCTAGTTCTTGTTCAGAGTCTGCTTGAAATTCCTCCCCATCTGCATACAGCAGCTTTGTTGATCTGTCCCATCTAACCTGTTTTTTAATGTAGTCTGTCACCAATATGAACAGCAGTGGGCTCAGAGCTTAACCCTGATGTGTATCCACTCCCATTAGGAATGCTTCTGTTAGCCTGAATACTGGTCTTACTAGTGTCATTGGGTCCTTATACATAGCCTGCACTAATTCTAGAATTGTTTTCTGAACTGTGAATCATTGCAGAAGTTCCCTAATCAGACTTACCATATGTAATATTTTCTCTCCAAGTCTAAAATATCCAGTTGGACTCTTTTCTCATCTTTAGATTCTTCTCTGATATCTGTCTCACTCCAAACATAGGTTGGTTGTGCTGCAGCCTGGTCTTGATCTGAACCCAAATTGTTCGTTGTCCATCTGTAACTCTGTGTATTCATTTATCAGAAACCTTCTCTTAGCTCTTTCACACAGTGTTGACAGGAGTTTGATACCACTGCCCACAGCTGTGAATTTCCCCATGATTCTTGTACACTGCTTATTTTCCAGTCATCTGGGATTTGCCTTTTTCTCCATACTACTATGAATACCCTCTGGATCTATTTTGCCTCTATCTTGACATAATGGTTAAGATGGTTACCTCACTGACACAGGCTACAGGGTTTAATTCTCACCATGGGATGCAGGGCATCTATGAACCTAGTCAACTTCTTGAACATGTCTGCCTTGACCTCACCTGTTTTACCTGACTTTATTTTCTTTTGTGCTGTTTTCACTTCTTCTAGGATGGGCGTTTCTTCTTGTTTCATTGTAGACTGCATCAGGCAATGCAGTTTTTGTAGTGTTTTCTTCATTCAGAAGATACTGAAAGCACTCTTTCTGTCTGCCCTTTGATGTCATCTGGACTGGTGAGCAGGTTGCTGCTGGCATTCCTTATGAAAGGTGTCTGATGAGTATCTTCTTTCTGTGTTTGCCTTACACCTTGATCAAGCTTCCTTGTACCATTTTCTGAGTCACTTTCAGAAGTTGGTAGAGTGCCTCCGATGCCTTGTTCTTTGCTATTGCAGCTGCAAACTAACAAGTATGAAACTCTCTAATGGCATTCATTGAGGATTATAGTTAGTCAATATTTATTTGCAAAAGTCAGAGATAACAAGAATAAAATGGATGGACAGAAAGCTAAAAAAAAAAAAAACTACTAATACAAGTACTAGGGAGAAGGGGAAGGGTAACTCAAGAATCAAACACTAAATTGTAAATGGGGTCTATATTACAACGTTGAACTCACAGGAGTTTGAACATTGCAATATCGAACCATAAAGTTCGAAATCTAATGATAACGAAAACACAGAACAGTGACTTTCTTCCCAGGGAAAAAAAATCGCTGTTCCGTGACAAAAAAAAAAATCCGCTTTAAACTTAAACTAAACTTAAACCCCATGACCCCCATCCCCCATTTAAATATACCAACTCTGAGATTGCACCACAGTGGAGGAAATAGCAAAGCCCCAAAAACGTCCCACTATTTTTTTTCCCTAGGAAAAAAATCGGTGTGCCATGGCTTTGCTATTTTTGTATTTCGAAGGTTTGGGTTCGATATTACAACGTTCAAACTCCTGTGAGTTTGACATTGTAATATAGACCTTTTTAAATGATGTAAGTGCTTTTGTCTGTATTTATTAAAACAAACTTCTTCAGACAACCAGTGGATGTCACATTGGTGGACAGTTAGTTGCTCAGCCACAGAACAAAAATATGAGAACACCTGCTGCTGCCCAATTCAGATGTATGGTGTCATCCATTGAATGAAAGCACTGGTCAGGTGCGAATTTGCTGCAAGAAACTTGAGTCCTGAGACCACCAGACCATTCATGCCTGCTACTGCTGTCTACTACTAAAGGTATAGTAAAAAAGGTTAATACTAGTCTAGCAGTGAAACTATTGTGAGCTGTCCTATTCCCTACCTACCTACATTTCTCTAAGTTCACTATCGCATTACAGTCGGAGTCTGTGCTGCCAGACAGGACAGGTGAAAATGCAGTTTCAAATTTTGCTCAATCCATAACCCACCTACAAGACTTACATCTTACAAGTTGGGCAGCCAGTCCATTGGGCAGGGCAGCAAGCTCTGTAGTGCATAGGAGCATTGGGTGCAGTAAAAACTTTTTATTTGCTTGACTTTAGGGCTGAATGCCATCAGATACATGCATTTAACAAACTGCTCTATCCAAGCTGGTATGAGCCTGCCCATCTGTTCTACTTGTGTGTTGGGGGAGGGACAGGATGACCGCATCAATGGTGTAAAGATAAGGAGGGAGGAGTGACAGGAGTTAAAAATTTGGAAGAATGGCAAATATGGATGCAAAAGGTGAAAATACTAAGTTAACAATACAAAAGAAGAATTAAATTGTTGACTGGTATGGTTAACACGTGAGGAGGGGTCAGTGACAGTGGTATCTGGACTGGCATTTCAACTCACAGAGCAGAAACCAGAAATGGAATTCTTCAAAAAAGGACAAGAGACAAATGAATTAAGTTTTTCAACAAGCACTGATAGATTTATTAAGGCTGATTCTGCTACATTCCTTCAAAAGAGTTAAATAAAGGATCCTATGAACTGGCCAAAGTATTTGCACACCTATTATTTTAAATAAAGGTGGTATTCACATTTTTAATTTTTTGGATGTGGTTTTACCCAAAAATGCTTAAAAACTATCTATTAAGGGTTTTGCATTTGTACCCACTAGAAGGGAAAATATATCACAAATCCTTATAGACTTTAAACTGCTTACACAAAAACTGAACTTTTAAGGTGTTTTTTAATTGGGTCTATGCAGTAACTAGTTTTAAGAGAAATTTTATTAGAACAAGTACATATACACACTGTTCTGTCCCTTTTTAAAGAAATTGCATTAAATGGATATTAGAGAGATTCTTCAAATGAAGATAAATATTTCAGGTCTCATATAACCAGTGATACGTTTGAATTTTTTAAAACAAGTTTGTAACAATCATTATGTCAGTATCATGAAGCCTGAAAAGAGGGTGCAGGGTTTATAATAATTAATTTTGTGGATTATGTACATATTTAGTATAGAAGATTCCAATTCTCCCTCACTACCCTTGATCCTGGAACAATGCCTTTAATCAGAAAACAGCCTCGCATCTCACAAAAAAGATACTCTATGTATGTTATCTCAGTTTAGCATCCAGGGTAAGTCTTTTTTTACTCTGTTATTGTAAGTGCACAATAGCTTGGGACGGCACCGCTAATATTCCCAAAATAGCCCCTGGTCACTACTTGTTTTCCTTGTCTGAGATAGCACCTCTAGCTTAACATTAATGCAAAAAGTCTCCCTCTGTATGTAAGCCATGAAACATAGTTCCAGTAACATTGACATGAATCTCCTTCTCTCTGTGATTGTTTTTGCTAGGTGTAGGCTCATTGGTTGTCTGGTTCTACCCACTCCGGTTGCTCTCGCTACTCTCAGGCTCCCTCCAGTCCCCTACCCCCAATTCCAACCCACCCCCACTAAGCCTACACTTATACAACTGGAACAGTGCCACCCCTTTTTCCAATTAACCTATCATAACACCTAAACCATTCCTACCATCACTTACAAATATAACTTCTATATATCCTACAGCACAGTGTGCATTCAATGAATACTCATCCCTACAACTGGTCCACCGCCAATTATGCCTGTATCTCCTACACCCTACCTATTCTAACTAACCTACACCCATTACAACAAATATGTTACTTCTCCACACACTCCTGATTAATTTCCTAACAGCAACCTATTTCATAACCTCCTACCATGACCTTCAAATCATTAATATCTACTCTCCCACTCTGGAAATCAACTTTTCAACATCAATCATTATCATTAATACTATAATAGGACCTCACATATATAATAACACTTTCACAGAACTCTTCTTATTCAGATACATGCACACACATGTAACCCTACAAAACAAGTATTCCAAGCTACTCACCAAACTCCATCAGCTATTCCATTGCAGTTTATACTTAATAGGTCTAGCCAGTGACATTCATCCCAACCCAGGCCCACAGCCCCAATATCACACTGCCCACCACAAAACCACTCCAGCTTTCAAAACTCCATCATAAACCCCCACAATAAATCTGAACTTCTAATCATAAATTTAAACTTAAGGAGCATTCTTAATAAAATCCATGATTTCCAAGATACCATACATTTCTATTACCCAGATATAGCAGTCATAACTGAGACCTGGATAAAATCCCATATCAATGACAGCGAAATCCTAACCCACAGATACAAAATCCATAGACTTGACAGAGTTCATAAATGTGGAGGCAGCATTGCCATTATGTATATAGACACCCTCACCCTAGAACATGTAGACAAATACCCCCTAATCTCATAAACTCAGAGCTACTAGTATCTTGACTTCTGCTTAACTCTCACAAAAAAATAATATTTGTAGCAGCCTACGTCCCCCCTGGTGGTAACACAACCACAACTAAAAACCTACTTTGCTGGATGACTTCTACTTTCAAACAAGAAATTATCATATTAGGAGACTTCAACCTTGACTAGTCCTCCTTCACATCCAAAAACACAACCAACCATATTAATCTCTTTGGCTTCTCCCAGCTAATCTCCACTCTGACCTGAATTGATAAACACAGTAACAAAAACTCTTTACTAGATTGGTCTCTTACAAATAGACCCACCCTATGCCACCAATCTGGAAGCCTTCCAGACACCATAAGTGACCACATACTTCCTCAGGCACAAAGCAACCTCCCACAAAAATACTATATAGAAACAAATCTAAAAAAAAAGAAACTTTTCCCCTGAAATGTTTAAATCCCTCCTTAAACAATGTGACTGGACTCCTCAAATATTTGCAGCATGATAATGCAGTCCAGTATTTCAACAACAAGTTCCTAAATATCCCTAACAGCCTGGCCCCCTTAAAAAGATTTGTGTAAAAGCAAGACCAGTTCCATGGTTAACAAAGGATACCAAGCTATGTATGAATCAGAGAATCTTAGCTTGCACATGCTGTTTAAACACCAAAAGACAAATCTCCCTGTAGGAATATTGTCACCCGAGAAGCTCAGCAAAATCACACATAAAAATGACAAAAAAACTATTATAGATCACTCCAAGAGCAACATCAGAAGAACCCCAAAAATTCTGGGCCTCCATTAAATATCCTCTAACCCCTGGACACAAAACTACTCCAACCCCACACCATTCGAAATACCATTGAGCCCATATCAACCCAATTTTAACTTACACTTTACAAATTCAATACTGCAGTACTAACAATTGAGAACAACACCCCCCCCCCTAATAATTCCCACCAGCACACCATCTCAAGCAAGTTCCTTTACCTTCAAGCCAATTCAAACTAACTACAGTAAGAAACTTGTCAACAAACTGAAACCCTCTTCACTTGCAGCAGACCTACTCCCTAATGAATTTCTTAAATTAGCAGCTGAGGCCATCCCCTACCCAGTCTCCATATTGATTAACCATTCCATCTCCAAACAATACATCCCCAAACTTTGGAAAATCTCTGACATCATACCATTACATAAAGGAGGCACCTCCACAGATTTATCATACTATATGCCTATCGCAATTCATCCCCCTCACCAAAATCCTTAAGAAATGCATACATTCCCAACTTCTGCCTTATTTACTAAGCAATAACCTACTCTCCAGTTCACAGCATGGTTTTAGACCCAAACATAGTACCACAACAGCTCTCCTTAGCTTAAGAGACACAGTCAACCTGCATAGGAATAATGGACAATGTGTATCCTCCAATTTCCTTGATATGTCAAAAGTATTTGACACAGTATCACATCAAAACCTTCTTAATGAACTTGTCTCCTTAAACCTCTCCCAATCAGCCCTTACTAGGTTTCACAGACACCTGACAGAACTACAACAAGCAGTCAAGTGGTTACATGATACCTCTTGCCTACTACCAGTCTCAGTCGGTGTCCCTCATGGCTCAATTCTTCGGCCACTACTCTTCACAGTTTTCACAAACAAATGCAGCTCAGCAACCCACTCAGCAACTATTGTGCAATATACAGTTGACCCTTCACTTATTTGCACAGTCCCCTCAAAAAAACAGCATGCATTTACAGACATTGAACAACATCTTGCAGACAACCAACTCATTCTAAACCCTAACAAAACTAAACTAATGATATTCTCAAATAACAAAACATCTCCGCTCCCACTCCCTTTCACCATCCTCTCCTCTAAATGTATTATATTGTTTACACTGTATATATGAAGTAGTTGTTCACTGATGTTTATGAGGCTGCCCTAGTTAGTACAGAGTTCTGGGAAGCTACATAGGGAACCTTGTGCTGTATCCAGCTCCATAGCTGTTTATACCTTGACCTGAAAGGAACAGCACTCACACATCTCTCTCAGGTGTTCTATATATTGTGTAGCTGAATTAATTATGTGTGTCTATCAGAAGCAAGCTCCAGATGTAGGACTGTTGTCTGTGGGCTAAGAAGGATCCACTGTCTAGACAAAACAGCTTGAAGGAAACAAACATGGAAATGAACCTACCTATTTTATTGAACTTGAATGTCAGAAGTATTTTAGTTAGAAATTAAAGCTATAATTAGGATATCATATTCCAGATTAGAAATGTGTACATTTCTGTAGCTATAATTCATTGATAGTTTTTTTAGGGTGTCCTGAATGTGTAAGGTCTCAAATACATCTTAACTTATGAGAAGTTTTAAATAGTGTACTTGCAGATTTTACATGCAGTTATTATTACATTATTGTACAATTCGCACTGCCAGATGTTGCCACAAGTTGCCAGTGACTAGTTTTGTACTGCTTTACTGGTATTTGCCATTCTGAAAATAGAACATCATATGCATACATTATTATTATAGATGGGATGGTGAAATGCATAAAGTGAGATCATTACTAAATGAAGAAAATACATTTGAGTCTAATACTGAGCCCTGTTCTGAGTGCCCTTTTAAAATAAGAATAACTGGACAGCAATCAGGTGGATAATCTTGCCATCTCACATCAATTTGTTCTCTCGTTTAGTTCCTCAACTGCATACCTTTTGTACAGAGTTTCAATTTCTTCCTATGGCTAGATCATTTTCTCCCTGCGGTTCAAGTTTTCTCATACATCACAAAGCCAGTAATGTGGAAGTGTTTATGCTTAAGTTGCCCTTCATTATTTGTACAGTGTGAAAGTGTGAGCATGAGTGTGTGTCTTGCATTAGACAGATGTGTCGTCCTGAACTGCTTGCTGCTCTACATCTGCTGCTTGCTGTTACACATGATAGTTCCCTCTAATCCTAAAACATATAAAGCAGGTAATAAAATTAATAGATATTTTACATAGTCTTAACTGTCTCCTTACCTGTAATCAAGGAATTCTGTACGATATAAACCTGAATGAACCTACTTTTGTTAGATGTGTGAGCTAAAGCTGGGGAAGGTTTGAGAGCACAGGACTGGAGCTAGGTGTGGTGACTAGTGAACTGAAGATGGGGAAGGTTTGAGAGCATGGGACTGGAGCTAGGCATGGTGACAGCTACTGGAGCCTTATGTAGCATCTTTCTGACAGTCTTCGCTGCTGTACCATCTTTTGGAGCTGATTTTTGACCAGCAGCTAGAGGAAACTTTTATAACAGCGGTTGGTACTTTTTGCCAGATCTTTCTAACTTTAGCTGTGGTAATAGTTGCTGAGGATAGTCACTGGATCTTTTTGGTTTTAGTAAGATCTTCCCAGAATTAAGCTGTAATGCCAAGCTGTTTGGGGATATTTAAACAGTTCCTTTCAGTTATAGGTATGATAATAGCTGTTGGGGATATTTAGCCAGATCCTCTTGATTATAGCTGTGAAAGCAGCTTAATTATCAGATCTTATGTTGGCAATCCATTCACTTATACAGATAGAGGTGATAACAACTGTGATATCCCCTCTCTGGGCCAGTAATCAAGGAGCCTAAATCCTCACCACTGATACTGTAGAGGGACGTTCACTTGGAACAAAAATATATACACAGTATTTCCAGATGCAGCTCTATGCATCAAGCACAGTTTCCTTTAAGAGAACACAGGGAACACAATCAGTCCGGGGTGTGGGTTTCTCTCTCTTTCTCTCCAGGTCGCCAATAAGACTCACCATTGGCACAGCTATAGAGGTGAGTCTTCAGTTGAGTGTCCAAGCCAAGCCCTCCAGCACCCTCTCTGTGAAACCAGTGCTTCATGTCCCTGCTCCAAGCAGCTGACACACGCTGTTGGAGATTTGATTTGCACACACACACACACACACACACACACACACACACACACACACACACACACACACACACACCTTGGAAAGGCTGGCACAGATTTACTAGCCATGCCCCTTTCTTCCCAGGCTATAAGGTAGTTATTGCCACCAGATATTCCAAATCCAGCTACTCTAAGGCTCTTACAAGAGTACCCAATTATACTGACTGAAATTAATATTAATGAAAATGGTAATGCTTGACCAATGCAGTAAGGCTTTCAGGAGTGGCCACAGAGTCACCAAATAGATATAACTACTCTTAAAGGTTGAAGTATTCTCTAAAGGACCAGCCACAATGAAACGTTTAAATATATTTAATAATAAATAATACAAGAACATGAAAATACTAAACATCTATTTATAATAAACAACAGAGTTTCAGTCACAGGAAATATTAAAATAACACAGATGAATAGATTCACACAGATACTGAAAAATAGTACTTAACTAATTTCACTATATTTTCTTGACTGATCTAAAGAATTACTATTCCATGATCACTTACTAGAGCAAGGCAAGATGAAGTAGGTGAGGGGTCCTTCCTTGTCAGATTCCAAAAACAGAGTGCTCAGTCACTGAGAGACTTCTCTTTGTAATATCTAAATATTATTTAGAGCTGGTTACATACTACCTCCATCACTACAAGCTGCCAGGAGCTAGCACATATGTCTTACAATACTTTGAGCTTTGCTAAAGTTTATTGCAGCATCTGGAAGCTGTAAAACAATTTTAACACTACTGTTCTTCCTACAGAGTCTAAACAATCTTGCTTCTTACAGACATTGGGTCTCTGGCTTCATTCAAAACTGTGAGATAACATCTTCATGGGCTAGGTCCAGTAATTTAATTTCAGAACAGTTTTCAAAGTTAGCTGCAGCTGGACTGTGATTACTCTCTTCTCTTCTAGTATCCTCTGTTAACATATGTATATATCAGTTCTATATTATATAGTCAAAGTTTCAAAACTTCGAACCTCACATGAGTGAACTCATATGAGGGGAAGTTCGTAACATCGGCTATATAATAAAACAAAAATTACCGTAACACACTGAGCAGGAGGCAAGCCCCCCTGCACCCCCCACACCCCCCTACTTAAATATACCAACTCCAAGAATGGACTTCAGTGCAGAAAGGGAAAATTTCCCATTCTGCATGTGAAAAGCCATTGACTTTCACCTTCAACCTTTCCAACATTCGATCATATGATGTCAACCTTCCATGATTCGAATATTGGAACATTCAGTCATCTAATATAGACCCTATATATCAACAGTTGCAATAATACATGTATATTTCCACTTCTTTCCAGCAAGACACACTGTTGGTACATTTTTAACATGCGTAGCTTTACAAATACATTTTCAGCACAAGCATCTGTACAAATCAGTTTGATATACAAATGACATATAATTCTTTATAATTGTTCAGCTAGCTGTGTGGCATATGTTACACATCCACTGCACTACTTCTCTTGGCATAGCTGGCAATACCTCATATCATCACAACAACTGTTGGAAAACTCTAGGATAATAACCACTGTTTTATGGTGGATTGTATTAAAATATTGAATTTTAAGCTTTAAAAATCCTTAGTTATGTAAAAAAAGAAGGATTCTTAATTATTTGTATTCCAGCAAAGTGAATGTTATTGGCATGATAAGTGTTTTAATCATTAGATTTCATCAGATCTGGTAGTGCTATTGCTATCTAAATTATAGACTTATGTTAAGTGAGAGACTAGTTCAGGGAAATTAGAGCAAGCCAATGAGAGGGAGGTAATTATTGTCCAATTAGGGGGCTCTTTTGCCCATCCTTATCAGTCTACAGTCTCCTGGTTGAAAGTGTTTCTAATTAATCCACACTTATCTTACAGTAAAACAATATGTTTCAAATAATTAAATGGCATGTGTCTTTGTAACATAATCCTTACCAATCATATTTTTTAATAATCATATGTTATGTATGAAACTTTATTTTCCAGGACCAAAATGCAAAATCTGCAGTTAACTGTGTCTGCTTATTTAAATCTCCTAATGTCCACTTTTATGGGACTTTGTAACCTGCAGTTTCAGTGTGTGTAATGAAAAAAATAGGTGATACAGATCCAAGCATTATGGAGTTTTTGTAACTGGTAAGGTGGTAACCATTAGTGTAACTTTTGTAGGTGTGGGGATATTTACTTGTTTTTAACTAACTTTCCTTTTTATTTGAAAATTATGCATTTAAATGCACAATAATGCAAAACTGTGGGGCTAAAAACATTTTTCCATGGCCAATATTTTACAATCTCAGGGTTAGTATAAAGATGTGCATCCCCCGCCTCCACAAAATGCTTTTGTTGTATATTTCAAAGGAGGTATTTTGCACTGTTGATCTGTTCATTTACACTGCATTGACTGAAGGTTAAATGTTTTGCCTAAGAGCCACAATGGTGGTGATAAAAACTGGTAGGCTTTGGTCTAGCAGAAGCATAAGAGTAACAGTCTGGAAATGGTAGTACACAGCATGCTCACAGGCACCAGCTACAAGGTTCTTGTGGCAATTCTCTTGCTGAAGTGGACCAGAGTACATGCCTATACCTAGTGTGATGCGTTTTACACAGAAAAGATGTTTTGATTGGTGCAGAAATAGTGCTTTGTACTAGGACTGCATAACAAGACTCGGGCCACAATATTCTTGTGAGCATCAAAAATCTTGTAGTTTATAGTGGACTTTACAGTGGCCTTCCAGACAGTAAGACATTTAATCCTAAACTGGTTTAAATACATGCTCCAAAAGTTCTTCAACTGCAACTACTTAAGCATGTAACTGCTGCATGCTTAGAATTCCTAGGATCTCAGCTAATAATTCATGTGAATTTCTCTACGTATACTACCAAAATTTGTCCATGATGTAACTTAGTTTGCAGTAGACCTAGAGCAGTATACAGTCAACAGAAGACAAGGAAATCATCTGCATAAACAATTCCTACTTTTGATTTAATACTCTACCAAACTTTTGAGATATAAGTGCCCACTACTCCTTTTTTCTGTTACATATTCCAAGTAGTTAATATTTAAGTTCTTTTTTTCTTGGGACAAAGCATTTTACATCTGTTAGAGATGTGTTCATCTTCTAATGAGTGCAATATTTTCTCCCGTTGCTAGCATGCACATTTATGAACATAGCATAAGGGACACCGCTAGAAGTAATGGATAAACATGAGTGTAGCAAAGCATATACCATAACATACACATAAAAATGATTTCTTTAGACTGTGCTAATAATGGGCTAGAATTTAAGTTTTGTGTAGGTATACTTATCATGGTTTATCGTTATTTGAGAATGCCCGACAGGCTGATTTCTTTTTCTTTTTGATGGGAGTCACCCTCGTGGATGAGGAGCTATGTTTTGGAGCCAGGCGTACAATTCTAAAGTCCTTGCTTTGTCCCTGCAGATGAAGATACAATTCTCTGGCACTATTTATTTTGACATCTGCAATGAAAATATGCTTACTTGTTAGAAACTTTCCTTTATTTCTATTAAAAAACATACCACAATAAACTGAAACAAATATGAAAGTCAAATCTTACTCAACATATGCTGAGCTGATACAGACGCCCTACAACAGTACAAAATGCTACATTTGCTAGAATGTGGTTCATATCCTGTTCTTAGAATTACATGCTGGGGTCAGCAGGAACCTAGAAGAGATGGAGAGTTACTCCATAGGATGCCAGCAGGTTGCATCTTATTAATAAAGGAAACCAAAGATATTAAAATGTGTCCCCTGCTTGCTAAGACTAGCAGGCACAAACTGCAAACGTTGCAATTCCCTTACCTGTTAGAAAAATAAAGTATATGGACAACATTTTTAACTAGCACATCAGAAAATAATACATCAAGTGCGAATCTTCAGAGTAAGGGAATACGTAGCACCTGACATGCATTTTATGTTTTAATAGATGCAGTAGTATGACAGATTTTAGGTTAGATAATTTGTTAATGTATGGTGTATCACAGCACAGTGATCTCTGTCATGTGTGTTGTTAAATAAAATACAGGACAACTGACATTTGCACATAAAAAAATGCTCAAAATACTATTAGAATACATTCCTTTTCACTCTGTGTATCTGCAAGTCCTGCCTTCCGCTTGGGTGCCATTTCAGTTCTTGCACAGCAAGATTTGAGGTTGTTATATTCACCCAGCATGCCAATCTTCTGCATAAATATAATTCTACTAGGAAAATTAGATTGTGGCTAGCATTCATAGTCAGAGTGTGAAGTACGCAGTATGCTTTTGCTACAAAATCTAGAACACACAACTCTGTATTAATCAGTAGCACTAGACAATACTACAGGGCAACATGTTAAAAGTGCAGAAAAAGAAGTATACAAACGAGTGTCAGTGGTGCAGCACACCCACGTTTGTTACAGAAGGTTGTAGGTTCTATTTTAACTGGAGTTAGATGGACTGTTGAAACTCCAGTGCAGCATAAGGGGTGGGGTACTGCATTCTGAATGTGTCACCCTTTGGATGAGATGTTAAACCGTGGTTCCATCCATTTGAGTAGGTGGTAGTAAAAAAGAATGCATGGCACCTACTGAAAAAAGTGGAAGTTCCCTAATGCTCTGACCAAATTTCCCCTAATACTAGTAAAAATGCCATCTCAGGTCTCCCATGCAAGAGGCCACTAACCTTGTGGTACTAACTTCTCAACAAAAGATAAATTAAAAAATAAACTGCAATGCTGTATGAAGGAAGTAGCACAGTCTGACAAATTAATAATGAAATAAACAAGGTTTGGATTAAAACAGCACAGCCACTTATGATTCTGCATAAATGAAAAAACATCCCAAAAGGAACACTGCAACAACAAAAATGCTTACTGCAGTATCAGTGAGTATTATACAGTGTCATTTAATTAGCACAGATAAAGATTCAATATCAGTGAGTATTATACAGTGGCATTTAATTACCACAGATAAAGATTCAGTATCAATGAGTATTATACAGTGGCATTTAATTATCACAGATAAAGATTCAGTATCAGTGAGTATTATACAGTGGCATTTAATTACCACAGATAAAGATTCAGTATCAATGAGTATTATACAGTGGCATTTAATTAGCACAAGATAAAGATTGTCCGTGGGTATGATGTGGTCCTATGCACCAGCAGAAGTAGTGCTGCAAAGAGAGACATTTCATCAGCTGACAGACCAGCATTGAGTATACAGAGGTATTATATGACTGTTGATTGACATATATGGCTCACAGTCCTGTACTAGACAAATATACAGTCTTCTTATCAGAGGCATAACTAGGTTAGAGCAAACAAACCATCTGCATTAGGTACATGCTGTTAGAGGGTGCTGATGTTGTGGAATTGCAATGCCCATACAGACTTATAAAGCCATGGGGATATCCTACCTTCAAAAGTGAATGTTGATACTGAATTTACAGCTCTACTGAGGCACTTATTGCGAGGTGTGTGTGGGGTAATAACAGCAATAATCTGCATGTGTAGTAATAACTGCAGCATTCTACGTGTATTGCAATAACTACAGCAATCTGCTTGCTATAGCTGCACAAGTGGGGAAAAGCTTTTTATTTTTAATTTTTGCACTTCAGCTTTGAGAAGAGTTTATTTTTGCTGGTCTACCTTGATTTAAGAGGCACCAGTTTGGGGATCTGCATTGAGCTTCAAATGAGTTAGCTACAGTTCTGCTTCCTATACCAGTGCAACCCAAAAATATGAGGCAAAAATCTGGACCTTCTGCAAAAATCCGGTCAGTTGAAAGTTATGAAGGCAGCAACAGCAGCTCCATCTACATGGACCCTGACAAATACACAGTGACATTGTGGTGTCTCATAAAACAGTATGATACATAAAGCATGATGTACAGGCTATGCTGGACAGTGCATGCTGGTGACACACTTTGCATCAGACTTCTCCATATTCACCGTACAGGAGGGAAGGTGGTGAAGGTCACAACCATCATCATTAACTCATAAGCTTCGGAACACAAGGATACATGTCTCTCTACCCTATTGGGGATGGGGGAACACATGTCAATGGAGGCAGAGATGTGGGTCACAGGGAGGAAGGGGGGTCATTAGTGTCATAGATGATTTCCTCTGTTGACTGTGAAGGGAACCCACTATGGGATTCTGCCACACAGGCAGTTTGATGACAAAATATAGAATAGCCAGTGCATGTTACCATGGTTTGATGCCTGTTCTGGTAGAATAGATGTGGTTTAGATGGCCCATGGGAGACAGGCATGGTAGAACTCATGAATCAGAATATGTATGGGATGTGCACATATTGTGCCCCACCCAGGTGACTCTGTGGCATGGTCACCCATGGGATGAGGTATGGTGATATGTGTACAGTATCAGGTGCCAGGAGAGAGACAGGAGAAAGACAGCATTACTGTGTGCTGGAACTGTGACTCTGTGTGCTGGCATCATCCTCATCATCACACCCTGTACAGGGTTGACCTTAACCCATTGTCCAGACTCAGGGTGTACAGATGTCACCAAACCTCTTGTCTGTCCTCTGAACACACAATACATGAAATAGCATTATCAGTACCCACACCACAAGATGTGATGTCCTGTTCATGCAAATGAAAAGTGGATGTGAGCTGGCGACTAGTAAACACTTACCTATGCTTGCTGTCCTCAGGGTCTGAGCACCTGAAGTACCTATGAAGTACAAATGTATTGCTCAGTGCTTGGTAACTGATTCTGGTCTGGGAATAGTTGCAGTATGGCACATGTGGTGTGGCTGCTAACCTGGCTGATCTCCATATGAGTTGTGGGGTGTCTGGCCACTTTCAGAACTGTTACCATGCCTAACAGTATGATACCCATTCCCTCAATGTCTCATGCAGGGATGCTAAGAATGGCTCAATTAGTTTGGGTTGTAACAGGAAGTGGACTGCCCTTTGGCTACATTTCTTTCTGCTACTATGTTGTACAATGTGAGGCTCACCTCTTTATGTCATTGGCATGCCTCTGAGATATAGTGTTGTGCAATTCCATAAATCATAGCATTGACTGTGGCAGGACTGAATTTGATTAATCTCTGCTAACTAGTGCCTTCTGAGGACAAGCAGTCTACATTCTTACTAGGTGTATGCATCCCTGAGGAAATGATGTGTTGGCACAGTGAGGTACCAATGTCAGACATATGTTGGCCTGCCTAATTAGCTCAATACATGCTTAGGTAGAGCTAGGCAGACATGGGTGACACAACTATGCTGTTCAATGCGATATCCAATTTGTGACAAATTGTGGTAAAGGTGGACCTTTTCAGAGAAATGGCTATGGCATGTGAAGCACAGGGGGGTTCATTGTGAGCTGTAAGAGATGTGGGCTTCCATAACATCTGATGTGATGGTTCTGAGGAACAAATAGATGTCACAGCAGGGAGGGTTGGCATATCAGGGCCATCATGGCTGGTAGCGTGTTCTCATGGTAGGCAGGCATACCATGTGAAGGAAAGGTGGGTTGGCAATGCTTTGGTTGTTTGCAGCCATTCAGCAAAGTCCAGAGAGGTATAAAAGTCATGCCTGTAGTAGAGTTACTATTACCAATTAACAGGCCGAAGCACATGGGTATATGACAATGGTTCCCCTTCAAAACATCTAAAACCCATAACATCAAAACCATAACATCTAAAGAACAAAACATCTAAAACCCATAACATTGAATTTTATGACATCTAAAATGTGCATCACAACATCGAACACTGCAAATCACATGAAAATAACATCCCCTCCACATATAACGACATTAAACTAACAAACACAATTTTTCCTACGTTTCTGCAGGGGGGCAAGCCCCCCTGAACCCCCCACACCCCCCATAAATTAAATATACCAACTCCAAGATCGTACTACAGAGGGAAAAAGTAAATTTTCTAACCCTCCTGTATCACAATCACCATAAAGAATGTACACATAATGTCTATATCATTTACTTGTATGGCCTAAAAACACATATAGAGTGGCAAAATAAACACTATATAAATAGTATAAATTCCTACACTATATAAATAAAAACTATAGAAATAAAACCTACATCATCTCATAGTGATACCACAAAATTAACAAACTAAACTATAATATTACGTTTGATGATACAGTATTACATATTATACATTCTAGATATTATGAAATTCAATGTTATGGGATTTAGATGTTATGGATTTCAGATGTTATGGTCTCGATGTTTTGATTTTAGATGGTATGAGTTTTAGATGTTTTGAAGGGGAACAATGACAGTGGTGGTGTTATACAAGGTAAGACACACTAGAAGAGGAAGTAGTGCCATGCAGTAGAGTTACATTTGCTAATTTACAGGAAGGGACACACATATATGACAGTGATGGATATTCTACAAGGTAGGACACAGAGGTATAAGACAGAGATGGTGTTTTACAAGGTAGAACACACAGGAAGAGGAAGTGATGGCAGACCTCTTGCAGTGGGCGTCAACGTCTCACATGCATCTGTAGGCAGCATGTCCAGTTCCATGACACCATGACATAATAAGTCAGACAAGACATGGAGCAGGCAGCAATCCTGTGGTAGAGAGCGGCTAGGTCTCAGATACCCTCCCAGCCCTACTGATGCATAATCTACACACATTGTCACTGTAGGTGTATGTTGTACTCAAGCACCATTCTGAACAGTGCTGTTATCAGTCCTACATGTCAAGGACAACAGGATATCAACAGTCTAGTATTCATGTGTATATGACACCACAGCAGAACCCCTTACCATAGCACTGTAGACAACTCTGTACTTACCGTAGGCTCTATCCTCTGAAACAGCTGTTTCTGCTAAACTTCAAGCTACTCAAGTACTTCTGCTGCTGCTTCCTCTTTGCTGCATGTTTTGGCACCTAACACGGTGAATCAACTATAAATAATGCTAATATACAGTAGTTCATACTGTACATCTTCTGGTAGATCTATGAATCACTATGTATCACAGAAGTGCTGCAGCAACATATGCCATTAATACATTCTGCCACTCATCACTGGCATGCCACAGATGCCTACTCATGCATGCATGCTAGCTGCGCATATATGCAACTGCAATATATCATGGAACTAATGTGTGTTAGCTGCAATTCAAAATCTTGCTTAGATCATAATTCTAAGACTGTTGTTTTGTGCTGCTATAGATTTGCGGCTATGGCTACCAGTTCTAGTGCCCTGTGGAATGTACCTGCTTGATGTGTTAAGAAGAGCAAAACAAAGCCATTTCTCCCACACAGCCACCTCAGGGAGCAACTGTTATGACCATTTGCTGGCCCATTTCATAAGTTAGATAAGTAATATGACCTGGCATACTAGCTGATCAGGGCAGCTGGCATCTCCTAACTGGTAAGCAGAACAGGCACAAATATGATGCCCTGCATCACTATTGCCACCCTGAGTATCTTCCACTGAGGGAATTAGGTACAATCAGAATGATTTATGCCATTTCAGCTAGTCATAACGCTTTAATACTCTTGTTTTCTTTCTTTCACAGCCCTATTTGTAATATGATTTTTTTTCCTCTTTCTGGATATACCAGACTGACTGCTGTAGGTGACTATCTGCATGTATTTTGTATGTGTGTGTGTGTGTGTGTGTGTGTGTGTGTGTGTGTGTGGGGGGGGGGGGAGTAATTCTTCACAGTTGTATGCATGGTGACACTGTGTTGTTTTGTGAAATAGAGTACTTGGCTATGCTCCTGGAGGATAATGTCCACCATTTCCTATTTCTGCTCTACTGCACATACCTGTGGTAATGAAGCTACTTCTTCTTCATTTGACCTCCATGTGGTGTTGTATATTGCTGCTCTAGTTGTGGACACCCTGTCATGCTTTGGCATCAAAGCACATTCACATTGTATTGTAATATCTTCTTCTTAGGGGTTATCTCCATATGATTGCTTGCACAAACACCAACAGACAAAGGATAGACCTAAAAAAAGTTCATTGAATAGCTTTCTTTTCAGTTGGCCTAAATTTCTACAAAGCTAAAAATGTAATTTTTGCCCTTTCCCCACTACAGTGCAATCACTACCCATCATAGAACATGTTTTTCTTCAGTTTTCATTTAATTTTCATTGTTTTTGGATTGACCTTTTTGGGTCGATCCTTTGTGCATTGGTGTTTCATGCAATTGAATGGAATCCCTTTTAGAGTTTAGAGCAGTATCTGAAGCTTCTACTTTTTTTGCTTGTACACATATGTGGAACTGTAGCTTATGTGATGGCTTGTTTATTCCTTTTATCTTTCACCACGGTCATAAAAGAAAACTAATGCTGCCAGCTGCCACAGCAAGCAGCAGGGACTACTGGCACTGAGGAGTTATTTGCATCCTATTTCCACAATCGTACTTTTTATGCTGTACCAACAATAGATACTCATTACTGCTCACACCCTTCTGTTTGTGTACATCTTCTGCAGGTGAAGATGGTATTCCTGAGCCAGGCACATTATCCACTGCTTGCTTCTTCTGCTATTGATGCTATGGTTGAAACAAGTGTGTAATATGGGAATGTGTCTTACTGAGTGAAGATTCCAGCCCATTGTAAGAAGGTATTCCACCCAAATAACATGCCCTGAATCATCTGGAGCTGCAACATGCAGTGAAGGCAGTGGCTGACCAGGCAATGGCATGCTGAGTCCGCTTGCATCAAGTCCTTCTACATCAAGTATCAAAATCATTGGATACGCTGGCCCATGCCATCAGGCTATTAAAAATAGCCTATCCTACCAGCACCAAAGGAGACTCACTAATGTCCCTTTTGGCTAGTCAGTACCAGACACACTGTCTGTATACCACTGTATCCCCAACCATTTGTCTATTTTCTGTCTGTTTATACATATCCCTTTTCACCCCCAAGTAGTGTATGCCATCCTGCCATTTTCATCTGGATTGTTTTATGTGTGGTTTTGTGCCTTCACTGCTTAGCTTCCTTCTACTTTCCTTCCCTTAATTATTTTCCCCTATCCACTCTTACATTCTCTCTCTATATATGGAAACTGGGGGTTCATTTCTGAAAAAGATAAAATTAGCATAATGGTTAAGGTCTTTGCCCCTATGCCCAAAGTTCAAGTTTGAATCCTGAGCACTGGCTAATACCTGTGTGGAGTTTGCATGTGTTTCTGTGCGGTTCCTTCCAAAAATAAGCATGAGTGTTTCCTTCACAAACTCACTAAAGAATAGAGTTGTGGGCAGCACAGACTTTAGATGATAGCTGGAGGACAATAAGCTGCTGGCTAGCCGGTGTCCAGTTGCTCTGCTTGGGTTACCTGGGATAGCTCAGTTGAGCAGAAGCCAGATGTAAAATGACTCAACATGACAAACATGAACTAAGGATTATTGCACTCAGTATAGGTTCACTGACAGGTTGCAGCTTGTAAGTGGATGACAAGATGGTAAAAGGGAGACTGGACATCCTCTGTATACAGGAAACAAGATGGAAGGCCAGTGCAGCAAAGCCACTTAGATTCTCATCCAGAGTCTACTATTCAGGAGGATGACAGACTAGAAATGGAGAGGCTTCACAAAACAGTGAGGGATATCATCAGAATTAGTGGCAGACTCATGGCAAACTATAAGGCTAGGGCACAATTCATAATGTCAGCCTGATTGCCAGGTTGTAATAGCAATGAAAAAGTGCATTAAAACCTACTAGACAAAGCAGTGAAACATGAGATGGTATTCTTAATGGGGGACTTGATTGCACATATCAGGATGTCCACACAGGATATGAGGACAGTCTGTGTTCACACTGGTGGGACTGCAGGAAAAAAGAAGAAGACATTCTAGATTTCTGTCTGGCAAATGGCTTGAAGATAGCCAACCCATGGTTCAATAAAAGAGACAGCCACAAGATCACATACAAGACTGACCAACATGCAACTCATGGAGACTTTCTCCTAGTAAGGAAAGGGTATTTAGGTAGAATCAGTGATTACAGTCATCTCCAGTGACAGTCAGCCCACAGCATAAACAACTGGTTACAACAGTCTGCTACAAGCAGTGGTCAAATAAGGCTCTTCATTCAACTGATACTAATCTGAAGACCTGTATGATCACTGAATAAAAAGCACAACAATTCAAGTAAATACTTATAAAACTAGCACCCCAGGAAAAAGAGGAAGTAGGTGGATATGAAGAAGAATTGTGATATCTCAAAACAGCATATGTGAGGACTGCAGAACAGATATGTGGATGAGCCAGGATTAGAAATAAGGTACATAAGGAAAACTGGTGGTGGAATGCAGAAGTCCAGGAAGTCATCAAAAGAAAGAAGGGCTACAGGAAAAAAGTGGGACCTGGTTACAAAGAAATACTGGTTGGATATCAAAGAGGCTAAAGGAGTGGATGCAATAGAAAAGAACAAGGCATCAGTGGCACTGTACCAGTTTCTGGAAACTGATTCAACAGACGGGACAAAGAAACTCTATCAGGTTGGAAGGCAAAGAGAGATAAAGAAGGTACTCATCGGCCACCCTTCATAAGGAAAGCCAGCTTAGTAGTCCACAGGACATCAAAGGCAGATGAGATGAGTGGTTCCAGCAGCTTCTGAATGAAGAAACCCCACAGAAGCTATCTTATGATGAAAGAAGAGGAGCCCTCCACAGAAGTAAAAACAGCACTAAAAAATAAAGCCACATAAAACAGCATGGAAGCAACATGCACACATGAGGTTAGGGCAGATAAGATCAAGATGTAGGGTGAGTTAGGGCAGAAATGGTTCTAGAGGATACTCATAGCAATATGGAGAGACAGGTACATCCCATGTGACTGGAGGATATGCATTCTGGTGCCAGTGTACAAAAACAATAGGGATATTCACAAACATGGACAATATAGAGGTAGTAAATTCCTGTTACACTGCATGAAAATTTTGGAAAGGGTGATTGGGAAATAAATATGTAGAGCAGTACAAAGTAGGATGGGAGATGAGCAATTCAGATTCAGATTAGAATGCACCACAACCAATCTTATGCTTGTAGTGAGGCTGATAACCTGAAAAGAAGCAAGAGAAAAGGAAAGAGTCCAGCCTGGCATTCCTAGACTTGGAGGAAGTATATGACAAGGTACAAAGAAAGCTGATTTGGGCAGTCCTGCAATGGTTTGAAGCCCCAAAAGCATTAACAGAATTAATGCAGGCTATGTACAAGGACCCAATGACACAGCTATGAACAGTGTCCTGACTCATTTAGGGTTCCCAGTAAGAATGAGTGTACATCAAAGTTCAACTCTGACCCCACTGCTTTTCATACTGGTTCATTGGCTCATGGGTAATTACAAGGCAATCAGTTTGCTGACCATTTTAATTTTATCCAAAACACCCTATTCAAAAGTTCCCACTAGCCTTAAGGTTTGAGCATTTTAACATGTTTTCATTAAGAAGTGAAACAATTTAACAACCAATACACAATTACTGATTTCAGAACATTTATTCCATAAAAGCACACTCATACCGCTTCCATTATAATCCAGCAATGTTCATACTCATAAGTTACAGCAACATAGACAGTGCATACCTCACATGTCTGATTGTGATAAAAATGTCTGCATTAAAATATTCCAAATTGCTTTATGCAATTGCATATTAGTCCTTCAAAGCCAAGCTAATGACTGTTTAGCCTGATCATGACAGATGTGTCAGTCATTTTCTTCTGATTGTCATAAACACTAATAAAAAAAATATTAAAAAATCAAAGCTAGTAATGTTCAAAGCAATGTAATTCAAGGTTCTTATATAAAAACATTGTTTTAACAGGAAAGTATTTTGTCTTACTTCCCACAAATGCGTACTAGTTCTGCAAATGAGTAAATAACAGGCTAAATTACTTTCATCCACAGACATTTCACAACACCCAGTGTTTGCTGACTCATACTTCAAACCAAACAGCTCCCCATCCAAGAGTTATAGCTGCTTTGCCTCCAGATATCTCAGCTGTATCCCTGATAATGATAATGACCACAATAAAAGCATTTCAAATTTGGTTCAAACAAACAGTAGTCATAGCATGCAGACTTGCTTCACAAAACTTACATTAGTTTGCAAACCAAGAATGATGACCAACTGGCAGCAGTTAGGCATGTTCATCTACAGACAGCCTTGTACCCAGCAATTATAGTTTTTATTTTAGTGCAACTCTCAGATATCTAACTATAACAAAAAAAAATTAATGGCCAAATAATGTATTTTATCTCTCTTTTACACAAATGCACAGCTATTCACTAGCCAAACCCCACAACAAATTGGTCTTACACTGCAAAGCTGTCATCTGCCAATATCTGGCTACTGGCTGTGACTGAAAAAATACCTCGTGTTGCTGCTGCTTCTGCATTTTTGACCACCATGAACATTATTTTACTGTTTAATATTCAGAGACTTTCTACTTTGACAAAGAGTCAAATCTTGCAAATTTATTGGTCAAGTGCACTGACCTCCCCATAGGGATGCAGCTGCCTTCAACAGGGTTTCTATGAGGTGTGTATCTATTTTATTTGTTTTCTAAACAAATAAATACAGTGTTTCTTCATTTAAAAATAAAATTAATAGAAAAACAGTTCATGCTGTCCTGTTTAAAGTAGTTGCAGCTCTGGTACCCTACTCCTGCAATGTCCATGAAATCCCCTGCCTCTATATGACCTGGATTGCCACCCAAACTATTCCTATTATGATCTTTCATTGTCAGCTACTTCTTTTAGTGCAGCTTTTTGCCTGCTTATGCAGTCAGTCCCTGTTTAGCTATTCATATCAACTTTTGCACTGTAGTGTTGTTTCTCATTGTGGTGCAATTATCTGCCAGCTTCATTATAACTCTCTGAATCCTGGGCTGCATGTTGATATTTCATTATTATTCCATTTCATTTTTAATTTTTAATTGATATTTAAACTTTTATTTTCCCTTTCATTCTACTCACATAATCATGCACCATAAAAAAATATTTTTTTTCTTTCATGATACCTTCCACTTAGAGCTTATACTTTATGCTTACACCTAATAGTTGAAGCTCCAACAGGATAAATGCAGTTGAGGAACAATTCTATAATAAGCATTTTCCATGCCCCTTACATACACACCCAGATATACACACATACACGCACACACACACATATAAGTATGTGTGTGTGTGTGTGTGTGTGTGTGTGTGTGTGTGTGTGTGTGTGTGTGTGTGTGTGTGTGTGTGTGTGTGTGACCATCCATTGAAAACTCAGTGCACTGAAATGCAATTAACTAAACATAAGTTGTCGATCAGCACCTGACTGAAAAAAAAAGAACGAAAACAACATTTGTTGCAGGTAGACCCTCCCTACACCACCCACACCCTCCGCTAATTATATATACCAACTCTGAGATCACAATACAGTTGAAAAAAGGTAAAATTCTTTGATCCCTACTGTACTGCGATCAGCAAGTTTGATCAGACAATTTTACAATGGTCTACATCAGCAGTTTTACTAGTTCAACAACTAACCTTCAATAACTTTTCTGTAACATAAATGTACATATATATATATATATATATATATATATATATATATATATATATATATATAGTATGTGTGTGTGTATGTATATAAATACCAACTCTATGGTTGAGAGAAAAAAGAAATTTCAAGAAAAGAGTGGCTCATTGCCAGCCATAACTGTTACAAAAACAGTGCAGCGGTGATTTCTCATAAGAAAAAAAAAATAACTGATTAGCTGCAACTCATTTAATCATGATCACTGAGTTACAACCTTGTTCACTTTACATTTGACTACCTGTAAACATTCCAATCAATGCCGAAGCACTGGTTTTGAATAACCCAATATTAGGAAACATTTCAGTTACTAACTGATGCTTGGAAGGTAAAAATTTCAATTAATCTGGGAGCTAATTACTGGACATTTCTGCAAGACAAGCTTCGGTAATAAAGTATGCACTGTTTTTTATGGTTGTCTATCATCCCATTGATGACCAGTATGTTGAATCCCTCAAAACCAAACACATCATTATGAAAAATACAACACTGTAGTATTCTGAACAACAACAGAAGAACAAAATATCAAAACTCACTACCACTGCAGACTAAGGGACAAGAACTAACATCGGTCCTGCAAGGTGGAGCAGAGCCACATATTGATATTACAGCTCTTCAGTGTTGTGTTTTGGTGTGATGTGTTCAGTATAGTGGGATTTGACTTCTCAGTCATCGATGTTGTGATAGCAATCCATTTTTTACATCACTAGTCATACGTAAGTAATGGCTTTTACTATCAGAGCAATAATATTTACAATGCACATGACTTCCTCTAGAGTGTCACTGTGGAGCAGGTCCTAGCATTGTTGCTTTACAGCACGTGGCTCTCCTGCTTTCCTGGATGAGGTATCTTCTGTAAAGAGTCTGCATGTTCTCATGTACATTGGTCTTTACTGGGTGCCCCAGTATCTACCCACATCTGAGCAGATGATGCTTTCGACTGTATCCTGCAGTAGACTGGCATCCATTTCAGAATTAGTTTTTCTGCCTTGTCCCCAGTGGGTGCCAAGAGAATCTCCTGCTCTCTAATGACCCTAAAAGGGATACAACAGTCATTCTACAATGATGCCTTTTTCTTTTTATGTCTGAAACAGGCATTTGGTATGACAATTGAACCTGGATGATATGGGGATAAAAAAATATGTTGGACAGCTAGCTGGAAAAGGACAGCTTTTCTACTGGACTAAGATCTAACAACAATGATGCACCTTTATGGAAATATATAGAGTGGGGAAAATGAATACCACTGTACTGTCAGACATAGTAGACAATATTAAATGCATTTCTGGCTTCACAACTACACAGGACTTGAATAATATCCTCACTGTGCAACATCTGTCATAACTTTTCATGCCATTTACAGTCAGGTACTAGAGATTTTACTCAATATCTCACTGATAAAGGAAAGCATTACATTCACTGCACACATTTGATATACTTTCTGCAATAAAAGACCTACACTGTATGAATCCTAGCTACAAACTTCATTTTAGCAACATTCAAACATTCTACATAAAAAAACAATGCATTTATATAATAGCATTTGGGGACTATGTTACAACAAACCCATAGACACCTCTTCAACAAGACAATTTCTGTCTTTTTTGTATTTAAGGACTATAATGTAAGAACCATCACCTACCCCCCATTGGTAACTAACTCTGAAAGCTAGATAGAGACCCTTAATTCAAAATTACATCTTATCACTTTTCTGATTTCCTTGTCTGAGGCTGCATGTCTTTCCAACTCTTGTTACTCTATAGCATAAATAATAGGACCAACATTATATTTGCTTTAACTAAAAAACAATCTGGTCCGCTTTACAAAGGGCTATTCTCTAAGCATGACTTCCATCATCCTTTCTCTACTTACTGGAAGTCATGACAATATTCCCAAGTCCATTTTCCAGATGAACTACATCCCCAAAATTGTGTGTGGAGAAAAAAAGATCCACCTTTGAAGTTTTGCAATAAACTGTGGCTTTATGCTATTTTTTTTTCTTTTAATGTTGAGGTCCTTTAAACTGTGACTTTATACGATTTTATTTTTTAATGTTGAGGTCCTTTAAACTGTGGCTTTATGCCATTTTGTATGCTGAGGTCCTTTAAATGTGAGTCAAAATGGAAACAAAGCAATTGACAGTTTTTTAAAAAGTTCTGAATTGGCCCTTCTACCCTTTGATTTGCTACAACTTAATTACTGCTGCACCCCTGAGAAACAGGTAAACCCCTGACCACACAGAACTGGCACCAAGTGCTATAATTAAAGAACTTGTATATTTGCAAACTGGTATCCTCCCATATGACTAAATCTAGAGCTTGTTAACTATTTCTGATAGATATTAACAGTGACAATAGTTGCTTGCAGTATGTTTCCATGGAAAGCTTGAATAATGTTACTTATTTCAACCTTTTTAACTCTGAATTCAACTACTAGTGTTTCTTTTAAATTATGGGAAGAATTAGTCAAATGTTTTTCATTCCTTGAGACATGATTAGCATTTTGTGTTAGTGCAATAAAGAAATTTCCACTTTGACTGAAACTATTAAACTCAGCTGATAGCAATCTGTTAGCTTGAAATGCCTAATTATGACATTTTTACTCCTTTAAGTCTGTTTTTACACAAATGTCTATTTTTTGCAAACAGCATCAGTTGAATAGAAAACCAGTTTTGAAATAATTCTACCATAACATAACTGAGAGACAAACATAGTGGACTTTATCTTTTCATCACTTATATGGACTCTATCTTCACTAGTAAAATAGGCTAAGTGTATAAAAGTGGAGTTACATTTTTCTTCTCTCACTTCCTAATCTACATTTGTTTTAGTCTCCCTAAAGTGCCACACAAGTTAGGCAAATAAATTGCTTTAGTCTTACCTTTGATAAACTCATAACTCACCTAACAATATGACCAGTTGTGCTTTTACAATTGTTGACAAATAATGATAACAAATCTTTGACTTAAATAAAACAGAACCTACTAACAATAATAGGTTCATAGGTTCACAGGTTGGTACTAGGCTATTGGCCCTAAGGCCTATACAAGTCTAGCCATAACAATTCCCTGGATATTCCTTCCCACAATATTTACTTCCCTGGACCCCTGTCTAGCAGGGTGACTGACATGATCCCTGGGGTGAATTTCCTATCTCCCATCCAATCATCAAGGTTCCTTTTGAAGAGGGCTAAGGACATGTATGGGCAGTCTATTCCAGAGTATGGGGAGTCTCTGGGTCAGGAACCTATCCCTCCAGCATGTTTTGTTCATTGTGATGACAAGATTTAGATCCCTGGAGCGTGTGGCTCTGAGGGATTGGGATTTCTTTAAGTGGAGCATGTCCAACAGCTCAGGGTTTGACATGGCCATGTATGTTAAGCAGAGATCACCTCTGAGTAGACGATATGCCACAGAATATAGCTAGAGTTTTTTAGATGGTCAGCATATGGCATCTGCTTTAGGCCTATGATTCTTTTAGTGAAGTATTTCTGTGGCCTTTCCAGCTGTTGCAGATGTCTTGTGAGGTACATATCAAATGAGGCATTGTTCTCTATAATGGGTCTAATGAGGGATGAGTACAGTGGGACAATAACCTCCTTTTTCCTGGATGAAAAGCCCTTAGTGATGAGGTTTGCCACATAGAAGAATTTCCTGACTGTTGTGGCGATGTGGTTATCAAAGGTGAGACCACAGTCCACCTGTGTCCCTAAGTCTCTCATCACACTTTTGATGGTTAGTGTACTGCCACCTGTGTGGTAATTCATGGGTACATGGTTTTTCCCTAAGGGGATAACTATATATTTCTTGGCATTAAGCTTGAGCCCATGGCTCTGGCACCAAGCATCTGTTTCTGTAAGACCCTCTTGTAGAATATCCACATCATTTAGGGATTCAATAATGGCTCCCAGTTTGCAGTCATCTGCGAACTTTGTTAGCCAGAGTCCCTTAGTGTTGGTCTGTACTTCAGAGAAGTAGATGCCAAACAAGAGCGGTCCCAGGACTGAACTCTGAGGTACTCCACTTGTCACTTGTCTGGAGCTGGATTTGGAGTCGGCTACTTTTACAGTCTGGGCTCTGTCAGTAAGCCAGTTGGCAACCCATCGAGTGACATAGGAATTTATGCCCTGCTTAGTGCATTTATCTATGATTCTAGAGTGGGGGGATGGTGTCGAAGGCCTTGCCGATATCCAGATAGGCTGTGTGGACCACCTTACCCTCATCTACAGCTCTGGAGACTGATTCAAAGAAGTCAGTCAGGATCAGGAGACAAGATTGGCCCTTCACGAACCAAAACAGGGTGGGGTCCAGTGTTTGAAGGTTGCCAATATCTTTGTTTATAAGTTCCATGATAATGCGTTCCATGCCCTTGCAGATCAGGCTCATCAGACTGATGGGATGGTAGTTCCTGGGATCCAAGGTTGATCACCCCTTGTGGAGTGGGATAACTGTAGCTGTGCGCCACTCAGTGGGCATGAAGCCTGAGGTGAGGCTATGATTAAACATGATACTTAGGTGAGGTACGAGTTCATTTTGTAGTTCATGTAGTACACAGCCCGGAATGTCATCTGGTCCCATGGATGCTGTATTTTTAGCTTTGGAGAGTGCGGTTTCTACCTGTGTGGCTGTGATTACCGGAATTTGGTAATCTTATGATAATATCTCATCATCCAATGACAGGGGTTATATAGAAAATAAAAAATATGAAAATTTTTTGTAACTTGGTTGTTGCAGTACTGTCTATTTCTGCTCAATAACTGCTCTGAAAATGAATCAGAATTTTAACAATTTTTAAAGCTTGGGGACTAATCATTATATTTACATTGGTTTTAGGTACTGGGTAAAACCTCAGGCAGTTCTGGTAGATGTCTAAAATGTGAGTAAGTTAACTGGTCAAACATACTGGTTATGGTAACTGTAACACTTCATTAAGAGAAATGTATTTTTCTGTACTTCAGTGCAAGGGATTGATATCTCCCTTACCCCAAGGTGAAAGGAGTCTAGAGAGAGTTGTACTATGTCAGGAACAAAGCCCATGCATTTGATTAAAACAACCCACTTGGAATTCATAAATGCAGTTTTTTTCTGTCTGAAGTGTTATCTGGTGCTATTTCTTTCAATCAGGTGATCTTGATTTCATCTATAATATCCCATAAGAATGAATGAATTACTGCTTTCTGCTTCCTTGACAGCAACAAACAGATAAATGCCTTCTGGGTCCATAACAATAGTGAAGAACCTGAGCATGTATGGTCCAAAGGAAAAAACTATTTATGAAATCAAAATATTTTACAGTATACTTCTGTGTTTGATCCAAGTGTAAATGCTGAACTTGAATGCTGCTTTGATTTTTTCCCTAAATGGAATTCAAACTTCATGGCTGCATTCCTGGCATGGATCTGGGAAGAAGCAGAAGGTATACTTTGCAATAAATGAGTTAATGAAGGAAAGCATTAATTTTAAAGAAGAAGTGATTATTAATGAGTTATTTGTGTCTGTTTACACAAATCAAATGGTACGGGAACAGTTATATGTAATGGTAACAAATGGACTAATGATGAATGTGATACAGTGAGGTCTGAGGAGGGACTTGAGTCTTGAGGCAAGACAAAACAGAGGGAACCACAGATCGTCTCAGTAGGATTCTGATTTTGGTGGGTGTTTTGGGCTTCTTTTTAACTAATTACTAAGTCAGGGTGCAGTACAATATTACTGAATTACACTGTAAAGGGTATGAGACTTAAGTAGCTTGGGAAGTTACATGCAAGTTTTTTTTAATATTTAAAAAATATTACTTTCCAATTATTGACAAAAGGGGAAAAGACATCTCAATCAGAACAACGAAAGAAAAGCAACGGTAACAGGGATTGAAGGAGAGTATAAAGGGGTCCTTGTTGGACTGGCAGTAACTTTGCCATCACCAGAATAAAAAAATAAAGGATGAGCTTTGCAACACTGCCATACTTAATGAAGGGATACACTGAACAAAAAAAGTAGGTCAGCCACCACAGCAAAAATAGAAAAATAGAATGGATTAAAAAGAAAAAAATGTTGTTTATTAAATGGTTAGCACTTTTGCAGGGTTACTGCTTCTTCAGACCAAGATAAAACCTAAAAACATAATCAGAATATAACTTTACAGTCAACCACTAGAGACATAGAATTAGTACAAAGAATAAAAAGAGGAGCTAAACCAGACTACCACTCACCTTCAGAACAGGTTTAAGGGATGTACCACAATTCAATCCTGCCATTCTATGTGCTTCAAGAGATATCATTCTGTCAATGTAATTGTTAGAGCCACCACCCTTTATACTTGGTAAAGCCAGCTGCAAAACCCTGAATCTAAACCCATTATGTTCAGGGATGGAAGAGGTATGACTAGCTGAGGCATTAGTCAATAAACGATTATAAATATTGCCAGTATGTTCTAAAATACGTTCCCTGAGTTGACATGTGGTTTTACCCACATAAAAACAACAGAATGAGCAGCATGTAGCCAAATAGACTAAATTACTGCTTCCGCAAGTTGCAAGAAATCTGAGTGAAAAAGTCCTCCCAGACACAGGATGATTAAAAAGCAACATCTGAAGCAATAAAATAACAGGCTCTACCCTTCTTGTCAGGTGTGGCAGATAACAATCTGATGAGACCCATAACAAAGCATCCCTTTAATAGACAGATTATTCCTAAAAATAAAATGCCTTTAGCGGTGAGGTTTTGCTTTTTAATTTTATTTATACTTTATGAAGGGATCAGAACATTAATAATGTCTGACAATTCAGTGACACAGTAGATAATCATTCAGTAAAAATGAGCCAAGTAGGTCGCAGAAAATACAAAAAGATTTACTGCAATAATAAGTCCTCAAGGTGCTATCCAAAGCAAAAGAAAACACAAGTTATATGGGACCAGATAATATACTTGGCTGCCTACTGGCCATCCTGAAACAAGACTTGTCAGACCCCCTAAGGAGGCTATCCAATATCAGCTTCCAAAGAGACTTTGTGCTGAATGAATGGAGAGCAGCAACAGTTATCCCCTTGCACAAAGATGGTGTGTCAATGAACCCAGATAATTATGCACCCATAAGCCTGACCAGCCTCATTTGTAAGCTTATTGAAAGGATAATTATGGAATTAATAAATAAAGACAGAGGTAATCTACAAACTCTCAAACAAAGCCAGTTCAAATTCATCAAGGACAGATCCTAACCTGGTCAACTTCTTCAAAAAGGTTAATAAAACAATGGTTCTAACCTGGTTGACTTCTTTGAGGAAGTTACTAAAGCAATAGATGACGGCAAATCAGTAAAAACTGCATATCTAGACTTTGCAAAGGCATTTGATACCATCTCACAAACAGGTATAGATAAACTCTCCCAGCTAAATGTAAATCCCCATGTAAGTCATCGGATAGCTAATTGTTTCACAAATAGAACTCATGAAATTAGTTTGGGTGGCTCTACATCTCCCCTCAAATTCCTGTCACTTGTGGTGTACTCTAAAGTTCAGTCCTTGAGCTACTCCTCCATAGTATTTACTTCTCAGAGCTCAAAGTAACTGTTACTGGTTTATGCCTGATCAAGTTTCCAAATGTCTGTAAACTTAGTTCTGTCATTAACTTACCAAAGGACACCAAGGTCCCCCTAAAAAGCCTTTCCCAAACAGCTTATGTCAAAATCATGGATTAAAACTAAAGCAAAATGTCAAGAAATGTATTATAGTATCCTACAGCAAGCATGACTTCCCTTGTAACTATCACACCAGCAACACTCTGAAAGTTGATCCTGTATTCAGGGATCTGGGAACCTTAATATATAATGAGCTGTCATTTGATTATGATGCATCTACTATTGTACAGAAACAATTTTCCATCACACATCTTATGAATAGAGGTATGGCATCCAGTTCAAAATATGTAATCATTCCACCAAACTTGTCTCTCATTAGGCCAGTCATTAAGTATAATGACCCTTCCGGTATGTACCTATCCAATCACTTGCCACAACTGGAAATACCATGTTTTCTCACAAAAAAAATCAAAGGCCTACATACTAAAAATTATGTGGACTGTCTTATAGCATTCTGTCTCTTCTCAGGATCATACAGGCTACAAAGAAGCCACCTCTGTCTTGCATATAGAGGATTAACAGACCTTATCCTTTATGCCATATTACACAGTCTAATGGTAACCCACTCGAGACATCCCAATATCTTTTGCAACATAAATAGCATGTTTTGAAGGGGTAGGTATGCATCACAGAGAATATTGCTTCTATGGAACAACTTTCTCCTCCACATAAAACAAAGTACTTCTCTTACCCTGTTCAAATGCAATTTGGATGAATGGATAGGAAACTGCAAATTCACCCCTAGTTTAGCACCCATGTCCTTGATGGATAGGTAAATGTCCCGGCATATTCTCGTTCTGCCTGTCACTGGGTTACTCATACACAACATACAAATGCCAAAAGCTAACACAAGAATGTAAGGCTAGGCTTCTTAAGGCCTCATAGATCAATAACCTAATAAGTACCCATGAACCTATAAAATTTTTATTCATTGCCTCAATAAAATTAGCACAAAACAAACTAGTTTATCTCAAAATTAAAGTAAAAACTAAGTAAGAAAAGATATTTATCCTTTAATACTGATTAAACTACTTGACTGCTAAGTCTAACCCATTAGTAGTAATACTCCCTTGAACTATATTCAAAAAGCATTTCAACAAACACAGATACCTCATCCTTTTATATAAATTATCTTATAATGGATGTAGAAATAAGAGACTTTTAAACATAGAATGAAAAGAAAAAATATATATTTACAAGTATCATTAAGAATCAAAACTATATCATGAAGCCAGCATTGTAAAACCAAAATCTGTACAGCACATCCAATCACCTTTTTCCAAGAATAGAAGTATTGACTGTACTGAGGCCATCTGGAATTTGGTTTGCTGAACTGCGTTTTTGAACTGGCTGAGATCCAAAATGGGTCTCCAGTCCCCTGTCTTTTTGAGCACTAAAAAGATTCTTGAGTAAAACCCAGATCCTCCTTGGTCTGGTGAGACTTTTTTTGGATGACTCTTTTTTCGAACAGTGTTTGAATTTTTACAACCACTGCTTCCCGGTGACTGTGTGAACATCTGTGAATCTTTTTTGTGTTTTTAGATTTGAGGAAAGGGGAATAATGTAACCTCTGGAAATGATTCCCTGAACCCATTTGTCCAATGTTATCTGTAGCCAGGCAGATTGGTGCAGGGATAATTGTCCCCTGACTGCCTCCATTCCTGTGCTGGTAGGAGTTACCAGAGATACTTTCTCTGGTAACTCCTACCAGAGAAAGTATCCAGAGAAAGTATCTCTGGACCCCTGGTCCTGTGGGTCACCTCTGCTTCTAGGATAGTGTCTTCCATTGTTACTTCCCCCTCTGCCCTGGGGAAAGTCCTTGCCATGTGAATCCTGAAAAGGCCCTTGGGACTTTTTGAACCATAGCCTCCCACTTCTCTGGTTGCTGGAGTAGGGTCCTTGGGGAGTGGAGAAGTGTACGCCCATGGCAGAAAGAGTCTTCCCATCTTTCTCACATCTGGCCAGTGTGCCTTTTACTTTGGGTCCAAAAAGGGATGTTCTGTTAAATGGAGCATTGATGAACAAAGATTTAAATGGCTTCAAAAAGTCACACAGGCACATCCAGGCATGTATTCTAATGGCTACACCTGAACCCACTGCTCTTGTCGTCCCTTCGGCTGTTTGGGCAATTAGCCTCATGGACGAGTTAGAAATTGCTTCGAGAGTGGTAATCTGAGAGGTAACTTTGTCTTGTACCCCTAGAGCTACTGCTCCTGTGAGATTATCTGACAGCTCTTTGATCAGATCTCTGTATAGACTGATAAAGTGCACCATGTAGGTCAAAGACCTGAGAGCAACCTAAACCCATCCATAGTCCTGGACTCCTTGTTAGGAGGATGGATAGTAGGACTTTCCTCTGCAAGTTCCTTCTTTGTGGCTGCCGCTATCACCATGACATTTATGGGGATACCCTTAGTCCAATGTTGCTCTTCCTTAGGGCCAGAAAGGATCTGGTCAGGCCTGTTGGGGATTGGCTTGATGGAGTCAGGAATCTTCCAGGCCCACTCCACAATCAATTTGATGAGCTCATCAGCAAACGGAGAGATCCAAGAGGTAGAGAGTTGGGCACAAAAAGCCTCCAGGTATACTGGCTCCTCCGAGGAAGGCTGGAGGGAAGACCAGCCACCCCTCTGTTTCTGGATTTCCAGGATGACCCTGAAGGAAACATCATCAGAGGGTGACCTGGGGAAAGCTTCCCCCTCATTAAAATCGGTAACTACTGTGAAGGACTCCTCTGGGGAGTCTAAGTGCTACCTCTTCCACTTTTTCTTCACAGGTACTTCCTCAGGGGGGTTTTCTGTGAAAGTATTTGAAGAGAAAACCACCAAGGTGGATCTTTCCTCAGGCTTTTGTGCCCTCTGTCAAAGGGATGAGGCTGACAGTAGCTCTGGTTGAGGGGATGCAAAATTTGGCCCAAAGAGATGGCAAGGACTGGGAGTCCACAATGGACAAGGCCTTCTCCATGATCTGAAACCCCCCCCCCCATACAGGGATGGGAGCCTAGAACTGAAATAGACTCCTTCTGAACCATGGTCACACCCCGCACTGAGGAGGCATCTAACCACTGGAACAAGATAGAAGGTCAACCTGATAGTTTCACTTCTGCTGACAGCCTTTTGGCACATTATCTCATATGACAGTGTACTAACTGCCTTATGCTTACAGAAAATTTACTTATTTTCAGCACTAATTATTCCATCCATGAAAAGTGTAAGTACCATTTAATATGATGGCTTCCCTCTTTGATAAAAACCTGCCCTGTGAGTTTCATATACTTCCCCCAGTCTTTCACTAATTGTACCAAAACATCTTGGACCAAGGATGTAAAAAGTCACTCCCAAAGACTCCTAGAAATAAGATGATTAAGTCTCTGGACAAATCAGGCCACTCCTCCAAGTCATGCATACCTACCATAAGGAGTCACACTTAACAAAAATACTTTAAATCTAGATCTCTGAACCACAGCAGCAACACAGAAGCTTGTGATAGTTTACTCTGTTATCAGCACAATGACTCGTCACTCACAATTCTGGATGAGGAGAGTGTAACAGTGAGTTACCTTTCAGACACCATGATTTCTGACATTACAAGTACCCTAAGCATTCTAACTCCTTACAAATAAGACAATGGCATCGTAGTGGTATAAGCAGGAGCAAATAAACAACTTAAGACATAATACCCTGAGGGACATGCGGAAAGACATGTCAAAATGTTCAATGTATGTCACAAATGCCAGTAAGACACTAATCCTGAGTGCAATCATTCCTTCACCTAAATTGAGGCCTAGATAGACTAGATAGAAAGAAAAGATATTTGGTTTCAATAACTGTTCTCGTTCCAGGAAGGATCCACAAAGTGTCAGCATGGGGGCATGATGCTTGATAGTTCAGCTTGTTTCACCAAGGATGGCCTCTACCTCTCATTCCAAGGATCCTGCAAACTGGCTAAAACCTTTGTTGACCCCCTAGAGCACTTTTAGACATTGTCCACTTGATAGACACTCCAAAATAACAGCAATCCCATAACTGGATCAAGTTACGGTGGCTCCCCTTAATGCCAGAATTCTAAACAATAAGTTGAGTGATCTTAAGGCATTCCTGCATTTGGAAAGCATCCATGTCTGCATAGTTACTGAGACTGGGTTTTGCACTATTGATGTCTTAAGATATGATCACAGTATGATTTCCATATTTGTCAAGAAACATATTACTTCCAGGCAGATCAGTATGAACCCACAAACTATACTGATTAAACTATAGATTATTCTAGTTAGGATTAATTATCAACAACTTGCTTGTTATAGAACACCTTTATCGCCTGATGACCATGTAAGATTTATCAGTATTCTAAATGATCTTTGTATTAGCAAAAACTCCAAATTTTTGGTAATTTTAACTACCCTTTAATAATGTGGGACACATATATCTCCAATATAAGAGAGGCCCAAATTTTCCTAGACTTAAACAAAATTTTCCTTGAGTAGCTGGTAAATAAACCTATTAGAGGATATACCTTCTTAACCTTCTTGATCTGATTCTTACAAATAGCATACCACTTGCATTATTGCTCTAGTATCTTCTTAGCCAGTGAAGTCTGACCAAAACCGTATGAATTCTCCTTTAACCTCACTAAAGCTCCTGCAGCAAATCCCACTGAATTTAAAGACTACAGACAGGCCAACCTCAACCTAATCAAATACGAAATATCAAAGTTCACTTAGGATTGCACCACTCCTAACCTTGATGCAGCAACAACCTTCATTAAGGAATTCTACACATATTTAGAAAAATGCATAGAACTAGCAGTTCCAACCAGAACTAAGTATCATTGGAAATACAAAAAGAAAATCACCCTGGTGGTCAATTACCAGAAATAAACTTTACAACAAAAGAAACTCCTTAAATTACATAGCAAATTCTAAACTCCTGTTTTCAAGGATAATATCAAAAGCATTACAGAAAAACACTATAAAATCCATTAAAGGTACCCATTAACTTAGGCTAGCTTCTTATGCCAAAGGTAATTATGAATCCTTCTTTATCTGTGTTAGAAAACTAAGAAACAATACTCTGAATGCATTCATAGACTCCACCTATTCTGACCTAAAAGACACTGCCAACATCCTTGCAAGCCAATCCAATGCCAACTTCACCCTGAGACTTCAATCCAAAGCCCCAAAATACCTGTATTCCTTACGTCTCTTATTACCTCTAAAGATCATTTACTTAAAGTGTTATCCAATATCAAAAGTACTTTTCTTTTCACGGGACCTGACAAAATACCTAGTTGCTTAATTCACCATCATCATCATCAACCCTCTTTTTCCTATTTTCTACATGGGGGCAGGGTGTACTGTCAACTATCGCCATCTCTCTCGATTCAATGCTACACTCCTGCCTTCTTTGACACTAAGCCTGACTGTCATACTGTCACGTCTTCTGCTTTTCTGCACATGTGCCTGAACCAGCGTAATCTGTTGTCTTTGGTCTTTTCTGCAACTGGAGATACTTTGGCCTCTGTTCTTATGTCCTTGTTTCTTTGCCTGTCCCACAGTGTGCATCCTATTACCCATCTCAGGTACTTTGTCTCCATCACCTCTACCTTCCTCAGCTGTTCTGCCTTTACTGTCCAGGTTTCTGTATGACACAGTAGTATTGCTCATACTACTGTTTTGTACACCCAATGTTTAAGCTTCTTTGGTTGCTTAATTAATGGATAGCATTAAACATGCCTGCAGACCCGATCCTTAAACTATTTATCCTAAATCTTGCTGCTAGTTTTATCCCTGATGAGTGGTGCACTGCAGACAAGATGCCCCCTCCATAACAGTGGCCTTACAACCAACACAGACAATTGCAGATTTATCAGTTATATAAGCCTCAATAGCAAATTGATGTAACTGACCTCATAAACTACAATATAATAATAATAATAATAATAATAATAATATCCTTGGAAAATGTTATAACCAACCTCATAAACTACAGTATAATAATACCAATTTGTTAACCAGGTAGGCCCATTGGACACACAGTCCCTTTTCAGGGGCAACCTGGGAGCAATATCTCGTTAAGCAACTTACTCAGGGTCACAGAGTAAGCAAATGAAGGCTGAGGGAATCAAACCTTATATCCCAAGAACTATAGCTCACAGTCTTAACCCTTATTGTTGTCAGACAGCTATTTCAAGAATCTTATTTGACTTGATCCCAGCAATATGGTTTTATGAAGACTATATTCTGTTTATATTGAATCTGGTAAACTTCTTCAAAAAGGTTATGGAGGCTGTAGATGGTGGTTATGCAAATATCTTGACCTGGCCAATGCTTTCAACACCATTCCCCATGTTGGCATCATACACAGACTAAAAGTCTTCAAATTCAAACTGTATGTCCACACAGTGCAAGCTGTAAGCACCTCATTAGAAAGTATGAAAGTGGCAAGTGGTGACCCTCAGGGATTAGTGCTGAAATCTCTTCTCTTTGGCCTTTAATTATCTAATCTCTAAACTGAGAAGCAAAACGTCTGGTGAACAATGTTTACAGATGGCTGCTAGCTGAGAGTTGTTGTTCAATTGCTCTCTGACGCTCAAATCTTCCAGAATTAATTTACCCTAGTATGCACTTTGTATACTAAAGTGGGTTCAAACTAAATGTTAAACAGTATAGCATCGTCATGTTTGGTAAACAGCTCTTTCCCTCATCAAACTGTATTGACAACACATCCATACAAAATGAAAGTGTAGACAGGGACCTGGAAACTTGGGTTGATAATTTCCATAATTTGACCATCACATGAGATCATGTGACAACAGTTGTTAAGAAATACTTTCATTTAGCAAAGGTAATTGTCTAATGAATATCTTCAAGATCCTTAGAGATTATCATTCCCTTATACTTAGCATGGATCAGACTAGGTTGATTTGTTTAATTTCCCACTAGATTTAGCTCTAGTTGGGACAGCAAATTTTATGCATTTTACTTGGGATTAAAGCTCCATCTTGAAGCTATCAGTTGTATTGACATCACAGCTGTTGCAACTACTGAATTTAGAAACAGCATCTTTTAAATGGATGAAGTTAGCATGTTGAAAATTCTTAAATTCAGAGGTATTTGTTGTAAGGGCTTCAGAGATTTTGAAAGTGGAAATCACAAGTTTAAGATCCAACTTAAACAGGGAAGAAAACATTAGGGGCATTGTGCATGAAAATGCTATGTTTGTAAGAACCTGATCTAGGATAATATCTCCTCTTGGGAATGTGATGACTATTTATTCCAGGGAATTTTTGTTTACTAAGTTTAAGAACATCCGCGTACACTCTACACTGGAGGCATAGGTATACTCATTTATTGAGGGGTAGTTTAAGTCACCCAGTATAATGGAATTGTTGTTAATAGGTAGTTCACATTGTGCATTTAGGAATCGTACATTATCACTGTGGGGCATGAAGGGTGTCCTTGAACAGACTATAAGTTAATAGTTTGTACTGTTTGGGGTGAGGTGGAGTTCAATTAATTGCTTTTTTTACCATAAACTTCCACTGGTCACTTAAATTGGCATGTCACTTTTGACCTCTGTGGTGGTGATAGTTGTAGAAAGAATACCAAGGAATAGGATAATATACTTTCTTTATAATGAACCTTAGAATAAGTACTAGCACTATTTCACAGCAGAGAGATCAGATTAAGGTACTACTTATGGTAGACAAGGGGAAGTCCGACTGATCTGGATTTCAGTACACCTCACATGAGGCCTCTGGAAAAGCTGAAGAAGGTTATATATAAACAGCGATGATGGGTGAAGAAGTGGCTGTCAAGGAATATATCTAAGGTGAGTAAAGTGATTAGTGGGGACCAAAGGGCTAGATATGCAAGCCAGACTTCAATAAATGTTTGTGAACCAAATATCACTTTGATGTGGCTGGTAAGAGTAATCTATTTGCAGATGATATAAAATTTGAATGAAGTATGATTCAGGATGGTTGATGATTTGGGCTAACAGATGACACAGGGTAAAATGAAAGTAAGTAAGTGCAAAGTGCTTCAATTACAAGAACACATTGGAAGCTTTCCAGTTCTTGAGATATTAACTCCCTTCAATATTCCATATATCATTATTAATTGAAGTTATATTTTGTGATTAAGTAAAGTTATTCCATGACAAATTATGAAAATCTAGAGTACAAAGGTCACAGCAATCAACTGATGCCAGAAGAAATGAAAAGAAACCCTTGCAATAACTTCAGCATGCTTGTAAAGTGGGCAACATACATTATGTTGATCACAGAAACTTCTAGTCACTTCTGTTATTTATATATGTCTCACGCAATCCATTCACCAATTTGATTATTGTTACTTGTACTCAACTCCTGATGACCCAAACCCAACAGGTAAAATTATTTGATATTAAATGGTGGTATAAATTTAGATTTATCAATTTACTGTCTTCCCTGTCTATCCCTTGCCCGTATTTCCTTCTTCTTCTTCCTTCTTAGACACATTTCCTCTCCCCACCTTTCTCCTCTCCAACCTCAACACTTACTTATAATTACTTATGCTTGAATCCTGGTGACACATCCTCAACAGGTAAAATTATTTGGTATTAACTAGTTCATTAATTTAGATTTATAGCTTTAACACCTTTCTAGTCTATCTCTTGCCTGGTATTTCCTTATTTTTCCTTCTTAAACACATTTCCTTTCCCTTCTTTTCTCCTCTCCAACTTCACTACTTATACCTCAGACCTTAATAAACAGTACTCCCCCAGTTATTGAGTTAGTGAATCAGTAGTGCTCTTTCACATAGTTATAAAGGTATATATATTGTAAGTGCATGCTTTGCTTAGCATAAATGCAACATATAGAAGTAATCGAATAAGCATTTAACTGTGGAGCTCAAGATGCTTTGATAAATGCAGATGAAAATTGTTTTAAACTGTTATAGTAAATTAATTGCAGCATTGCTTTATTCATTAATTGAAATTGTTGCTATAACTAAAGCTTTATATAAAGTGAAATTGTTGCTATAAATAAAGCTTTATAAAAAGTGAAAGAAAACAAAAAATTGAAACCATAGCTAAAAATGTGATTACTGAGAAAGAAATGTGCAATGGCAGCACTTGAGAGAAGGTGCAGTCACCACAGCAATGTATCATGAATGGTAACAAATGATTCAACTGAAAGATGGAATAACAAGACATTTGGAGGAAGTTGATGTTTGGTTTATGGTTTATTTCTGGACTATTAAAAGAATATAAAGGAAGACTGCTAGTAGATGGAGCTGATATGGACTTTTTGCATATTAAGTAGATCACCCTAATGTCAGTTAAGCTACAGGCAGATAAAATGTGAAACTAGAACATTAATTAAGTGTTTACGCAGAAAATGTAGATCAGCAACTAGCGAAAATGGAGGACAAGACTCAAGAAAATAATTTCAGAATGATTGGAGTGTTGTAGAAAGGGAAGGACTTGACTTATTGGTGTTTGTGAAACTAAGATGTTGGAGTAGACTAGCTTCACAGAATCATCACTGAGAACTGAAAAAGTGTGTCTGTTGCCATTTTTTGTATTAGAGTGGTCACACAGTAAACCTAGAATTATGCTGGTACAAATTGCTATGACATGAAAAAAGAAATGGCATTATAGCAATTATGGAGGAAAAAAATCTGCAACAGGTCAGCTAGCACATGCCAACTACGATTATTCAAATGCAAACTTTCAACAAAAACTGCAGTTCATGGATGCTATTAAGGAGTTTAAAACGTGAACCGAAACATGGATTGAACTTCCTAGAAATGTTGAAAGTATTTTCTGTAAAGTAATGACTTTTACTAATACTAAGGAAGTAATGGTGAAGTCAAAGAGTTGCCAGTATATTAGTATGATGAATGAATTCATGTGACAGTGGAAATGGACGAGCAGCAGGTGTCCAGGAGAAACAGGAAAGCTTTACTACAATGCAGCAGAAGAAAGAGAGCAGGAGAGGTTTAATTATCTTTGTTTGACTGAAAATTATGAGCATAATATGCTTAAATGCCATTACTTAAAGCAAGCCCCAAAAAAGTGATCATTGTTGAGATGTGATGTTATTTCTAGGGGTCTACTTCAGAAGACTGAAAAGCCAAAAGAATTAAAATTCAAAATACTGAATGAAGGAATGTGCCTCTTCTCCACTGTTGTACAATCTTGGAGTTGGTTTATATAGTTAGCAGGGGGTATGGGGAGTACATCCCCCACATGAGGAGTGCAGGGGAGCTTGCCTTCTGCATTAAAAATGTGTTCAGTATTTTGAATTTTCAGTCTTTTGGTTTGTCAGTCTTCTGAAGTAGACCTTATTTCTAGAGTAAGCTTAATTTGACATAATGATCTTATTATGGAATTAAGAAAATGGGCTGCCTCATAGAAGTATTTACACTGAAATGACCAGCAATACAAAGGGCAACCCAATCAACTTTCTTCATATTCTGTCTTCAGTAACTGATATGAGTTTCTTTGGATACTGAAGAAATATTGTGACAGTCAATAAATTACGTTGGGCCAGGTAAACATCTTCTCATATGCAGGAACAGTTCCACTGATATCAAACACAAAAAGAAGCTGCACATAAGGATGACCTCATTCTGAGTTGAGACAGTGGAAATAATATAATGATGGAAAATATGATGGTTTTATATGTCTTCTGTTTTCTTCTTTATTTGAATGTTAACACAACATCTATGTTAATCTGTTAAACTATTTCAGTATGGTCTGGGAAAATATGTAATTAATGGGTTCAAACAATGAAAGCTTTAATCTTTAGCAAGCAGTAATATAAATCAGCTTTAACTGGAGTGCATGTAACTGTATGTTTAATAATATATGTTAAATATAGCAGTTACTAGTGCCATGGCTATTGCAAGCCTATTATTTACACTATACTGAGATATGAGCAACAGTATTAAGTCTGTTCCACATATATAGTTCAAGAAGTGTGAGGCAGTGAACATGTAATTGTATTTAGATGTGGCACCAGTGTGATTACACCAATGTGATTTAACACAGTCCTTATAAGACCAAACAGTAAATATGGTACAGTATTTCAGAATGATATGGAAAGTATTTCTTAGTATGTTCAAAATCTGGGGCATTATCTTCTAGAAAAAATATCTGGGATGCTTTACTTGGGTGTTTATAACTGATTTTGAAATTATTTATTTATTTGTTGGCCTTTGTTTACCTGGAAAGCCTGACTGGGCAGTGTTCATTTTTCAGATGACATTCAGGGAGAAAAGCTCCATTATACAGACATCATGGACATCATCTGCACTGTTTGTTCATTTAATGTAAGTTTCATTCATGAGCAGCAGTATGATTATTTAGACATCCTTGACATCGGTTACATCATTTACAAATAGGTTCAGTTAAAAGTAACAGTTACAAGGATGGTATATGGGTATTTTTTTAAATACAGGAGGTATATGCAGTGCAATATCATATCATCAATATGCATTGTCAGGTTTTATGCAAGAATCTTTATCACTATAAAGATCTGTTCAAAATCTAGGACATATGAAGGTAAGATAAAGTGTCAATGAAGCCCAAAGAAAGGAACGAGAGGAGGAGGCATAAGAAAGATAAAGGACATGAGATGGCAGAGGAGGGTATAGTTGTAATAATAGTACTTTACGTTTTATACAGAAGAGAATTATGACATGAATTCATGTAACTATATTAGTATCAATTTAACCAGTGGGTGGTGCAGCTGCAAAACCACTTATCTGTCTGATGTTGATTTAGCTGGTATTCAAAATCTTTCAGTTTGCAGACTGTGCTTAAGTGGAGAGGGATAGTATTCCAGTTATTAGCAATGCAATGTGAATAACGTATGTTGCAGTTAGGTTTAGTTATGCAGAGTAAGGCTGAAAGATGGAGTAAAGTGATGGGAATTATTCAGGGTTGTGCAGTAGTTTGAAGGTTGTACTTAACTGTGAGTACAGCAGAGAATTATTAAGTTAGGGCCAGTTTAATTGTTATAGAGATCGGCAGTGCTGTCATCTACAGTTATATACTTTATTGTAGCATTTTTCTAGTTTGGCTCATAAAGAGGACTTGAGATTGTTTACGATAGGAAAGGCATATAATAGCGTGGGAAGTACAAGAAATTGGTACGTTTTGCCTAGCAAAGTCAAGGAGGTAGTGTTTTATTCTATTGAGGTAGCGTAGCTTTGAGCATCTCCTCTTTATGGCTTGCTGAAGGTAGAGATCAAATTTCAGGTGGGCATCTATAATCACACCTAGTAGTTTGGTGTGGTATACCACTTCTGTATTGGTCTTGTTGGATGACAGTATATTAAAGATAGTTTTGGGGGAGGAGAGAGGATTGGGGGTGAACTGTAGTAGTTTAGTTTTTTTGTTCGATTCAGGAGGAGTTGTGAGTTTTTGAGCCAAGCTTCTACAGAGGATAGGATTTTTGGGTGATAGCTTGGAATATGGATAGTGTCCTAACCTAACAGCACATATTGGAATGGACTCATCAGAGTATTGCGTTATGGTGGCTTCTTTGGATGCTGTGTTTAGGTCAATAATAAATAAGTTAAACAGTAGTGGTCCTAGGATGAAGCCTTGTGGGACTTTGTCAGATATAGGAAGGAAACAGAAGAAATCATCTTGCCATTTCACAGTTTGGAACATATTAATCATGTAACTAAGAAACCAGTTAAGTAAGGTGAGTGATAGCTCATAGGAATAGAGTTGAGTTAGGAGAATTTGATGGCTTATAGTGTTATATGCCTTAGATCCAAAAATAGGGCTGGGATTATAAAAACTTAATTTCTATTCCATTTATTATATCTGTGAACCCTAGTGTTTTGCCTAGTGGCAGTGTTTATACTGTGATTGGGTATGAAATCATGCTGTGAAGGAGAAAGGAGGTTATGAGAAACAATATGTGCAGTAAGTTGAGAGTGAATACATATTTCCAAGATTTTGGAAAAGGGTGAGAGAATGGCAGTTAGTCTATAGTTTGTGAGTTCTGTTGATGAGCCTCTTTTATGGAGATGTATTATGTAGGATTTTTTTCCGTAAGGTAGGGGACATATTTTTCTTAGATAGACCATTTTATTAGACTCAAGATGGGATAAGCAAGGATATCTGCAGCAAGTTAGAGGTATTCAGGTGGAAGTTGGTCAAGGGCAGTGGTTGTTATCTTAACAATGCCTAGGTATTTTATTAATTGTAGATGTTGGCACTGGAGGAGTGTAAATACTTGTTGTTCCTTCAATGGTTTAGGTGGGATGGCTGTATCTGTAGTAGTTTTGTTTTGTAGGAAGGATGTTACTGTATATTTAAAAGTGAGTTAAACTGGAAAGCAATGCTTTCTGAGTTATTGGTCAGGAATGGGCTGGGCTGGGTTGATTTTCCAGGACTGAACAATGTATTTATGGATTTCCAGACATTTTTTGGATAGTTAGATGATAGATGTTTGGTGTTGCAACAATGAGCTAAAGGTTCCTTAACTGGCAATATTGTTGCGACTTGGTTTGTAGCAACTTCCAGGTTTTATCTCTAACTTGCATGAGTTGCCGTGCTTTTTTTTTTTTCAGTTAACCAACAGGCTGAATTTTTTTACTTTTTTTTTTACAGTGTTTGCCCTGCTAAGATAATTAGAAGTATTGCATTAAGTGTGTCTACTGCTTCTTCAAGAGGAATAGTTATAAGTGGGGCCCAGCTCATCTGGAGCAGGCTGGAAGTAAAAGTTTCTTTATTGAAGTTACTGAGGCCTCTGATTGCCACAATGCTGAACTTTTTGGGACTCTTTGGGGTATCTGATTATGTAGCTTAGCAGGTGATCACATAGGCTATCAGGTAGAGCACCACTTGTGGCAACACTGTCTGGGGAGGATGTTAGAATCCAGTCTAAAATGGATTCTTTACATGTGGCCATGTTAATTCTAGTTTGAGTCTTGATCAATTGAGAGAAGCCATATAGTGGAATTAAATGTGTTGGCTCAACTCTGGCTGTCATGCTAAAGACCCTTAGCTGAAGAGAAGGATAAAAAAATAGCTCTTGTCTCTACTGAGTAACCTAGAAGGCCTTTAAATGCAGATATGAAACTTTCTGTTGAGGAGTGAACTGGTAGAGAAAGTAGGACTGTGTGCAAGTTGGTTGTAAATAGTTATCCAAATTTTAAATCTTATGGTTATCACTCTCTTCTATGTCTGGCTATACTACTTTTTGCTATGTGAAACCAGCAAATAATCAGTTAGCTACAATAAAAGCAACATAAATAAATCAGCAACAATTTATTTGACCTCAGAAACAATAATCAAAGCCAAATCAGTCAAGACAGAAACTGTTATAAACATAACCCCAGACTGTGTTGACCTTGAAGGTAATAAGCACAGCTCCCTACATTGGGGAGGGGGGGGGGTTGAGCACCTCATACCACACTTTTCATTTCATGACTGTTTAGTTGATTATCTTGACCTAATTAATACACTTCAATAGATTCAACTATGACTACATGGCAAACAGTTCAAAACTGCAGTCCTGCAGCATGATGTGTGTGAAAGGAGACTAAGGGGAGAACATCCACCAAAAGTCTTAAATTTAGCTATGAGTCAGCACAACAGGATTATGGGTGAAAGCGCTTATTCTGTTATGTGAATAAAGCTGTGTGCTCTCTGGCAAGCTGTGGATTTTATTTTTATCAGTTTACTACTTGTGGTTTATATTTGTGGGAGACAACCTCTTGCTATGAGGCAACAATGTTAACCACTGCACAACTGCGTCACATCTCCAAGTGCTTAGTAGAGCAGAACAAGAATCACTATTAAAACAAGATGGTATGTTTTGTGTATTGTAATTTATTTTCTTTACACTGTGTTTTACTTATATTCTCCTTTTAATTGCATATTTAAACTAAGAAAGAGACCAAAGCTGTGTCTCTTGTGAGTCACACAGAAATTAGAACATGTTAATTAATGTTAGTTACCTATGAAGTGCAGGTACAGCTCAAAACTAAACCTTCTGTTTTAGGTGTAAAATTAAACATTTCAAGGCTTTACTGTAAAAGCTCTCTCAAACTCTGCCACAGTTTCCTGTGAGAGAAAGGTTAGTTTGTTTTTGATTTATTGTATTTTGTATTGTTTCATTGCCTTCTTCTGTTTTGTATTTTGTGATTTATTTTCTTTGCACTGTGTTTTACTTGTATTCTGCTTTTAAATTGCTTATTTAAACTAGGAAAGAGACCACAGCTGTTTTTCTTGTGAGTCACATAGAAATTAAGTTTCTGCTACCCTCCTACCCTGGTTCCATTGTGTTTTTAAACTTAGCTTTATCACATATGTCCTTCACTCTCCTCTTTCATTGGCAATTGTGAATAAGCACAAAATTATCATTTCGGTGAAATCACTCCCCTTCAGATATTTAAATTAATTGGCCATCCCACTGTACTCCATAGAGCCAAAATACAAAGTGCCCACCCCCTTCCAATTTATCTTGCTCTTTTAACTTAGTGGCTTTCCACATATATAGCTAACACTTAAGTTGCCACTTTTTCCATATTTTACTGCTTAATGCACACTGCAACTCTTAGGATATTAACCCCCTTTTTCCATCTTACCTTTAAAATATCTGCACCATCTACTTCAAGACCTCCAGTTATTGGGCCTCCCACATTCTGATTCTCAGTGGTCATCTCGTGATCAGTGCTACTGTTTCACTCCTGGTGAGAGAAGTAGCATAGAGATTTTACTTCCTGGAGACTGCTGATCACCAGAAAGCCTAATAACTGCCTCATGGGTGCCTGCCTGGAATTTGTGCTTATATTTTGCTATTGGTGAGAGAAGGAGCAAAGTGCATTGATTCCTGACTGTTTCTTGTTGGACAGCGAGTGCCTGTGTTTGACCTTCCTGATTAGTCTGGTTGCTATTCATGGCATCTACTAGCAAAAGGCTTCAACAAGCCTCCAGACCCTTGCATCATCTGAGACAGGACTGTTGATCCCCAAAGAGCTTGTGGCCTGAATCTCATCTTAGGATTGGTGCTATTGTTTTGCTTCTGGTAAGACAAGAAGCAAAGGAGCATTGTATCCCAGCAGGCATGAGGCTGCAGTAAGACCAGCTCTAATAGTATCCACCAAGTAGCCATTCAGGAGAATCCCCTCTTTTCATCATTCTTAATGAGCTAATGCTTTTTTTCAGTGCTGCTGTCTAACCCAATTTCAGAATATCTCCCTAAATAATTCATACACAAATCATCAGGGTCCATTTATTAATTTTCCTACAAGTGTTTGGCAGTGCCCTATAAATACGCAGATACCTTGAGTTGACATTTTTCACCAATACCTTGTTGCACATAGGACAACTAGTTTGCAGTGATAAGCACTGCCCCAGAGTTGCAAACCAGATACTCCTGACATTATTTTGTATCCTCAAAAGGTTCTGGTGTCACGAATATGAACTTTCACACTATCTCCTTTACAAGCTTGGTGGATACAGGCATCCTGAGGCAATGTAGAAATTGTCTCATGTTTACTGACAACCAGTTAATTCTCAAACAAACTGATATGGTATGTGAGAGATGTATTTACACAATGTCACTGGAGGCAAAGCTGTCACATAATAGCACTCCTGGTGCCAATCAGGTTATCAGTAGTACACACACTGCATTCATCACACACAATTCAAAGCAGACATGTGGACCCACATATGCTGAGGCACTTAAATGTAACCTTTCTAACCCCAAAGACCTCCTACAGGAAGTACACATAAGAAATACCCTCAGCAGCCCCAAATGTACACGCTTGAAACAATACCCACATCAACATATACAGCCATGTCTCATGGAGCCTCTGCTTCTAAGTCCATAAGGCAAGTCATCACACAATCCAACATTCTGATCATTGGAGACTCCACTGTATGATACACTAATGTCCCTCTCACCAGGCTGAGTAAGGAGAAAGTCATGGTCAGTTGCTTATCAGGGGCCAGGATTCACCACATTATGCAAGCACTCAAGTCATTGGACGACAAGTACCAATATGACTCAGTCATAGTCCAAGTGGGTGAAAATAACCTGAGATGCACCTCCATATAAAGAGAGACATCATGGAGCTCTTGGAATATGTATCCCAGGCTGGTATGCACCTACCACTGAGCAAAATGTTACCTTCTCCAAGGATAATGCTACAATATGAACAGAAGATGATTGACTTTAATAATTGACTTAGTTTGTGGTGTCACACTAAGGGGGTGCAATATTTATCAGCATGCAAGGAAATGATCACTAGACCATACTGATTTGCCAGGGATGGTCTGCACCTCTCCACACTAGACTTTCAAATATTGGATAATTATATAGTCTTCCCCATAGTGTCTTTTTACGCAATGCCATGCTGAAAGTACTTCAATATAGCAAATCAAAACCAAGAAAATCTAAAGGTGTTACTGCTCAATTTTAGGAGTCTAAGCAAAAAGCTCCACTCCCTACAAGATCCCCTCATCCTAGAGAATGCTGATGTCTGTGTGATTACTGAGACATGGTCTAAAGCTGTGGAGAGCACACCTGCAGTGCTAGGCTATAATGCCTTCCACACCTTTAGACCATCTACTACACAGACAGGCACTAAAGGTTGAGTTGTCTCGATTTACATCAAAAATAAATATTTCATAAGGCTGGTCAGGCAGGAGAATGCACCTGAGCTTCTCCATGTTCAAATCACCATATGCAAAATCCCATACCACTTCTTTGCAAGCTATAGGTCCCTCTCGATGACCAAGAAAACTATAACGTGTATTTAAATTTATTGGAAACACTTGCTATCCAACCCAATGCAATATTCATGGGTGACTTTAATTACTCCACTATTAACTGGGAATTATTAACACCACCAAATGTACAGGCTCAGAGATTCCTGGAATTTGTAAACACAAACTCCCTTAACCAGATTTTCAATATACCAATGAGGGGTGCAAACATACTGGATTTGGTCCTCACTAATATGGAGGAGTGCTGTACACTCCCCCCCCCCCACTCCCCAGTGTATGTCTTCTCTGGTAAGGTCTGACCACAAAATGTTCTCCTTTGAAGTAAAAATTAAATCTGAGACCCCAGCTAATCCAGGAATATTCAGAAATGACTCTAAGCCTAACATCCTACTATCAAGTGATAACCTGGCAAAATTTCAAGTCCACATAAACCCTGAGAACACTGCTGCCTACATGGCACTGCTCACAAAAAACATATACCAGCATGTTAATAGCTGTATAGAGGCAGCTGTACCCACCAGAAAGAAGTACAGAACTAACTAAAAAACAAGCCAACCTGGTGTTATTACATCAATAGGCTGTATAACAGAAGGAAGACAATCATGCCAAAAATTTGGATATGCAGCATCCAGCAGGATAAAAAAAAACTCTCATCAAACCTAAACAACTCAGAACACAAAAAACATCTACCAAAGCCAAATATGAGGTAAATTTGGCCTCCCAGGCCAAGGACATCCAGAAGCATTCTTCAGCTATGCCTGCAACTTCAAAGGCAATACACAATTGTGTGCAGAGCTCATTGTTAATGGAGCCATCTATACTGAGCCAGAAGATATTGCAAACCTACTGGCCAACAAATTCAGCACCACATGTGCCACTCTCTCCCCCTTGGCTTTCCCTCAGGAAATCCCATCAAATATAACTGTCCCTGCTATCACTAGTGAAGATGTCCTTAATGCTCTCTCTCTCTCTCTGAGGCAGAATCAATGGGCCCAGACAATATTACAGGATATCTTCTAAATAGTATGATACATAACCTATCAGGCCCTCTGGAATGGCTATTAACTTTAGCTTTCAAACAGGCCTCATGCCTCACAATGGAGAACAGAAGCAGTCATCCCTCTACACAAAGGTGGGCCATCCACAGACCCTGAAACTACAGACCCATATGTCTCACTCATCTCATATGCAAAGCCATGGAAAGAATTATCAAGAAAATGATTGGTAATGACATAGCAAACCTCCAGACCCTGGATCCAACCCAATTTTGTTTCATCAAGGGCAGGACATACCTACTCAATCCAGTGGACTTCTTTGAGAAGTTCACCAAAGTAATGGATGAGGGCAAAATGGTTCACACTGCCTACCTTGACCTGGTCAAGGCGTTTGACACAATACAGCACTCAGGCATTGTTGACAAACTCAAGAGGTTAGGTAAAAACCCTTATGTCATCCGATTGTATAACTAGCTGACTCACAGACAGGACCGAGGAAGTAAGAACTGAGCAGTCCTCCTCTACAAAGAGGCCAGTCAAAAGTGGAGTCCCTCAGGGATCAGTCCTGGGGCTGCTCATTTTTGGCATTTACTTCTCTGAAGTCAAGACCAATGTCAGAGGCCCCTGGCTGACTAAATTTGGAGATGATTGCAAATGAGGAGCAGTCATAGAATCCCCCACTGACACAAATATTGTCCAGGAAGGGCTGACACAGACAAATGACTGGTGTCAGAGCCATGGACTAAAACTAAATGCCAAGAAATGCATAATAGTGTCCTTTGGGAAGTCATCCACCATGGTAACTATCATATTGACAACACACCCCTAAGAGCTGACCCAGTAGATAGAGATTTGGGGACACACATAGACAGTAATCTAGCCTTTGACCATCATGTTTCTACAGTAATGAGGAAATAATTCTGTGTTGTGCAACTTCTAAATCAAGATATGGTATCTAGGTCCAAGGAATTCATTGTTCCACTGTATTCGGCATTCATCATACCTATCATTGCGTACACTGCCCCCTTTGATATGTACCTAAGCAGGAATATCCAGCAACTGGAACATCCATAGATGTTCCTCACTATAATAATACAGGGCATAAGTAGCATGTCCTATACATTCCACCTCAAGGCCCTATCCCTGTGTTCTGTGTTCTGTCTATGTATATATATATATATATATATATATATATATATATATATATATATATATACAAGAGTTGAATACCTTAAGCAGTATGCCAAACCCACCCCCTAAAGTACATCTTTGAAGTACATCTAATAAGAAACTGGATTTGTTTGCAATATAACATCTGCAGCCTTTTGCAAAAGTATTTCACTGAGTAACAGAAGAGAAAAAAATCTCATTTGCCTATACCAAGATCACTAAAATATGGTGGTATCTAACATGTAATCATGTTTTGATTAACTTGCATGCATACGTAATCATTGCAATTTTTTTCACAGAACTTTAAGTAACTTTTCCTGTTTTCAAGGCAATATTGGTCTGATCCTCCATTTCTATCACAGTGTAAGTTAAAATCCATTGTCTTTCAGAATGCTATCTTCAAAATTCTATATCATTGCATTCAAACATAACTGATTTGCCTTCTTTCTCTCTTTCTGTCTTACTACTATGCTGCCTTGAACTTCATTGTATGTACATTTTGAATAGTTACATGATGTATCACTGTTCCAATTTACATTGTATTTTTTTTTATTTTCATGGGTTAAGCTGGAAAAAATTTTCCATCTCAGTTAGTGCTTTAACTGGTCAACAAATGAAAATAAATAATTAAATAAATAAACAACTTTTATAGTAGCTGACAGAAAATGCTAGAAGAGATGTTCATAGGTTCACAGATTAGTACTTTCATTAGCTATGTTTTCATTAGCTATGCAAACGTATTTGTGGGGCAAGTAGACCCATGCTGAATTTATACACATCAGTTTTATCAGAGACAGGTAATGTGGGTAACTTTTCATGGATATTTTGAGTTGTGATATTACCACTGTAGAGTATGAACACGTTTAGTGTTTTCTTTTTCTTTTTCTTGCAACATTCAAAAATATAATTAGATGAGATTTAGATGTGATGTTTACAACTGTACCAGTTAAGTTCTACATTACACAGCTAAGGTACAGCTAAAAATACTTACTTCCCTTTATACTTGAGGTGCCCACCCACCATATATCATGAAAGACTGGCTTATGATGAATATTTGACAGTTAGAACTATTTGTTCTAGATGGGAAGAGTGCATAAACATAGTAGTGCAAGTAACAGAAAAGGTTACGTAACAGGATTATTAGCACCCAAATTTGAATTACTTAATATTTAAAGGTGTGTAGTAAGAATAGCGCGGACCTTTTAAAAATGAAGGCACATTTTGTTAATCAGGTACAAGTCAGTCATGATATTTATTTTGTGAAAGAGTACATTCCTTTATATAGACTCTAGTCAAGACTGTTAAGAAACACTGGAATATTTTATTTTTAAACCAAGCAAAAGGCATAGAAATATCTTCACTCTTTTGGATTGAAATCTGAAATAAGCAAAGCACTTTACTGCATCATATCCTAAGGGAATTTTAAACAAATGTCATAGCTTTTCCATTTTTTAGCATTCCACACACTATTTATGATTTTATCACCTAATTGTTGTATGATTATGTCCTGAAAAGTGACCTCACTCACTGAACGTGATATCATAGCTTGAGATCAAACTTGTATGCTAATAATGTTCTAAAGAAGCCACAGTGAAAGTTTTTTTCCAAAACTGTCCATAATTGCCTAAGTTATGGACTTGCATTTCATTATTTATTTAGTTATTTATGTAATTTGTTTACCAGGACAGCTCACTAATCACAATAGACAATTTGCAGGCACAGCTCAGTGAAGAAATTCACCCAAAAATAAAGATGAACTAATTCACAAACATGACGTCATCAGTTAAGGTGCAGAATCCCACAGACAACTGAAACAGTGGATAAATATTATTAACAGAGTAAAAAACAAATGTAGATTATAGCAAGTATGGGAGGGAAGCAGCAGATGAGAAGAGATGGTTGAAGTAGAAATGATGTAGGTAAGGGATGTGACCAGTGGAAAAGTACTTGCGGTCAGATATTTGATGTAGGTGTCTTTTGAATTATGTTCTGAAAGTGACAAAAGAGACCTTATAAGTGAGAGATGAGAGGTGGGGAGAATTTGGTACAAGAATGGATATTGCCATTTGGTTTGGGAGGTCTGCAGTGAGAGAATTAATTAGGGGAGGTCGCAGATGCTGTAGCGGGCAGTACTATGGAGTTTGACAGCAAGAAGCAGGAAGGCACTTGGTTGAAAAAGTTTAAAAAGAAGTGACTGTAGGAATAGTTCAATTCTGTAGAAGACTAGTAGCCATCTGGCTTTGTAGAAGGTGAGGCAATTGTTGTTTAAGAGGGAAGAGATGGAATTATTGGATGAAAGTGGACAGATGGTTGTAGATTAATTTTGCAAGTATTTCCCAAGTGTAGGGAGGATGGAGATAGGGTGGAAGTGAGAAGTAATTTCTGTCTGAGGCTGGTTTGGGAAGGCGTTTGAAAAGAGCAGTTTTCCATATGTCTGGAATTGTGTTTTGAATTAAGCAGAGGTTATAACTGTGCAGAAGTGGTGGGATAAGGAGATCTTTACAGAGGGAGTAGGTTGTCTACCCCAGGAGATGCATACAGGGGCATTTTTTCTAGTATGGCTCAAGGTCTTTGCCAGTAATTTTCTTAAAAGAGAAGAGTGGGATAAAAGAGGTGGTCTGGGTCATCTGGGGAGAGAGGTAGAGTCTGTGATGGTAAGGAGGTGACTGAATTTCTTGGGAAAGGCAAAGGCTGAGAGTCAGCTTTGTAAATTCTTGCAAGTGATAGAGGAAGAGATGGGATGTGTGGATTTTCAGTCTGCAGTGTTTGAATTTGCCTAGCAGAGTAAATTGTTTGTGTCTGAAATAAAGGGTTTTGTGCTGCCTGTGTATAACTTGCTTAGCTAAGTTACACAAAGAGGAAAAAGCAGTACATTTGCTGATGAGGAATTTTGTGTCCGTGAAGACCACACATTGTTCTTATGTTTGCTTTCTGTTCAGCAGTTAGTTATGGTGATTTGTTGTATTTGAAAAGGTGCTGTTTGAGAGGAAGGAATTTGTCTTGAAGAAGAAAGATGTTTTTTTTAAGAGCTATGGCAGGTGAGTTGGGACTCTATAAGTTGGTAATGAGAGACTGGTCAAAAGCTGCTAGATGTTTTTCGTGACTTTCTATACTGGTGATGGAACTGGGTCATTCATTTCAATTTGTTGATTTGCACCATGACCCACATTTTCTACATGTCATCACAGACTCATGAAGTGTGTTTCTAACTTAAAAGGCAGTATCTCAGTGACTGTAAAATTATGCATTACCATACAGATGTGGAATGGAAGTATCATAGTTCATAGTATGAGGTCCCAAGATGAATAGTTTTAGTTTCTTGGCTATTTAACAAAACATTTTGGAAACTTGCATGAGTCACTAACCCTGCAGAGTCTTTTGTTGTCTCCTTATTACATTACTTGGCTTCAAGACCATCACTAAATTGCATTGATCATATTTAGAAGTGCCTTTACCTTATAATTAGTCTCATATCCTGTTGTATTCCTAAAAATAAAATTGCAAGTGATTTTGTAAACAATAATGATTTCAGAATGCTGTTTGATTTTTTTAGTTTCACTGTTTACTCATTTTTTTCTCTAAAGCCACACCCACAAAATAATGTCAAGATAGGTACTGACTGTTGGTTTGCATACAAATGAAGAGCATTGTGGATAAACTAAAGCAGTTTACCTTTATAGAAGAGTTGCTTTATATTTACATTGTAGTTTCACCACTACATCATCATATTAATTTTCAGTGTGTGGTGTTCTATCTGCAAGAATTACTTGGCATCTAACCTTTCTAGGAAATATAGAACTACTTTTTATGCATTTAACATAGAGATATAGTAGTATACACATTAATTGGTAATGAGGCATTATGGGTTTAGTTTTTCAATATGTCATTGCAGGGATTTTTAGCTCTGAGAAAAATGTTCAGGGGGCCATTCTTACCAATGAAATAAAATGCAAAAACACCACAATTATTGCATCAATAACTATATAATAGGGTACTTTATATGGTAAAGATGTTATGGTCAGCTCAAAAGATGTGTTAATTATGCTTGCTTTTGAACATGACCAATACACTTTAAACAAAGACATGCACCCACCACCCTATATGACCACAGCCAACATGTCCTTCCTTACGAGTGGATATATTGTCTCAATACCACTGGGTCAGCCTTTGATAGAAAACTGTTGATATATGTCAAAGTTATCAGCCTTTGTTGAAACATTGTGAATATTTACTCTTTCCTGGGAATTTAGCCAACTCTGTGCATGCTTTGCATGAGGTCTACACAGAGTTTACATGTTAGCATGATGGGCTGCATACCCATGCTGCTCATCACACTTACACATATACAAGCACAGTTTTGTGACCAGCAACAGTGCTGCCACTAGGAAACCATGCAGAGCGGCATGAGCACAGAAACAAGTAGCATTCAAGTTTGTTTTCAAGCAAACTTGCTCAACAAGATTGCACAGACAGCCACAACCACCAGGAGTGAAAATACTGCAGTAACAGCAGTATTAATACAGTAAAGAAAACTGTACTGAGTGCAATGACCAATACAACAATTATTTGTTAAATGATTTAAAGGGGGGAAATTCCAAGGGCAAACACAATGACATATACACTAGGCAGGGAAAGTGTGCTGATGAAAATGAACACAGACATAAAAGACAGAAAAAAAATATGTGTAAATCTGTATGAGAGACAGAAAAGATGAGAACTATCACTAGCTTGAAGACCCTGATCTATCAGGACATGCTGAGCACACTGCCTCTATATTCAGCGTCTTATAGAATCTTGAGAGGTGATCTATGCCTAGCTTCTCATGCCATGAGAAACCTAGTTATCCTTGACCTCATCGGCTGAAATTAAATAATTTAACTAATACCAGAATCAGGGCTTCACCAACAGATAAATAAATTGCATATGAGAGGCAGATTCATCAAGCAGCACCCCCCCCCTCCTCTGGAAAAGACTGCCCCTGTAAGTCAAACATTCAGATACACTATCAACTTTAAACAGAACGCAGATGATTGGATGGGTATTCACAAATTTACTACAGGTTTGACTGGCCTAGCCCTCCTGAAGAAGGGGGTATGACCTGTGAGTGGGTAATGACAAGGCACGTACAGTGTAAGACTAAATTGCCTTGAAATTCCTATGACCCTATGGAAAAATAGAGCAAAACCAAGCTGAGAAAATTTGACAAGTATGAAAAACTTATAAAATTGTTTATAAGTCAATGTGCTATAAACATGATAAAAAGAAAACTCTGTGATTAATCATGTATGCAGAAGCTGTGGGCAATGCAATCACTTCAAAATTAAATAAATGATTTTTTATCTCAAAGTATGATTTGGAACAAAGTCATTAAAATGAGTTGTTTGAAGGCATATGTTGAAAAAAGAATGTACATGCAGTAAGTAGTGTGCATGATAGAAATTCAGGAAAACTGCAACCAAAAAGTGAGTTGGAAATCTGGGAAGAAATGTTTAAAACTAATCATCAAAGTTTCATAATTAGACTATATATGGAATGCAACACCTCAGAAAATCCAAATCCCATCGAGCTACGCGCTCAAGAGACTTGAACCTCAACACTGAAATAAATAGGACATGCTGGAGGGACAGATTCATAACCCAGAGGCTCCCTTCACTCTGGAATAAAATCCCAGTCCAGGTTAGGCAGAGTCCCTCATTGACTCTCTTCAAGAGGAATCTTGATGAGTGGATGGGAGATCGTAGGTTTACCCCGGGTATCACTTCTGTGTCACTGTTAGATAGAGGCATAGTATACTAATCTCGAAAAAGGGCATAGCAAAATAAATTTAAAATGGGTGGCGAAAGCCAAACACATTCTGGCTAGGCTTATAAATGCCCTAGGGCAGATAGCCTAGTATGAACCTATGAACCTAAGAGGAAAAGGGCATGGTAAATATGGAAATGCCCCAAGAAAGGATAACCGAATCATACCAGTACCTATTTAAAGTTTGCACATTCTTACAACATTCATCTCTCACACTGACAAAGGGTATAAGTCTAGAATATATAGGAAAAGCACTTTTAGTAATTCTTATTTAGAATATACTAGTTGTAATCCCTGGAAACAAAAAAAGAGTATACTTAAAGGGCAGTGTATCAGAGCAGCTTGAATGATCTCTGATTATGAGATGAGAAGTGAGATTGCTAATGTTGGCCGAATGTTTAAGGATGCAGGATATCCCATTTCAATGATAAATTATATATCTCAATATGTTATGAGAGAGTAGGGTAAAAAATATAAGCCTTTGTTAGGAGCAGAATTGGTATATAACAGAAATACTGAGGGAAATAACAGTTTTAGTAGATCATTAATATTGGAATACAATCCAACAGCAGACATAGGAAAAAATATTATTACACGAAACTGGGCTCACCTAAAAGATGATGCTGAGGTTTATAGAATCTTGGGGCACAAGCCTAATTTCATGTACAAAACTGCCCCAAATTTGAAAAATAAATTTGAATATACTAGAGGTATACAAGCACAAGGAAAACCCAATGAAGGTACTATGAAATGTGACAGATGTAATCAGTGCTTTGCTATCATAGAGGACAACAATGTTATACAGGTGAATGTAAATAAAACAAAGATTTGTTTTATGAACGGGAACTGTAATACCAAACAGGTGATATATTTAGCTAAGTGCAACACCTGTGCTGCATTCTATATAGGGAAAACCTATAGAGCTTTTAAAACAAGACATATGAATATATTTATAATATAAGGAGAAAGGATAAAAATAGTGCTCTATATAGACATATAGAAGCTAATCCTACTTGCTCTGCTTTCAGGTTTGGCATTGTGGAAATAGTTCTTTCACAGCCCCCCGGGGGGGGGGGGGTATAAAAGCTATTTTGAAGGGGAGAGAAAGGTGAGATGGCAGTAGCTGTTAAATGCAACATGTACCCCTGGTATAATGATAATATTTCTATTACACCTGTGCTGGAATTAAGACAATAGTAGATACAATAATCCCCGGGATTCATGAAGCTTGCGCCAGGCGCACGCATAGCATAGGCGTTATAATGCCAAATATGGCCACCGAGCGATTCAGGTACAATCTAATTCCACGTGCACTACCGGTGTACGCCAGATCTGCGCAGCCCCCGACGTAGGTATGCAAATCACCCCATGTGCAGTGTTGCACCATGCAAATGAAGGCATATAGCGATTTGTGAAGTGGTGCAGGCGTAGCGTAAGCCCACGGAAATGTAAACCAAAAAACACGGTTTACATTATCCCAAACATAACATCGGAGCTATGGAAGAGGGCCAGACCCAGGTATCACAACGTGAACACATGCTAATGGCGAAATACACAGCCAATGGCATAAGAAAAGATGCACAACATGTAAATAACAACATTTAATGTCATGTCCACAGTAACGCACAGCAGAACCACAGGGCATGTGTGCGGAAGCTGTAACATAAAGAAACAATATAAAAATGTCATAAAATCTCAACGTAATAGAAATCAGGTTTACAGCATAACACACAATGGTAGGCATGGAACACCACAACCAAGGTGCAAGGGTTGCTAAGGGCTTGCGATAGTGTTCGGCGCGGTAACTATGAATTAGTAGTCAATGCCATGCAAATGAGGCAGATAATACTGAATCGCAAATGTCCCGCCGGAGGAAGGTTGTACCATATGGTGCAGCAGTATAACACCGAGGAGTGGCTCAGAGGAGATACATGACATCAGCAGAGGGGTGTGCCACTGTAGCACTAAGCACATTGGAGCATTGCAAATCTGGCCTGTCCGTTGCTAAGCAAAGCTGCAGGATAGGGGTGGGGAGGAATCGTTTAGCTGAGAGCACACATGGTGGCCAAAAGCGCATGTGTACAAGGATGAAAACGTGCCCGAAACCCAGTAATCGGACGCACGCGCCGCAAACAATAGCAGAAACAGGAAGGTCAGGGGAAGAAAAGGAAATGCGGAAGTAGGGTAATTGGAGTACTAATGAGCAATCAACACCAATCAACCCACGAAGGCCAATCGACGGCAGCTGACAAGTACGCTTGCAGAAACCTGCAAAACAGGATAGGGGAGGCATGTGAATGCAAAGAAAGGAGGGGAGGTATTGGATTGCAAAGATAGGAGACCTGACACAGCAGAGCAAAGCAAACCAACAGCAGACCGGCAGTAGCACACATAACGCAAGATACGCCAGGTCCAGGAAAGCACAAATGAAAGTAGGCTGCAGGATGCACGCCAGAAAATGGTAGGTGCAATGCGCAGAAATGTAAAGGGAAGGTCAAGAGGTAATCCACGGCAGGCAAATGTAATTCAACACCAAAGGCACCACAATAGTAGTTCCGGCAGTAAAACACATAACATAACCTGTAGCTACGAACATACATACACACCCTATGACATCATCGGTGTTCACAGCACAATAGTATAAAGTGTGTAAGCACCCAACACACACCTGTGTATTCCCAAACACAGCACCATAGGTGTAAACACACGGGGAACTTTTAAAATGTACATGTTGGGAGCTGCCATAGCTGTGATTCATCAGCATGTGTTAGAGACTGACGGTGTTGTGGAGGATGATGCCGACAACCACCGCAGGCCTCGGAGGAGAAGGAGAGTGTTCAGACCAAGGGTAACCTACCAGGGGCTACATGACCTGGAGATAGTAGAGCATTACAGGGTGGACAGGGACATCTTACAGCAAATAGTGGAGCTGTGCCGGCCACGCCTGAGAACCAGAAACAACAGAGGGGAACCCATACCAGTGGACACGAAGGTATGTGTAAGCCTGCGAATACTGGCCACAGGTACCTTTCAAAGGCCAACTGGAGATATAATGGGTATCTCACAGGCATCAGCATCCAGGGTACTACACCAGTTCCTGGATGCCATGTTACCACATGCCAATGAGCAGATATACTTCCCCAGAACTCAGGAGGAGTTGGCCAGCAATATGCGTCACTTCCACCGTGTGGCACAATACCCGGAGGTACTGGGTGCGATAGACTGCACGCATACAAATCAAGTCACCACCCGGTGAGCAGGGTATGCGCTACATAAACCACAAGGGATTCCACTCCATCAACTGCCAGGTCGTGTGCAATGCCCAGGGCATTATCATGGATGTGTGTGCTGGCAGCCCTGGAAGCTACCATGACTCCCATATCTGGCATGCCTCACAGCTGTATCAGGTATTTGTCAGGGGGGACATCCCACATGGCCATCTCATGGGGGATGCTGGCTATGCACTGGAGCCGTGGATGATGACTCCCATCAGAAATGCACACACACCCATGCAAGAACGCCATAATGAGGCACACGCACAAACCAGAATCATCATAGAGCGTGTGTTCGGGATGCTGAAATCACGGTTCTAGTGCTTGGATACATCTGGTGGAGCCTTGCAGTACTCTCCAGGCACGTGTGCCCACATCGTCATAGTATGTGCCATGCTACATAATATGATCCTGCGGAAGCAGCTGCAGCAGGGACAAAATGGTGAAGGCCCTCATAGCCCACCGCAATTGCCAAGGCCAGTACAGGCACAGAGGGATTCAGACCATGAACGCACTGTGCCAGCCCCAGTAGGCAGACGGAGGCGTGCCCAATATGCCTACGCCTTGGCAAAGAGGGAACGTATAGCACATACACTGACTGTGTAGGCCCCTATGGACTGACACCTCTCCACCTGCACACACAGTAAAATGGATGGCACACAAACATGACCACCTGTAAATTGTAATGTATAGGTGGCCCAATGTGTGACTCCTACATAGGCAGCCCTCAAACATTGTAAACACAACAGCCAGTGCAACACGGAATGCCAACACCTGAACAGTACATGAGTCATACAGCATATGGTGGTGCTGTGTGCCTGTCACGTTCCCCACCAGATATAGATATATATATATATATATATATATATATATATATATATATATATATATATATATATATATATATATATATATATATATATATATATATATATATATATATATATATATAGATATATAGATATATATATATATGTACACATATGCATATATATAATACAGATAGAAAGGGCAATAGAGGGATATATGGTGATATAGATGGATTCAGCGATATCTGCAAATATGATAGATAGTTCAACGACATTCATAACATCTTGGAGGTACAAATAAATAGGATACCACCAACCATGGAATGTGTAACATACCGACATGCGTAACCACGAGGCTGAAAGACCGATAGAACACAGTACCAGAACAGTACATCCGCGAGTAATAGTATGATGATATGAAGGGACAGTTAGTCACCGCTGACGGTGTCGCGGTCCACGTAGGTACTGTGTTCAACTGTGTCTGTGAGTGCCGTAGTCTGTGTAAGTGTGCGTTGAGGGTGCCGTGTGCGTTTCTGTGTGACTGTAATGTGTGTGTGTGTCCGCAACATGTGTATGTTGGTGCCAAGTCAGAGGCAGACCAGTATGGTAGGTGTGGGTATAGCTAGCCGTAGGCATACGGTTACTACCTGTACCACAGTAGGAGGGACATCCCCACCCTGGGCAGGTGTGTCCTGACATAAAACAGTACAAAGGGCAAATGTCCGAGATGGTAGGACATAAATATGTCCCATATATAATGTAACAGTCGTATTTAATAGTTATGCCTGTATGTAAGAAACTTAAATGTTACATGCAATATGATAAGTATCCAAAGTCACAACAATAGGTATGTAGTGAGGATAAAAGTATGTGCTACCTGTGTACTGACCGTGGCTACGTGTTGGCCTGTAAACACTGCTTTGTGTCCCGCAAGTGTCCAACAATGACCATATGATAAGGTGGCAACCCATGGCAAACAGGCTCTTTTAACAACACAACCACAATGACTGCAAATATCTGGGACAGAAATACAAGGGATAGCTGTCACCTACACATATCCCCTGATATATCGCTGCAATTACGGAGGTATACAAGTAGCAAGCTCACCTGCAGACGATATAGAAACCAATTAACAATGGCCCAATGTACAATCCCATAACATAAGTCTACTAACTGTTAGCTCTCTAATCAGGGACGGAGCCCACACACATATATACGGATTATGTAGAAATGCAAGGCCCACAAACCGTATATGTTACGTACAACCACCGACATCCCCACACTAGAAACTAAAGCAATACAAACTGTAATAGCAGCACAAACATCCAGTCAGTCAATTACATCTGCAGAACCCTCAACATACCATGTGAGAGACACAATTAAAGGCGACATGCAAAATTGCAGGCGTTGTATAATGGAACAAACAGCCATGTTACAGGTATTGATTGCAATACTCCGTTAACAGACGTCGGGATGACAGGTACACCCACATGTTGAACCAAATACTCTACCTGTCACACACAATCCACGGGGGACATGAATCCAAACTATACTTGTCTCCATGCATAGCAGTTGCAGTTACTCATAACAAAACACAATACAGACCGTCTCCCCGAAGGTAGGGCAAATAGGCAACGCCCAAGTGGAGAATCCAATTATACCCCACTGTCGCCACGTAATTGGCGAATGGAGTAGCTGCACAGCTGATATGCAAGTAATTAGTCACTCAGGAACACCAATTGGTGGGAAGAATCCACATGTTTCAGGTATCGACGTATATAAGGATGACTTGCCAGACATTCAAACCGTATGCTCATACCGAAAAACAGTTGAAACACTGTGAGAGAGATAGAAACGAAACGCCGTAACGACAACAAGGTATGTAGAATGCCCGATATGTAAGGTTATGTATAGCATGATCTGTATTAATTAGTTTTACTGTATGTATAGCCTGGTTTGCATTAATTAAATGTGTCCGCAATGCATAAAGTGGGGAAAGGTATTGATGTAGTGATGTCTTGCTGAGCATACTAACGCTTGTAGAATCTGTGCATCCAGCAGTGGGACACAAGGTACACAGCACAGACACCAGAAGGGATGCTACATGAGGCCATTAAACAGAACAATGCCATACAACCCGCCGTCAGTGGTAGGGTATGTCCAACAAGGACGTGCCATAGCAGGGGATAGTATATGTTGATATACTGTCACAGCACGCATGTGTATGGGTAAATAACGTTAATGACATATGTAAGGTGGTCCCGCTGAGCAAGTATGCTTTGCATTATGGGATACTATGTGAAATATGTGTAATGTATAGTATTATAGGTAGATATGACAGATATTCTACACAGCATAACAGGCATATCATGCATACCACAGGTATCGTCTATTGGTATGTACAATAACAGGATACATATGGCCTGTAGGTATGGGACATAGTAATAGCATGATAGCTAATCTAAATGGAAGGGCTACCAAGTAACCATGCACAAAGGACATGTAATAGCTGCACAGGTGCATAGTGGGGTACTATGCAGTCTGTCAAGTCCATGTGTAAGCACAACTACAGTGTTCACACTAGTGGCACCTCTCCAGGGTAGTGTCCTGTGAAGAGCAGAGCCAGGTGTCACCTGCACCACTGCACAGTACAGCCACTGCAGTGATCCCAGGCCTACATGTGTCTCCCAACCACCAAGGGAGGTATCACATGAACAGTGCTACTGAGTGTCCCTGCGTGATGTACAGAGGACTTATGTTCCACAGCATGGTGAGTGTCCTGTTTGGGAATGTAACCCAGAAGCACATCCCACTCATTGTGGCGTGTGTGCACATATCCATGAGCATGTTGCTCACAGTGGCCTCTGCTTATGTTGCGTATGAGGAGTATATCCATCAATAATGTTGTGGACATGGGCCCTGTCTGATCAGCAGAGGTCACCCCTGAGTATGTAGTATGCAAATGTGTACAGATGTGGTGTCCATAGTGCAGCCGCATATTTAAACTGTCGGAGCTCAGTAAACGTCATGGCGTGTTAATGTTGTGGCATGTAAAGCTGTAGCTGTTGTGTAAGGTACACCCTAAATGGGGTGGTGTACCCTTGAATGTGTGTAGATGTCTTGAGTTCAGAGGTACAATGGGTGCCTATGTACCAGTTACACACCCAGTACAGATAGGTGTGGCCATGTAGGAGGATATCCACGCCACAGTGGCAATACGGTAACCACAGGAGTGGGTGCGACATATGTGTGTACTGCAAACATGTACAATGTGATATGTATGTAGGGGACTACCATCCATGTGATAGTCAGTGGGTGAATGGTGTAATGCAAAGGTGATGTGCATGCACCTTGTGTCATGCAGCTTGATGCCATGATAGTCATATTATGTATCTGTCACAGCGACACCCGTATGGTTGGAGTCAGTATCAGCTGGTGGAGCAATCATGGTGCATGGTATGTAGGGGTTCTAAAGCTAGGCAGGGAAAGTCCCCTGTGCCAGCCTGTTCCACAGGGAAGCATATACTTAACATGAGGGGCCCTATGACTGAGGACTGTGGTATGCCAAAGTACCTGACATGTAGTAGGTACTATGGTATGCTGGCCTCACTGTGTGTCCTGTCCATGAGCCACATAGCATAACATCCTGAGACACAGGGTACGATGTGCAGGTGGATGTGTATGTTGTCAATACCAGAATGGGGAATGGTGCTGAAAGGCAATGAGAGGACAATGTAGGATGTGTGGACTCCCGTACCATCAGCAACTGCCCTGGTAACTGTATGAAAGGAGTCCACCATGTGTAGGGGCCATGCTCTGGCCTTAACAAGCCCAACCTGGGTGGCAGCAGAGGACGGGAGACCAACAATGTCTCTGAGAATGACGTCCTTGACGATGTGCCCCATAGCCATGCAGAACAGTCCAGTCAGGTGTGTAGGACTATAGTCCCACTCGTGCAATGCGGTGCCACCTGTGTGTAGTGTGATAAATGCTGCTGTGTGCCATTCAGGGTCTACAATGTCTGAAACAAGGCTATTACTGAATATGGTGGCCTAGTGGGGAGACAAGTAATTCAGAGGTTGGTGGACATCACAGCCTGGGACGTTGGAAGGTGACATGGGGCCAGTGTCCCAGGACACATAGAGTGTAGGTCAGTACTGTGTAGGTGTGACCACAGGGACACCACAATGTTCATGTATGGATTGCGGCCCTGTAGTGAGTGAGAGGGTGTACTGTCAGCATTGAATCCATCCTCCAGCATGCTGCCAACAATACCTGGGTCTGCAATGTTCCTGAGTGACTGTTGTATGTGACAGCAGATGTGGGTGTTGCCATCGAATACTGACATACCACCATAATGCCTGGTGGTACACCCGGAATGTGTGGCAGTCATGTTTACGTAGCTAGTCTTGGAGTATGTGATGAGGGACCCTGTGGCCCCACCACGGCTGACCAGTGAGCCACCCCACACATGGGAATGTACACCACTGTGCAACAGCCTACACCTGTTGTTGTACATCATATGTCCATGGAACATGACCACCAGAGTGGCGTCTGTTATCTGGTGTGTACCATCATGGCTCTGTGTGGAATAGCATGATCCATGCAGTTGTGTACATGCTAATTAAGTGCACTGGGGTATGTGTCAGCATTTGTATGTGCATTGTCCATCTGCACGGGTGTCATGATGTTAACAACCGCTGTCAGCAGACGTCTGTAGTAGGTGTAGTAGTACACATGTACTGTGTATGCTGTGATGGGTGTGTTTCCGGGATGTGGCTAACAAGGTAGATTAGCATATGTTCGGAATCCACCAATGAGGGGATAACCCCAGGTGTGTAACACCAGTCACATGGTGGTAGTGTTCATGCCAAGGGTAATGTAGGTCTTGGAGGTGGTGTGTATGTGTTGATCCAGCAGAGTGGAGGGTATGACTCATGGATGTGTCGGTACATGAGTGGCTATCCCAGTGAAGTGTGGGGTAGTGTCAGTCACACATCAGTAGTAGCTGAGGCCCACTGTCCACTATACCACCATAGAAGGTATGTTACCCGTGGGGTATGATGTTGACTCTGTCGCTTGTTACAATGTGTATAGCGGTCCTGGACACAGTTAGTTGCACGTGGAGCACCTCTGATGCATTGTGCTAAGCAACTTGCCAGGATGTGTGCAAAACATAGTGGGATATGGGAACCCCTCAGCTGTGGGTGTGCCGGTCCAGGTATGTGCCTGGAAGGTATGGTCCGTCTATAACCTGTCATTGCAGGTGTGCTCTGCAGAGCCTACAGGCAGGTCCCAGTCACTGCAGAGATGTTGGAGTGGTGCATTATAAGGTGTGCCTTGCCTGCGCGTCACAGGGGAAGATGCAAGCAATGTGTCACATGACCCCATGTCGCATGCCAGTTACCGCCTGCCGGTGACAGTTATTGGAAACTGTGCAGGACAGGCAGTATAGCAGCAGCAAGAGCCTAGCATGTGAGCTGTACTCCCAGGGCTGACAGGTGCAAGTCATCTGTGCCACAGCATTGTGTTTGACCAGGACAGTCATAGCGGACAGATACCACATGCCTGTGGAATGACAATAGGAGCATAGGCAACTGTTGAAGTGACACAGTCGGTCATTGTACAGTGGTATCGTGTCTGGACGAATGCAAAATGCTCCCCAGGGCTAGGCCCACACCCTCAGGGCTATAAGACTGGTGAGCTATTGCATGTCCCTGCACACGTAGTCTGTGAAGTGGCATCACAGGGCAGTCACACTAACATGGCGAATGACAGACATATCATACCTGGTGAGGTGTGGCATGGGTGCATAGGTTATGTTGCAGAAGCAGTTACCCGACAGCAAGATGTAAGCGACTAATGCCTTGTGTAGCCTGCTGTGTGGAACTGCAGTGTGACACCCTACAGAGTCAGCTATGACTGGTGTGTTGTGAATGTTATAACACACTATTGGCTGTATGTGGTGGGCACACATGAGTCTGTGGGCTATAAGCTGGTGATGTTGTCTTCCATGATGGGGGCTACCTCTGGTGCCTACAGTGAGTATGGAGACATACTGCACAGGTTGTCCTCGTAGGTGTGGCCAGTGGTGTAGATTATGTGAGACTATGTGATGGGTGGGGTGTGTTGCGAATGTTACACATCCCCAAATGACTGTCAGGTGCAGTCAGGGTTGGCGACAGCATTACCCCCAGCCATAGCTGTCAGCCTCCTGTCCCCAAAATGAGGAACATTAGCCCTCATACAGTGTGACAAATGGGCGAAACGTGGAACACTTACAACTGGCTTACTAACAGCATCAACTAGGAAGGGCATATGATGGCTAAAATAGGCTGGTCTTATGTATAAAACAGATATTCCAATGAATTACTATGATTCTCATCTATCTAGCCATGGCTAGCAGGTAAACTATGTACAACAATGAATGTGTGACAGACCCTTCCAATGTGGAACCTTGAGGAACATGCACCTTTTAGAACCCCAAATGAGGTACGTTCCCCGTAATGAGGTACACCTGAGAGCTATGGGCCCAGCACGGCTGCAGACGTGCACCCTCCACAGGCTGTAATGCCGTATGTTTGGAAGTGAGCATTGAATGTGTACACGAGACAATTGCTCTATTGCCACATGTACGACATATCCCTCATATAGACAGGCAGTAGCACTGGTACGTGACAGTTGGACATGCCTGCATATACAACCATGTCCCACAGGATATGTGCGTTACATGTGTACAACAGCTGTCGTACCTTAAGCAAGCTGGGAAGTGTAGGACAGCCAGTGTACCTGTGGGAAATGGTGTGGAATGGGCGCTATAGTAATCATTAGCTCATGACATGCTCACATGTTCTGAACAAGTGCCTAGCATGACCATACAATACAGATAGGGTGTTGGATAATATCAACCCACAAGTGGTGATGACAGTCATTTAGGGTGGCACCGCACTATAACCCTGCTGAGTATGGTGTGCATGTCCATGAACCATTAGCACTGTAGATGTTAGCAGTACAGATGTACAAGATAGCACGGATATTTGATTACAAATACCTTTGCATGTCACAGGTGTGTTCCACCAGTGGCCTGTTGACAGACCCACAACTACAAAAGGTGCAAGAGTGACATGTGCACAGCACATCTGTGCCAGATACAGTAGAACAGGGTTAATGTGTTGTACCCCACCCTCATTGTAGCCCATACCACACACACAAATGTTAGGCATCTGTGTATGTAAGGCTGTGAATGGCCATGACCTATCAGTTTAGCTGTGTCAGTGTTGTGAACAACATACAGAATGGGCTGTGTGTGTGAGGTGTGTGACATATGTGCACAGTCTGATGGATGATACCAGCAGTGTCACCGCTAGGTGAACATCCCTGTACCCATAAACTGCTACCTAGGCTGTGGTCAACATTATGGACACTGTGTAAGGGATGGTGCTGTGCAGTGCACCCCGACATGGTGACGTCTCCAGGCCCCTTAGGTAGTCATCTGAGGTACCCATGTCATGTCAGGGTGCCATCCATGAGCACGGAGATCAGTGGCCAGGCATATACAGCACTGTGGTGACCAATATTGGATCACATACCACCTGTAAGGGTAATGGCTATGCATGGATGTGCGATAACAGCCTTCACAATCCACACCTCCACTATGCAGCATGCCGTCTACCTTGCAGAAGGACATTTGCTACACCATGATGATGGACATGCTACATGTCCATATCCTGATCTATATGACATATGTCATGGACAGCCACCGTCCTAATACTAGGATCGCCACAGGCTGGACAGATCCCTGTGCCATATATGTGACATACTCCTGCCATACCATGCAACCCTGTCCATCAAAGCTGCAGATGTCATCCCAGTCATACATGGTGTGATGGCCGCATGGTAGATGTACTATCAACTGACTGGATCAGTAATGTGGCACTGATGCAGCTTGCGGTGGCACAATGGCCATCTGTAACAGTGTGGAAACCATGCCCGCACATGCTATGGTTGATGACCATCCCTGCGAATGTCGTCTGACTATCCATTGTCCCATGTCTATCACATGTGTAATACAGGCGATCCGTGTCAGGATGTTGAACAGTTGTACAGTGCTGTGTAGATGTATATGGCAAAACACATGCATGTACAGGTGTCCATGCGTATGTGTGCATTGTCACTGCTCAAGTCCATTCCGGCTGTGTCTGTGTTGATATGTGACATATACACAGCATCCAGGTCAACAGTAGTACCGTGGACACATCGAGGCATGTGCAGATAGGTAAGAACACAAGTGCAGGCAAATAGACATGCCCACAGCAAGACAGCATTTACATGGAGTATGAACACTGTAATGAGGTGACACACATATATGGTGATGATATCCAATGCATAATGGGTGTGACATGTGTGACACAAACACGTCAGTCGTGTCAGTGTCATGGTGCTTTGCAAAGATAACTGTGCAGATGCAGTAGATGTCATAGAAATGTATGTGCAGCAGTATCTCTGTACATCTCTGAAACTGTGACCTGTCACCATCATTATGTTTTACAGATAATGCCCTGTACACGCCTCCCAGCATACACCCGCCAGGAGGATGATGTCCTCATCCCACAGCTCCATGACAACTATGACTTGTTGTTCAGCCATGTGCCACAGCATGCCCAGCAGCGGGATGACCTGTGGCAGGATCTACGCAGGAGGGTGAACGATGTGGGTGGCCATAACCGCACCTACCAGCAGGTGCGCAGACACTGCATGGACCTGATACGACATGCAAAACAGCGTGCCACTGCAATCGCCAGGGAACAAGGTGGAACAGGTGGTGGGCCACCAACCCAGCCCCCACTCACACACACCGAGGAGTTACTGGCCAGTCTGGGGACACCCAGGGAACAGCATCCAGAAACACTAGCTGCCATCGTGGAGGTGGGTGTCTCCCAACCAATGAGCCTGGAGTTGCCTGGTAAGTCAGTAATGCACATATGGCTATTATATCCCATGTAGTTGCATGTGTCACTGTACATAATGTAAAGTAACAACATATGCCAGGTATGTGGACACACATGCTGCATACTACAGTATGCTATGTTGTGTATGCACACATGTGCATACTATATGCTATTACACAGGTGAATGTGTGCACATGCACAGTGCAACCTGTGGCTGTCATACAGTCATGGATAATGTTCATACTGGTGTGTCACCCCTATACAGGTACCTCTGGCGTGCCGCACAGACATGGGTCCATTGCAGGTGAGACTGTCATCAGTATCAGGCATGTTACAGTGTAGATCTATTTGCCATGTGGCCAGTTAACACTTGCACACCTGATGTTTGTTCCAGTCACGATATGCAGGTCGCACCACCATGCATTCACACACGCCACCCATGTGCAATATATTCACACGTAATGATACACAGACTTGAAACCACAGTACTTGTCATTGTGACATGTGTGGTCAGCTGTGCATACAACGGTGGAGGTGTTCTACAATGGAGGCATATGTAGTATGCATTGGAACAACATGTGTGGTATGCACACAGTACCACACAGTGAGCTGTGATATGGGCAGCCCACAAGTGTCACCATTGTGTCATATGCCCCTGCATCGGGTGCACACATTGTGATGTGCCACCTGACATGTCCCAGACATGTAGTGTTCTGTCTGCAATATTGTCACACTATCACATGACCTATACCCCACATACCAAACATACAACCCGTTGTCTGCATAGACCTGTGGAATGTGACATATCTGACATGTATGGGTGTATGTCATATGGGACCACACAGACATGTGGAGAAGATGCCCATCACACACAATTGGCCACCACATGTGCACACATGGCCATGGGGATGGCCAGAGACATGTAGCCACACAGTACATGGGATGTGTATACACCCTGTTGCACATTGTCCACACATGGTCCAATTATAGCCTTAGTTGACCGATTATACAGTTGATGTGGTACAGTGGACAACCTAAAAGCCTGTGCACAGCTACTGGAGGTGTCACTGAAGTCTACCATATACGATCTGTCGAACATCACGACTGTGTTGCAGTTATGGCTATGCAATGTGTACATATTATGCATTCTACAGCAACATACATGCCTCATGTTGCCATGCAATGGCACAGTGTCTGTACTTCACACTGTATAGCAATGTAGATGGCTCACACTACCCTCCTGTGCTCATGCACATTTGCTAAACATGCATTCTATCTGTAGGGCATACACACAACACTGCAATGTGAAGCCCATTATGATGCTGTACATGTGTCAGGACACCATTGTGTCAAACATGTATGCATGTTAATGCACATGTCAGCAAATTACATGTCAAGGTCACGTCAGCCATGTGTACTGTTATCCTGTTCTGGGCCACATGGTGTATCACGGGGATGCATGCATACTACCATGATTGTGTGAACTGCATGGCTACTGATATGACACCTGCTTGCTGTAGTGTGCACCCCAGGGAGGTATGCTTACTAACACTATTAATGTCTGAGCTGCATGCCCTCTGCTCTACCGCAGGCATGCTGCATGCCATCTGACAAATCACATGCATGGTGTGTCTGTGTGTGTCTGTGTGTGTGTGTGTGTGTGTGTGTGTGTGTGTGTGTGTGTGTGTGTGTGTGTGTGTGTGTGTGTGTGTGTGTCTGTGTGTGTGTGTGGTTGTCTGTGTCTATTGTACTTTACAGTATTTCTTTGCATTCACAGGTGATGTAGGTGCGTTACCCTCCTGCGGTCCATCTGATGTTAGTGTCCCCACAGATACTAGCGGTGATGAACATATGCATGAGGTACAGGCAGGGTTGTCAGGGGCTGAATCTGTGCCAATGGTTACCATCCCAGCTATGTCCCCCTCTTCCCCACACACAGTTCTGCTGCCAACACATACCGCATCACCGGTGGCCATAGAGGAAGGACAGTCAGCGTCTGTTGGCGTGGAACAGGAATGTGTGGTGGCTACAGAAGGTGTGTCTACACACCATGGTGTCAGTGTAATGACTGCAGATGTGCCACACAGGCATGTGGCCGGTGCTGCTCGTAGGAGGACCTCTGGCAGACATGCACCTGCAGGACAGAGCGCAGCAGCTGGTATCACCAGACGCATGTTCCAGACTGTAATGGCGGCACAGGCATGTGCTGAATGGCAGAACAGAGAAGGGCAGAGGCTGCAGAGGGCTGCTATCCATACCCTAAATGACAACATCCAGGCATTGGCAAATGCTCAACAGCAGATTGCTAATGTTCTGGATAGGCGACTAGGTGAAATGGTCAGAATCCTTGACCGAGGCATGGCAATCCGTGAGCGGGAGCTGTCTGTGCTGGAACACCTGGTAGGAGTGAGGCATAGGCCACGTGGACGTAGGCCAGCAACACCACCTAGTGTAGGTCGACGTGAGCGTGCCACCTCACATGCCCGCTCCCATAGTGCCGGTAGCAGTAGCAGTGCAGCTGCTGCTGCGCTGTCAACACCAGGACACAGCAGGCCACGTGGACGTGGCCCTGGACGGTCTCAGCGGGGACACGTTTCCAGCGGACATGTGTCATCGGACAGTAGCCACTCTGTACCTCCACCTGGTAGTGCCCGTGCAACCCCAGGCAGGCACAGGTCACGTGGCCGTGGACGGACACAGTGAGCTGTACAACCTGCACTGTACAATCTGGGGCTGTCAATTATACCCCGTGTAGGCATCACAAATGGCAGAACTGTGTACACACATACACGCACACAGCAAACACAACTGTAGGGCTCCACAACATCCACATGCATTCTGCACAGACATGTCCAGTCAACTCACTGGCCCTTACACACACACATGATGTTATCCATTGGTGCAGCCTATGCCCCTGGCAAACATATCACCCTGTGCATATGATGAAGCCTGTGCCACATCCCTGTCATCCACACCATCGGTGCAGGGTTATGCACAAATATTCTGATGCACAGGGTGAACAGCATAGTGAGAGGTGTATGTAATACCTGTGTATGCATAGTGAGGGATGTGTATGTTGCAGTGGTTGTGTGCAGCCTATGCCCTGGCAAACATATCACCCTGTGCATATGATGAAGCCTGTGCCGCATCCCTGTCATCCACACCATCGGTGCAGGGTTATGCACAAATATTCTGATGCACAGGGTGAACAGCATAGTGAGAGGTGTATGTAATACCTGTGTATGCATAGTGAGGGATGTGTATGTTGCAGTGGTTGTGTGCAGCCTATGCCCCTGGCAAACATATCACCCTGTGCATATGATGAAGCCTGTGCCGCATCCCTGTCATCCACACCATCGGTGCAGGGTTATGCACAAATATTCTGATGCACAGGGTGAACAGCATAGTGAGAGGTGTATGTAATACCTGTGTATGCATAGTGAGGGATGTGTATGTTGCAGTGGTTGTGTGCAGCCTATGCCCCTGGCAAACATATCACCCTGTGCATATGATGAAGCCTGTGCCGCATCCCTGTCATCCACACCATCGGTGCAGGGTTATGCACAAATATTCTGATGCACAGGGTGAACAGCATAGTGAGAGGTGTATGTAATACCTGTGTATGCATAGTGAGGGATGTGTATGTTGCAGTGGTTGTGTGTGAATACTGAGTTGTGTATGTGACATAGGTTGTGTACTGTCGACATGCACCAGTCACACCATGTAGTGCAGGTGCAGCATGCATTGTGATGTGTTCACGGTATGTGTCTCGGTTACATCTGTAGCACCATGTTGGTTGTGATACCCTGGTTCCCTCCTATGGTGTACTTGCATGTGCCTACAGGTAGCAGTGTTTGCAGTCCCCCATGTGTAACTGTGGAGTACACACAGGCACGTCTGGCAATATCAGCATGCTACATGTACCTTCATCCTGACTGTTGGACACACAAACATGACACAGATGTCCGCACATATACTGCACCTGACGCATGTGGTCGGTGCCACAGGCTACACTGGACAGAGACGTGACATACATAGCAGGACACATTACAGGTATGGTGACATGGTGCAGGGGTTGTACACAGCGGCCTGGCCAATGATGATGTGAGGTGTCACTTGGTAGCTGGAGGCCACACTGTGCAGCAGTAGGACCCTGTAACAGTACGTGAACATGGCCGCAGTCACGGGGTGTACACCACTATAACGCACACCCCATAGTGTGCAGCTGGGGACCCTTGCCTTTGTGGTCATCACCCTCACAGTACTATGCACCCACACGATGTGTCACAGAGAAGGGACATGCACAGGTAGCCAGTATGGCTGGGACCTATGGCATCAACAGGGTTGTGCAATGCATCACCATTACGGGTTAGTCAACATGTGGGGCCAGTGATAATTTCCCACCGTATATTAGCATACACACTCACACCAAGCACCAGACATACATACAGACACACACACACTGTGGTGACCACACATGTGTATATGGACAGCCGATGTGTGTGATGCACCTCACCGGTGAACGTCATGCTTCCCACACTGACGTATGTACAGTTCTCTACAATGGTGTACAGGGATGTGTAGCAACTGGGACATATTCCCTGTGATATGTGGCATCCCTGGTCACACATTCGGACACACATGGCAGTGCTGGGAATGATACACCAGCCATATGATGACACGTTTGATGGACATGCAGCGGTATTGATTGCATTATGTGTACCAACGCTATATCTGGCAAATGTGCTGCTATATACACACGAGAGGGTGTAGGTGTTACAGGTGCCATATGACATATAGTTGTTAACACCTGACCGCTGTGTATGCATTATGTCAGCACCGTCACGTAACAGCGACATAGCGTACAGTTAGCACATGGCATGATAGGATGGTGTGTGACACAACTGTGAGCCACCCCCTGCACACATACATCTAGTCAGGTGGTTCACCACATTATGTACACACATCCCTCCATATGTGCTGTTTGTATGTCACCGTATACAGATGTCAATGATGGGTCTGCATTGCGTCTGCATGTCGTAGGTAGGTGCAACTATGTTACGGACATCGGCCACTGCACATGCATGTTTGCTGCATGCACAGTACAGATGTCACATGTGTCTCCTGTTGCCATGTTTGTATGCATTGCTATTGTTGGACATGTGTGTTGACATACATAACACATGGACTGTGGTATGATATCACGGGTGTCACAGGCGACCAGTACAAGGGTATGTGTCCCGGTCAACACTGCTACCCCTGTAGTGTGAGCATTCAACAGACATGGGCCCACATTCAATTTGCGTGTGTAGCATTGATTAGGCCAGTGTTATGCACGAGGTACATCAAAGGCCATGTATGTATGTGTTGTGTGTGCAGTCCATGCACACATCCACACAATCACATGTATGACATACCCAGACGTGTGTTCATTGGTGTACAGCAACAGTCAGGTGTCACAGCTGTGTAAGGGCCATGGTATGTCTTGAGCCGACCTGTTCATGTATACTGGTATCATTGCAATGCATAACACCTGTTGGATCCCTGTTGGTACGTGTGTACTCTGCACAGCTGGTGTACACCGCTGTACAGCCCAGTGGTCATGTGTCACATGGTGTTGTTGGACCGTAAGGCTGTGTAGTGCTGCACCAACGACATGGTGCTGACTTGACAGCTACAGTGTACACTGCAGTGTGTACGTGTGTGACCTGCACCTGTGACAGCTGTGATGGCAGCTGTGTGTGTACAGGTCACTGCATGTGTGACCGCCCTGTGCGTGAGGGCAGTTATACCTTACTGTGCCCTTCTGTGTGTACACTCCATCTGCATGCAAGATTGCCCTTTGCAACAGCTAAGTGTGTGAGCATGCCCAGTACGCCGTTGTGTAGATGGACACACAGTACATTCCACACTGTGCCCCTCCGTGATTAGACTCCGTGTGCATGCAAGATGGCCCTTTGCAAATGCTAAGTGTGTGAGCATGCCCAGTATGCCATTGTGTAGATGGACACACAGTACATTCCACACTGCGCCCCTACTTGATTAGACTCCGTGTGCATGCAAGATGGCCCACCGCCCCTCTGTGATTAGACTCCGTGTGCATGCAAGATGGCAGCATGCCCAGTAGATGGACACACAGTACATTCCACACTGCTCCCCTACATGATTAGACTCCATGTGCATGCAAGATGGCCCTTTGCAACAGCTAAGTGTGTGAGCATGCCCAGTACGCCGTTGTGTAGATGGACACACAGTACATTCCACACTGCACCCTTCCGTGATTAGACTCCGTGTGCATGCAAGTTGGCCCTTTGCAACAGCTAAGTGTGTGAGCATGCCCAGTACACCATTGTGTAGATGGACACACAGTACATTCCAAACAGACGTGTGATACTAAGCATGTGGGCATGGCCATTGACATCCTGTATAGCCATGGTGGTCATCCAGGCACCAGATGTCCAATTTCAATGTCACGATGGATGCCTACATTGAACACACTTGTTGCTCTCTCGAAGGGTGTACTGTCTGTGGTGCATCCCATATCTATTCAGTGTTGTTGTGCTCCGTAGATATTTAGTTGGCCCATTGACAGCACTGGCGTGTTTGTGTACGTCTACCTTGGGACGGTAATATGCTTTCAGACCGCTCACTCTCTAAACATTCCCTATCGGCATCTTTGCCTTTGCGGATGATGTCACCCACCTAGAAGTATGCCTCTGGGAGTGCTGTGTTCAGTAATCTCGGTAGCGCATTCTGTAAATGCGTAATGCTGTAGTGTGTTAGAGTAGGTAGGTGTGTGTTCAACTCCCGGCCCTTCCAAGTGTGTGTGTGTGTGTGTGTGTGTGTGTTTCCAGCTGCCTGGGGACACAGTAAAGCTTTAGATGCCTCACAACACATACATTCCCTATCGGCGTCTTTGCCTTTGCGGATGATGTCACCCACCTAGAAGTATGCCTCTGGGAGTGCTGTGTTCAGTAATCTCGGTAGCCCGTTCTGTAAATGCGTAATGCTGTAGTGTGTTAGAGTAGGTAGGTGTGTGTTCAACTCCTGGCCCTTCCAAGTGTGTGTGTGTGTGTGTGTGTTTCCAGCTGCCTGGGGACACAGTAATGCTTTTAGATGCCTCACAACACATACATTCCCTATCGGCGTCTTTGCCTTTGCGGATGATGTCACCCACCTAGAAGTATGCCTCTGGGAGTGCTGTGTTCAGTAATCTCAGTAGCGCGTTCTGTAAATGTGTAATGCTGTAGTGTGTTAGAGTAGGTAGGTGTGTGTTCAACTCCCGGCCCTTCCAAGTGTGTGTGTGTGTGTGTGTGTGTGTGTGTGTGTGTTTCCAGCTGCCTGGGGACACAGTAATGCTTTTAGATGCCTCACAACACATACATTCCCTATCGGCGTCTTTGCCTTTGCGGATGATGTCACCCACCTAGAAGTATGCCTCTGGGAGTGCTGTGTTCAGTAATCTTGGTAGCGCATTCTGTAAATGCGTAATGCTGTAGTGTGTTAGAGTAGGTAGGTGTGTGTTCAACTCCTGGCCCTTCCAAGTGTGTGTGTGTGTGTGTGTGTGTGTGTGTGTGTGTGTGTGTGTGTGTGTTTCCAGCTGCCTGGGGACACAGTAATGCTTTTAGATGCCTCACAACACATACATTCCCTATCGGCGTCTTTGCCTTTGCGGATGATGTCACCCACCTAGAAGTATGCCTCTGGGAGTGCTGTGTTCAGTAGTCTCGGTAGCGCGTTCTGTAAATGCGTCATGTTGTAGTGTGATAGGGTAGTTAGGTGTAAGTTCGATTCCCAGGCCTGCCAGATGTGTGTGTGTGTGTGTGTGTGCATGCTCCCGTCCGCCTGGGGACTCAGGTTATGCTTTTAGATGCTTCGCAACACAGATGTATCCTGCTGATGTCTTTGTCTTTGTGGATGTTGACACGCACTTAGTAGAATGCCTGTGTGTCTGCTGTGTTTAGTAATCTCGGTAGCGTGTTCTGTAAATGCGTCATGCTGTAGTGTGATAGGGTAGTCATGTGTAGGTTCGATTACCAGCCCTGCCACATGTGTGTGTGTGTGTGTGTGTGTGTGTGTGTGTGTGTGTGTGTGTATGTCTGTATCTCTCTCTCTCTCTATATATATATATATATATATATATATATATAATCTATTTTCTGCCCATAACTCTGCTCTTGCATGGACAGCTGACTGTTTCATGTATCGCATATTTGCATAGCTTTCACATACCAATGGGGTATGTTGCAACTCCCAACATTGTCCATGCAACGTCCGTGTTACGGGCGGTGTTACACGCCCTTACAGGCGTTTGCTGTATATCTTGGCAGACATCTATCCTTGCTGTACTCTCACTGTACTCGTACACGCCGGAGGCTTCATGTATCATGGCCTAGTTTTGATGTGTGTATGTCTATTTGTGCTGTGTGCATGGCTCTGGGTATGTCCCACTATCATCATTTGTAAAGGTGACAGCCCTATAGGTTCTTCATGTAGACTGCTGTGTCATTTGACATGTCAGCACATACCTGCGGACAGTACTGCACGTCCTACTGCAGCGCATTTCATACCTTCTGCGTTATCTTGCAGTCGATATTGCTGTTTCCTCACACATGGATCTGTTTCTGTTCATACCACTCCACCTCCTAGAGCAAGTTGCTGGACAAGGCCTTATCTGATAGTGGGACACATAGGGGCAGTATTGACATGTTGCTCTTACAAACGTAGATAGTTGACACAATAATAGGTTTTGCATTAGTATGGCTTTTCTGTCGGATTTGGTGTCTTACTCACATGTTTGTCATTATTTCATGTCTTCAGTTATCATGAAAGTGCCAGAATGTTACTGTTGTTACGTGGAACACACCAAACATATGAGGCAGAACTCTGCACATTCTGTGCAAATCTGTACAGTTGCGGAGTATGTGTCTGTAACAAAATATCAACTTTCTGACACCAATACACACACTGTATGGCGGCATCACAGGCCACATGCCATTACATTTATATTGCAGGACACACCCACCCAGACAGTTGTATTCCTCACACAGGCCAACAGCTGCTTATCCACACTAATTGGTCTATCATGTACCGTATGTGTGCGCCGGTATTTGCGCTTTCCGTCAGTGGCAGAGCTCACGACGTGTCTGGGGACTGGACATTGTTACGGTGACACTGCATGACACCCTGAGGGACACATTACTTTTGTGTCTATTAACCTTCCACATTGACATTCACAGGGCATACGTTGTCATTCACATTTGTCGGAGTACATGCGTGTGTCTTGTACATGTTTTCTCATTTGTCCTGATGTCTTTCTTCTCACCTGTCCACCTAGTATCACTAGTTCTGTACATGTATTTTGGACAGGTTACCTTCATACCCCTAACCTGTGCACATTATGGGTAAACACCCTGACGTTTGACCTTGTTACATTTGTCATAGTGATGTGCCTTTCTGGTAAATTGCTGGCAAGGCATTACGGACTGTGCGGTAGATAATAGTGACTGACATTTCCATTACATGATTAGTAACACTCATAACATCCGTATTCATGGGTACGCCAGTATTCTCACAACGTTCTGACTTTGTCTGGGGTATATCTAATATAGTCCCTATTTGTATTTCATGTACTATGCCTTAGTGCAGCTGTGTTATTCTGACAGTTTGCCAGTTATGGGTACCATCTTGGTCGTACGCATGTCCATCCATGATAATCGCCTACATGACACTGATATAGGGCCCTACATATTGCCAAAATGGTTTCCGCAATATCCAGTGGATGGTTTGCCCCATTATTGAGAATATAGGCGTGTGCTATACCCACATCACTCCCACAGGGCGGACCTATGAAATCCCTGCCAAACAACACCTAGGCCCATTTCTGCATACCCATGATTCCCATACCTGACAACCCTCTACAGTACCCATTACACATGTTTAATGTGTGTGGTACTGAAGTGTGGAGACACTTATATGCACTCCCCACTCTCCGGATATCAGTTCGTACGTCATACATTCTATCGACACATGTGTCGTCACCCTTGCACCTGATACTGTTGCATGTACAGCTATTTCGTATTTGCTGCGGTCACTTCTTTTGCGTCAATGTCGGTTGACACTACGTAAGATTCAATTTCTGGAGTCCTGCAATGGACACCTATCTGCATGTTTAAAGTGTAGAACTTGCTGGACTGTCACTTTCTGGCCAATGGTTTGGAATGCTGTGGTTTATTCACCTTTCCTGCATGTCTGTTTGTCTACCCATATTAGATATAACGTCGCCTATTTATGTACATATGTCATATCTACGGGACATAAGTCTGTTGTGTATACATATATACATGTACAATCCTCATTTCATAACTTGCTTTGGTTTATGTCTGTGGATTATGTGTATACACATATATCTATATCCATACCATACCTTTCCACTATACAGATTGTCGCAGAGTGTACAGCTGCTTGCCCCTTTATCTTCGCTGTGTTTTAAATAAACCTGTGTCTATCTGGCAATGTTGTGGCATTTCATTTGAGACTTACAGTGGGGATTTCTGGCAAGCAGTTCAGGTTACGACTGCATACCCTTCAGAGAATCCATGCTACTGACACACCCGTTATTCTATCCACTTTCTATGTTTGTTCTGGCACATATCTGGTGTTTGTCCCTATTTGTACCAGTAGTTTGCATGGCTTTGTCCAGTTTCATACTTTACGAGGTTAACAGGTTTGAGCCATGTATAACTAACATGGGGGAAACAGCATTCATTTACTATGCTGTGAGCGGATCACACACGCACAGGCGCACTTGCATTTCCTTATTGTGGGTTACGCGCAGGCGCATGCATATCCTTATTGTGGGTTACATATGTTTACTAAGTCTTTGTGCTTACGTGGGCTTTATTACTTGTGACAGTACCAGTAATTATCTGTAATATGGTTAATGGACGTTTGCGAAACACACGTTCACCTTTACATATTTAACTGTCTGTACAGCACAGACGCATTCATTACACTTTCACATTATATGTGCTGTAGTCGTTGTTCAACCGGGACTGCATTCACGTTGGCCGGATGCTGTAACCACTATAAGTTTGGTGTTCTGACTCATTTATATGCATACCCATAGTACATAGCTACATTAACATATGCCTCACCACTTCACTTACGTCACAGGCATCCATTCTCCTGCTGGGAAAAATGCGGTACTACATGTTACACATTCCCTATTCCCTACTGCTCTGGACCCACGCTGCATATTTCATCACTGCAGGGATATTCAGAACCCAAAGGCTTATAGTCCTGACACATACAGGTCTTTAATTGTCAGGGTGTTCATGTGGTGATCTGGGTTTAGGCTTGTCCGCCTGGTGAACGGAACTGCCCTGACTGTGTTCAAATGTCAGACAAAGCACATGGACAGGGTTTGTCCATTGTAAACATTTAATCTGTGTTTACAGACACAGGTGTTTGGGCACCTGTCAGCAGCTTATGATGTTGGCAATACATAATATGGGTGGGGGCGGTTACGATACATAATCCACGGTGAGTGGTGTTCCCATTCACATTTGACTATTTCCTGTATTCATTCTTACGAGGGTTATTATTTTGCACATGACTTAACTATGAATTAACTACGGGTATGCAGTAGTACAGTCAACATATGTGACGGCTTGTTACAGTATATATGTACGGACCTCTGTAATACTGGGGACTACCCCACATCCTTCACAACATTTCCTGCTTATGTACATACTATTATTCCGTGAACTTTCGAAGCTTGTGAGAGCAGTAATTACATCTGTCCCTATTTGTCCACCCATCCTTTTAGGCTTTGTCCAGGTTTTGTTGCTGTAATAGGTTGAGAGGTGGTGTCGGTATGTGATTGAGTTGAATATGTACTGTCGATAATTCAGTGGGGAGTAGGGTTACCACTTGTTCCTCTTTGCGAGGGGAGGTCCCACTTTGGACAGTTGTGTCCTGTGATGACACCTAAGACATGGCAAATGTCCTGTGATTTTAAGACAATAATATATTTCTTCATTTCTGTACTAGTTGCATGATACAGGTATTTTGTATCTGGTACACATAACTATTATTTGGGATAGCATAAGCTATTCAAATGCTATGGCATTAGCTTTTATCTTGGCATACACATGTAATTCTGTACTTTGCACAGGCCGGGGTATGTTTTATCCTGCAAATTCTCACATTTCTACAAGGGATGTCCCACCTTGGCCATCTGAACAGGTGGCAACCCTAGTGGGGTGACCTGCATGGTGGACAGCTGTTCCATCCTGCGTAGTATGAATTGCATGTCTGTGTAGAAACTGAACAGTACCGTGACTACACATACATGTTTTGTCCAGATGTGTACAGTAATGGACACCGTGGCGTGTAAACAACTCTGAGGTTTCAACAGGTTACTTATCCCACGCGGGATGTACACACATTTTGCCGTAACATTAACGCGCGGGCATTTGGATTTATGTACCTGTGATGGGATGTTTACAAACGCAGGATACATATTTGAAATCTGGACACTGCCTAGGATGATACTTCCTACTACATATGGGGAATACCCACTATGTGTAGGTGTACGGATGCGCAAGGCTGGTAGCTGGATTTGGTGGACATTCGGACATGGGTGCGGGTTATGTGCTATACAGGGGTTGTTGCGTATTGCATTTGCATGCATGGGTTCTACTTTTGGATATCCCGGTTCCGCATATAGCATCCTATGTGTATGTGACGGTTACGTTCCTGTTCATGTGTATAGCACATTTTAATATACATATGTTTGTGTGTGTTTGGTATACAATATGGACTGTCAGGTTTCTTTACGGTTGTTATATAGCCACAACTGCCCTGCTGTGTACTATCACTACCACTGTGGGACTGCTGGTGACCATACCCATGGGGCTAGACGTGTGTAATGGCGGCACGCTGACATGATGCGCTTCACTTCCACTGGGTATAACTTCTGACAGTGCAGTACATTACGGACACACAATTTTAAATGTCATTTGTTCCATGGACGGAAACTCATATTATGTTGCGTGCATTTCTGTTTGGTTCTCCATTTTGTGTGGCCGGGAACTGTCTTGCATGCTTTGCATACATTTCATTATCCACGGACACTGATAGGTGCGATTACTATTGCAGGCAGGCTATAATATTCAGCAGTTTAGGTTGCTCATCGCCAGCCGACATTGACACGCCTCCGGGCGCAGCTTAGTAACGCCCCATGCACTCGCGCACAAGTCCTATGCACGTGGATGTGGTAGCGGCGCACCTTCATTAATATGCATATGGTGCTACTACACCATTTATATGCCGCACGGCTGGCACAGGCCTTACACCGGCCTTGCGCCGAGCTTCATGAATCCGGGGGAATATGTATATGAGTATTTTATTGTCATAAGTATGTCACACTTTTATTTATGTATAAGTTTCAGCTTGTCATTTGAACATTTTATAAGTATGTTTAACACATAAATACATAATTGTTCTAGTATTAGGTTTTTAATGCATTTTATCAGTAACAACAGTTATTTATAAAGTTTATTTCAATTTTTATATAAGTAGCCTCTTAGAACTGGGACTTATATATAGTAGTTTGTTACTGCTGCTTTAAGCTAATGAAGTAAGTGCTGTTAATTATTGAATTCATCGACTTGAAAATGGTATAAATATTAGTGAAGGGTGTTTATTAATTGATTCTGATGAAGTCTATGGTGCAGTAGTCAAAAGCGCTAAATCATATGGAAGTTTTGTTGTGAATAAAAGACTGTTCATTTTAATACACTGAGTGGACTGCTGTGGCTTTTGGAGTGCTTGGGAATCCTATGCCAACTGTAGTAATATGCCTCATGAAGACTGTTGACATTGGATGATGCTATGTATATTGTTGCCTTAATAGGGCATGTTATATTGTACTGCGTTATGTCAAAATTCTACAAAGTTGTCATGCAACCATCACAGTGACAGATGCAGTATGTCACAGGTGTGCATGTGTATACCTCAGATCTGGAAATGTTATCTGGCATACAGCAATATTATGTCATACTGATTACATGGGCACATATGCCTGGCTGGGAGCCGTTTATAATCTCGAAATACTGAAATGTTGAATTTCAGTATCACGAGACTATAAACCCAAATGTTTAAAATAGCAAAAGTTCATAATCACAAATTCAAATATCTCGAATTTGTGGTTATGGCCTTACACTACGTGATGTCTGGGATTGTGTGTTTATGGTGCATGGTGCTGTGTGTGGATCTAGGTGTTTTGTCAGGTAAGTGAGTGTTTTGTAAGGGATTTGAGTGGGGGATAGAAAGTATAAAAGGTCGAGGGGGGGCACTACCTACTATTTCTTTAAATCTCTATTTAGAAGAATGGGTTTAATATTAATTTTGTCATTCAGGCCTACCCCAATGTTAGCTCATAGCCTTAACATTGGGGTAGGCCTGAATGACAAAATTAATATTAAACCCATTGATTAATATTAAACCTAATCGACCTTTTATACTTTTTTATACTTTTATATTGTATGTATTAAGTTGTATGATGTGATATGCTGTTTCTATTGTCAAGCTGTTTTTAATTTTAAGCTTTTAAAATATTTCACACTAGGTATAAAACTTTTTATACTAGGTATATGGTTTTAAGGATTAATTGGGTAGTTGATGGCAATGATAAGCTTGGTATAAATGCTTTGTTTTACTGTTTTTTGATTGTCTGATGAAGTGGCTGGTGCCACGAAAGAGCTCACCTCTTTTACTAATAAAGCTGTTATTCTACATAGCTGTGGCTGCTACCTCCTGCTTTGTTTTTTATTGTTCATTACATTGTTGTTGGAGGTAACTCTTGCCAGCACCGTTTTTACTGCGGATTTTGTTTGTTTATGTTGTGATGTGGGTGTTGTGGTGTATGTGTGGTGTAGTGTATGCGGTTTGTTTGGTGTTTTGAATTTTGAGCTCAGGTTTTATAGTTTCAGTGTTTTGTGGATTCAGTTTCATAGTTTTGAAATACTGAAATTCAATGTTTTAGTATTTCGAGATTATGAAGTGAATCCGCCTGGGTTCATCCACATGTAATGATGTCATAAACACAAACATATGACATGTTGGGATTCACTTGCAATCTTGGGGAATTCATTCTATGCACTATTATATTGCTGTTCACAAGGATTATTCAGGTGTTGCCCAGCAGCATTGTGTGACTGTCAACATTTGTGTCATTAACTGTTCTGCATGAGCTGCATCCATGTCACTTGTAATGTGTCCACTGATTTTTTTTTGGTTCACTAATATGGATTTTTGATTGAAGGTAGTACACTAGTTCAAAGTTGTAGTTATATTCTACAGCAGTATATTTTGCCCAAAAGTTATATATATGACCTGATATGCAGATGATGTGTTTCAGGGTAAGACCCAATAGAGAAAGACAAAAATGGAAACAAGAGACATCTATATAAGTGCACTTTTATACTTCTTTTATCTTTTCATGTAAAAGGGAATAGTTGCTATTTGTAGTTATCGGATCTTAGAGTCTGAATGGAATAGAAATTTCAAATAAAAGAACATTTTTTTTTCATTTATTCTACAACTCAACAGCTGTGATTATCCCTACACAAGAGAAACTTGAAGTATGAGTGAATATTAATATAAAGTTGGTAGATAATCCTATTGTAGCAGGACATTTTGTTAACAATTTAAATGTTGCCATATTAATTTAAAAATATTTTAATGATAGAATCTTGGAATTATATATTAATCCAGAAGGAATATGCTATTATGTTACATTTAAAAATAGTATGGTAGAGACATCAATAGTTCCTTAAATATATATACCCTGTGCCTTAATCACATGGAATGTAGTCTATTTTGTATTTCTCTGTTTAGAGTCATTGTTTTATTATAGATGGTGATTGGAATACTGTTATTGATTCCCATGGAGATGGAACAAGTACATCTAAATAACATAGCATAAATGCATCATTAGCCATCTTAGACTTACAAACTGAACATGGTCAATATGACTGAATTGGTTTTAATCATCCAAAGAACAATAAGGTCACTTTCTTTTCATGTTGTCACAAATCATGATCAAAAATAGATTTTTTTCTCCAACATATTGATATTTACTACAGAAGCCCTAATACCAGAACCTCACTTTTTGACCATTCAAAATTTCAGCTACTTCTAAATGTAAATGGCTTATATTAATTTAAAACTTTTAAAGGAATTGCTCACAAAAGTAGGAATTACTTGAAAAGGAAATTGTTAAAGAAATGCATTTACTTATAAATGAGTGTTAGCAAATCTAGATAACAATGAGGTAAACCTGATATTCATTGCGAGGCTCAAAACCAAAACGCCTTCTTATAAATAAAGTTTCATATCATAAAAAAATATAATCAGAAGGAAAACAACATTCAAAGAAAAGTAGCAGCCCTGCAAAAAATAAAATTTACATTATAATGTTGATATGAGAAATAATTAAATACCTACAAAAATAACCAAATTTAATTTATTTATTTCAATTATTATGGGACAAAGCCATAGCACAATGTTTGGAATGAGTCTAAATACTAACAAAACTGCTAGCAAAGTTAATAAAAATTCAAAGTATATTTACAAATATATGAGAGAATAAAACTAAAGATAAGTTAATTCAAATGAAGAAATAGTGTTAATCTTTATATATTCAGAAAACTCTTATGATATTGTCCAAATAAAGTTACTATGAATGACAAATCTTTTTAATAAAATCAGTTTCCCATTAATAAACAATGAATGAAAATGTAACTTTCAAAACCACCAGAAAAAAACTAGCGGTGTGCCTCAGGGCTCTGTCCTGGGGCCCCTCCTGTTTGGCATATACTTCTCAGAAGTACAGACAAGCACTGAAGGGCTGTGGCTGACCAAGTTTGTGGATGACTGCAAACTGGGTGCTATAATAGAGTCTCCGGCTGACATGGATATCCTCCAGAAGGACAGAAGGACCTTAATGAGACTGATGCATGGTGTCAAAGCCATGGTCTCAAGCTAAATGCTAAAAAATGTGTAGTAATCCCCTTTGGAAAAAAAGAGTACCCGCGAACTACCACATAGGAGGTAACCCCCTGAAATCTGAAGAAGTAATAAGGGATCTAGGGACCCAAGTAGATAGTCAGCTTTCCTTTGATAACCATGTTGCCAAGGTGGTTAGAAAGTCCTTCTATGTGACCTATCTGATCACAAAAGGGTTCACATCAAGATCTAAGGATGTAGTGGTGCCCCTCTACTCTTCCCTCATCAGACCCATTATTGAGTACAATGCACCAATTGGAATGTACCTGGCTAGGCATCTCCAGCAGCTGAAGAGACCACAGAGGTACCTCACTAAGAGGATTACTGGCCTCAAACAGTTGCCCTATGCAGTACGATTGAAAAAAACTAAAGCTTTTCTCTGTTGCATACTGCCTTCTTAGAGGCGATCTCTGTCTAACATACAGAGCCATGTCCAACCCAGAACTGTTGAACATGCTCCATCTTAGCAAAACCAAATCTACTCGAGCTACACGCTCTAGGGATATAAACCTCAGCACAACAATGAATAGAACATGATGGAGGGAAAGATTCCCTTCGCAAAGACTTCCCTTGCTATGGAACAAGGTTCCGATCTACATAAGACAGAGCCCCTCACTATCACTCTTCAAGAGGAACCTTGACGAGTGGATGGGTAACAGAAAGTTCACACCAGGGATCATGCCAACAGCTCTACTAGATAGGGGCCAAGGGTACTAGCTGCTAGATCAAGGGCCTAGGGAAATAACCAAAGGGGCAGTGAATACCGCACAACATGGCTGGGCTAATATATGCCTTCGGGCAGATAGCCCAGTACCTACCTATGAGCCTATGAACCTATAATTAAGCTGTTGAAAAATAAGGCTGCATATCCAAAAAGATTTACTTCAGAATTTTATAAAATATTTTTCAGATATTACAAAAATATTTGAAAATATTTTCAATGATAATAAATGGAGTGGTATATTTGATCTATATCCAAATAAATCTAAAACTATTTTCGTCCATAAAGCAAATACAAACTTAACTGATACTGCAAACAACAGAACAACCTCATCGCGTTTCAAAAGAAAGCAGAGTTTGAATCCTGTTGATGCTAATCCTTATTCAAGATAGCCACTTATATAAGGTAAGTAGATATCTTCAGTAATATATCTAATTATATAAGTAAGTGCTTTTTCAAAGAGATATCACTTAGTTCAAACATTGTTTCTGACTGCTCTTTACCCTGCTACCTTTAGGGGATGTCTATTTATCAGTACTTCTAAATGTGTTGGTCTGCTGTCTTAATTGGTATATTGCAGGTTAACTGAAGGGAGTAGCCTGCAAAATTCTTAAAGCAGATGGGTGACACACCCTTACACTCATATTCAAGAGTACTGTTCATTGCCATTTTGGTGTTATGTGTCTTGTATATGTGACAGTAGCCACAACCTTTGTCATACTTCATTATAATGAGCATGTGTTCTTGTTCAACCAACACCTGGTGGTTCCATCTGAGAATATACACATAAATGATGGCACTATCAATAATGGTGGGATCTATTCTCCCATTCTTGATGTTGTAGAAGTAGTCCCTCATGATTTATACAACCAGGCAGATTATAATCTTGATGACCCTTTAGAATTTCCTCCCATCTGTTGATGGAGAGATTAGCTGGCAAGATTTACCAATCCGAGGTAGCCAGACTTGTGCCTGGCAACCAGACACACAGGGCGATTTCAAATGCAGTCAGTACACAATGAGGAGAGGAAAAGGCAGGAGCCAGTGGAAACACAGATGAAAAAGCTAGACAAGGCTTATAGCAATAGTAGTAGTAACAATATTTGGTTTAGCTCTAATAAAATAATAGCCAAATGCAAGAATTTTGTAATATATAATTATAGTAATTCAGAGCTAACTAATGAACATTTTTCCTTTTCTAAAAAAGGTTTCACCTTTGTTCCTACTGCATCATATAATTTAGTTGGTACTTTTTCAGAATTTAAGTAATTTATGAGGAAACTGAACTTTACCATACAACTAGAAAGTAAAGGTCATGATAATGATGGAAATATTGACAAAAATAAAGAATTTAAAAAGAAAAGTCTATCAATGCCCATTACAAATTCAGCTGTACATGATTTTTCCAACACCTGTGAATGAGATTTTTTTTTAAATATATAGTCTGGGCAAAATTAAATTTTAAAATTGCAATTTAAATAAAAATTAATACGGACTATTACACAAATTAAAAATAAATAGTTCAGTCAGAGTAATGAAACCCAATAAAGGTTGGGGAATTGTGTTGTTTTCCAACACTAGTTACATAAATGAGATAAGTATGATACTCCATGAAAGTGGTTCATATTGTGTAGCTTCCTTAAATGAAGCTCATTTGGTATACGGTAAGATAGATCAATTCTTGGAAGAAGGATTGTTGCAGCATAGTTTGAACATTAACATGTACAACTCCCTAATAAATGCAAGTCCATCTATAACTACTATATCTGTTATCCAAAAGATAAACAAGAGCACTATTCACCCCTCCATTCAGACTGACAGTTTCAGCTGCAGGTTCAAAGACATATACTTTTGCAGCCCCTATAGACAGGATGTTAAAACCTATTCAAAAATCAAAGACTCACATGCTCAGAGATTCCTGGGATTTCTTAGGTAGACTAAAACCAAATTTATGTAATCCTGATATTGTATTTTTAACTGTGGTTGTTATGGATGTATTTAGTTGCATCCCACAAGATGTTGGTTTACAATAGTTTTATGAGGCTATAATAAACTTAGACTTTTTAGCATCCTGTAAGATAAGACTACTAATGAAATTTAGTGATATGCAACAACTATATAATATTTGAGGGTGAGATTTTTAGACAAGAAAAAGGAGTAGCAATTGTGGCAACCTCTGCCTCCATTTTTGCAAATTTGGTAATGTTGTCTTGGGAAATTAAATCAGTGTTTATGCCGCCATTGTTTCAAAATATAAAATTATACCTAAGATTCTTGGATGATGTATTTATCTTGTGGGAAATGGATGTAATTTTGATTCCCCAGTTTATTAAGTTTATGAATCACATTACATTGTTCTTGAAATTCACACATCAAGTTTGCATAGAACAGATAGATAATTTGGATACAGCTATTGCTCAAATATATTTAGAAAGTCAACATTCTCTAATAGTTATCACCACTATAAGAGTTCACATCTGACTTCTCAAAAGAGAAGCCTAGTTAAAAGGCAGTTTGTAAGGTTAGCCCATATGATCTCTGACAGGAGACTGTATGCGATAGAAAAAGTCAGACTTGAAGGTATGTTTCTTGAAAGAGGATATCCTCAACCATTGGTTCAAGCTATCAGTGATGAACTCTCTGAAGGGTGGGGGTAAGATATATCCCCCTTTTAAGTGCTGGTCTGACTGAAGATACTCCTTTTGATAAAACTGGGGAGAATGAAATGTCATCAGTTCCAACATCAGCTAATGTATGTTGACAATGAAAGACCTAAGGATTTTGTTAAAAATTCATATACAAGAGCACTAACAGTACAATATAATGCTGGGTCAGGCATAGTTAAGGATATTTTGATACCTCAGGGAAATGGGCTATATCATAAAACTCCTGCATGGTGTTGGCTCTCTCCTCCTTGGTACATGGTAACCCAACATGGTCACCCTGGATGCTGAAACATGGCATTGAGAAATTGATGGTGTATTCTTGAAGCAGATGCCTGACATACCCCCATTTGTGCCCCTAGTATGTCACTGATAGGTCCCCAATAGCTAATTTCAGTAAAGTCACAAATACCCACAACTCCCTTGGGCTGCAGACAAGACTGACAGATGTTCATGATTTGATGTATGATGTCTCTGTCCACAACATAGTTAGCTAATTTATTTCACCTGAACATGGATATATGGCCAGGTTTAAGTATGAACAGCTCAAGTGTGTGGTATTTAAATGTCTTCAAATCATTCTGCCATCTTCTTTGAGCTCATTATCTTGATACAGTCACTAGAATATAATACAGTCAACCACATTGTTTGACTTAGCCATATCATGAAGCTGTGTCTTCTGAATCGCACACAACCTGGCCTCGTCACACAAATTTGCTTCCTGTTATGCAGCAAAGTTGCAATGTATAATATGTAAATGAAAAAAATGTTAATATGGTTTGGTTTCTTTTCCATTATTGTTTGTATATCTGTATATTATGTGATAATTTAAAAACATGTTTTTAAAAAAAAGAATTTGCTTTAGCAGTGGATGTTTCTAAAGTATTCAGTAGAATAAATGCTAATTTTTTATTTTAGCCATGAAAAATGTGGTTTTCCTAAATCGTTTTACACAATATTAGAGTACTGTATGATAATCCATCTACACAAATTATTGTGAATAAATGTACTGAAAATGGTGTAAGATAAAGGTGTGCATTAATGCCATATTTTTTAATACTTATGTCAAACTTTTCTTCTTATACTTCAGCCAAACTTTGTTTACCTAAATGTAATGGTGATGAAAATATATTAAGCTGCATCTGTGAATGGTGTTAACATATCCTTATCAAGCCCTAATACTGGCATACCAAAATAATAAATGCAATGCAATATTTTTCAAATCTTTATAAATGTAAAGTATATTTACTCAAAATAATCCTTTTCCTTTGATTGAGATAAAAAACTAATTGCAATTTCCAATATTTACAAGTACATTTTCATTAAAAACACTGTAGTAAACTATTAAAATAACATCATAAAATGCTGGTCATAACTGCTAGAAGATGTATATAACTGGACCAAGTTGAAATTATCCTTTTAATCCAGAGTAGCTATAATTAAAACTGAACATGTTAAAAACAATTTTTATGTACACCTTTTATCATATACCATTTGTTTATCTCCGTAGAAGCTACATTAATAAAATTCTTTTGTTTCCCAAAATCAGTTTAATTCTCACATATAAATTTGTCTGCCCAAAAAGACATAGAACAGTTAGCCTGCCAGATATCCACACATAGTGCCCAAGAAAAAATCAAGTAGATTTTTGAAATCTATAATGTGGAATAAACATGATAGCATCTAGAAGCCAACATGGATACATATTTCATCTAAACACGTAACCATATATGGATATAATATACTAGCTATTCCCTTCCTATAAAAGAACATTTTAAAGTACTGACATAGTTTTCAGATATGGTTTTAGCTTTTCAAAAACTAATAAAACAATTAAAACCAATAAACTGACAATGTTCCTAATAGTCTTCATGCTTATCGTGCTATACATATCACAAAATTGTCTGAAAATGAAGGAGATGGCTTGAGAAGATTTTAAAATTGTGGGAAACACATGTAGAAGCACCTGTAAATTCATAATGAACAATAAAAATGTTTAATTTAAAAGAATGTTGGGAAACAATTTTTCATATTAAATTGTAAGAGTATGGAATTTTAACAAATATGCATGGGCTCGCTCTGAATACTGTAAAGCTTCTAAACTGATAAATGTTTATTTGCTATTTCCAAAGATGTTTGCTTAATTACAACATGTAGAGACAGTGAATGTTTGAATTTAACAATAGTTGCTGTTAAGAAAAATATCTGTGTATCGTTCAAATGTATTTTTCATATACAAAGAATTGGTGAGACTACCAGATAGTTATTAGATGTGAATTCTTTCTTTTGATTTAAGTAACATAAACCTTTTTATGGGCAGTGCATAACATTTTGTTGGACTGTTAGTGTTAATTTTATATTTGTATAAGTCCTTGGTCATTTACTGTCAAGTGTTTATATCTTTAATTTTATAATAGCGTCAACAAAAGTTATTTTAAAAAAGAAAATAAATCTAGAAACCTACAAATCTAAATCAGTGCAGACTGAACAATTCAACAAGGCCATAAGATCTGATTGCAAGTCAGCAGTGGTAAACAGCTGTAAAATAAGTTCTTATACATATGAGTATAACTGAGCCTAACCACAAGATCATAGTAAGTTATTAATTCAAAAGACAATGTAGCGTAATAAAAAGAAAAAGCAATAAAAAATCAAAAAAACTTAAAGTTAAAAGCGGCCCAAAACTTGTTCCATTATTTGCCTTGTCTTGAAGTTGAAAATTAATCTCATAGGGTCGATACCTTTTAGGACCACTGTACTAAAGGAGTCTCTGAACCTAAAAGTTAGCTTAGTTTGTAATGTTTCATAAATGTACCAGATACAACCAAATGCATGCCTTTCCAGGCTCATTATTAGCCTCTTTGTCTCTTGCAACATATAGCATGCATTAACCTGGCATAGCACAAAAAGCATAGCCCCTTCATCCATGAAGAAAATTACCTTTGACTGCATGCTCAATGAAATTGTCATGCAGACAGACTGAGGTGAGTTCACAGACCTGGCACTGAGTTGCTAGAAGAGTTTTGGGAAAGTGGTCTGCATTGTATTCATGTGCACTTTGGATATTCTCAAAAGTTCAGGTCAAAACTAAGGGGTTGTGGCTGACCAAGTTTGCAGACAACTGCAAACTAGGTGCAATCATTGAATCCCCAAATGATGTCAGTTTACTCCAGGAGGGTCTCACGCAGACACTGACAGGTATATTAGTAACAATCTCAAACTGAATGCAGAGAAATGCATCATCATTCCCTTCAGCACAATGTCCCCTCACACTATCAAATCAACAACAATACTCTAATAACCCATGAAGTGTTAAGGGACTTGGGATCACAAGCTGATTGTGACCTTACTGTAGTAAGGAAAGCTTTCTACATAGTACACTTGATTAGGAAAGGCATCACCTCAATAGCAAAAGAAGTTATAATCCCCCCATACTCGGCACTTATCTGGCCCATAGTTGTGTATAATGCCCCATTTGGCATGTACAATACTAAGCACCTGCAGCAATTAGAGAGACCTCAGAGGTTTCTAACCAAGAAGATCAAGGGGCTCCAGCACGTGCCTTACACAGACCAACTAAAGTCCCTGTCACTAGTCACTATACTCCATATTGTATAGACTTCCTAGGGGAGACATATGCCTGGCCTACAGCGCAATCCAAGACCCAAACCTAATAAACTTGCTGCATATCTGTAAATCAAACGGAACTAGGCCGACCCACTCCAGGGACCTAAATATGGCCTGCAACTTAAATAGGATATGCTGAAGGGACAGATTTATCTCTCAGTGACTGCCATGCCTTTGGAACAGGTTACTAATTCATGTGAAACAGAACACCTCTATGATACTGTTCAAGAGGAAACTGAAAGAGTGGATGGGGCACCATAAATTCTTACTGGGGATAGAGCCCACAACCCTCCTGGACATGCTATCTTGGGTACTGACTAGCTTTTCTATGATATTACATTAAGATGAAAAGGCTAGGCTTAAAATGACCTTCAGGTCAATATACTAGTAATCTCCTATGATCCTATGAGCCTATGAATTACTGACTGGTATGTAAAATGATAATCGAATGAGAGAGTGTTGTCCACATAAGTATCCACATTTCTTTTGACCAAATCTATTTGAAGAGGAGTAACCATTAACAATGAGAACAGCTCTTCTGCTGAATGTCACTATGCTGCACTTTTTTTGTACTTTGATGACATTTTCAGTTCATTAGCTATATGCATATTCCAACTCTTTTTGCAACCATTTAGTATCTAACAATGAGCAGATAACAGTGCCTGGCTTGCAGTCATCAGCAAAATTAGTAAACCACACTTCTCACATATAAGCTTTGATGTCTGCAAAATAAATACCAAACAGGAGAGGGCCCAGCCTCAGTGGTCCCCAGTACTTAATTTTTTTTCCAGCAATCTTTACTATTTGGGATCCTTTGGATAGCCAGTTTTCTATCCAGCATATAACATAGGGGTTTCCATTAAGTTTACCTAACTTTTCAATAATACCAGTATGGCAGATAGAGTCAAAAGCCTTGACTTGTCATGCACAGAAATACCACTGTTCAGAGCCTTAGAAACCTTTTTTAAAAAGTTTGCTAGGTTCAGGAGACAGGATCTGTCCCTCACAATGCCAAGCTGAGCAGGATTTAAATCATTTAAGCTGCTTATGTCTGCCTATGACTGCATAAATGAGTTCTACTATGACACTCTCCATTGTTGAGATTGAAGGGCCTATAATCACCTGAACATGTAGAAGAGACACCCTTGTGTAGTGGAGTCACAATGGATGTTCTTCTGCCATTGTGGACAAACTCTGTGGATACACCGAGTTTGAACCGCATAAGTAAAGGCTCATACAGTGAGTGACAGTGATGATAATGCAGTCAGGTATGTTATCTGGTCACACAGAAGCACTACGTATACCATTTATCAGGAATTCTAAGACTTTTTCCATGGTAAATACAGGGGAAATAATTTTTCAGGTATAGTGGTTGCAACAATGTGGAATGGTAGGGTAAAGTCTACTAATATATTGGCTGTATTGATGGGAATGGAATGTGTGATATTTTTATGGATGAGCTTGGTACATGTGAACATTATTCATTACTTTCCTGACATAGCAGAAAAAAAATTGTAGCATCCTTTGGTATCTGTAATTGCATTACAGTAAGACTGATTTTTGGTGGTGAAATGGCAGTTTTTTCTAATAAATGAATAAACAATGTAATATGCTAAAATCATTTATTAAAGTGTCTCCATGCATCAGAGAGATAGAGTTCTAATTATTTCACATGAAACCTGGGTTGGCTTACCATACCTGGTCCATATGGAGTTCCGGTTAATGGGAATAAAAATCATTTTGTTACTCATTTATCATGGATGGAGAGAAACATTTTTCCTGTAAGTGTTAAAACCCAACATGGAGACTACAGCGTTAGAATTCCACAAACAATAGGACATGTACCAGCAGGTTGATCGTGGACTTGATTTTACATGGATATCATTGCATCAGGTTAACTTATACCTGAAGACATTTGCAAGCATAGCAAAACAGATATTGACTTTGTAATAAGAAATTGATTGAATAATACAAAATTTTAAATACATCTCTGTTGTGCACCAGTAGTTACCACACTACAATTAATTGCATTACTTCTTGTCATCAATGTTCTCACCATAGACAGCTTTGCAAACCAAGTGGAAATAAAATAATGCATAAATCAATTTAAAAAGTCAAAATGGTGGCTTGTGGTGTCATATGGAAGACATTCCAAGATCTAAGTATAAAATATAAAATAATAAGGCAACACTGTGTGGATTACTCACATTTTCAATAAAAGATAATTCAAGAATAAACAAGTAGTACTGACCTCTTCAAAGTCATATTAATTCAGGCCATATCTAAATGCAGACCAATCCTCTTTTCAATTTTTTCAGTAGAATACTTTCAAAGATTTTTTCATAAATGCACCTTGTCTTATGGATTCCCTCTTTTAATAATGGGGATAAACTTTGTATCGTTGATTCCTGGAATTAATTAACTATTTAAGTTCTAATAGAACAAGGTCAAAATAGGCCAACTATGAAATGCAAAATATGTCATTTAATATATTTTGATGGCAAAGATCAAACTACATGTACTCCTACTGCTTTGAAGGACTTTAAAATCAATGTTATTCTTTCACTTGTCAGATTGATGTGTTATCCCAAATGTACAGCCCACTGCAGGGATGACTTTGGACCTGTAGTACAAATAGCCGTAAGTTTCATCTTAGTGCTGACCTTAGAAAATATCTCATCTATTTTTCCTTTTAACTACAGTATATAAGTGTTACAGAGCCTAGAAAAATAATACTGTGTATAGGGTGGACATCTTTCACGAAAGCTAAGTTGCTGCTACTTCTTAAATATTTACATATTACTGCAATATAATTCCAGTACATAGATTTAGATTTCTAGTCTATATGATTCTTAATTGTTTAGAGTACATATGCATCATATAGTAAAGTAACTTGTTACAGAACAAATAATGTTCCTCAAAAAAAAAATCCTTATTGTAATCCCAGTGTTGGTTGCAAGAACTTTTTGTGGCTATTTTCTGCATATTTAATTTTGTCATCAATGAAAGTAGTAAATATGTTTGATTTGTATTCTACTATATTAAACTGCATAGAATTATGGTGTATGTATAAAAATATGGATAAATAAGCATAAAACTGGATTGAAAATAAGTTATGGTGTTCTTTGAACATACAAATAACTTAACACACCACTCCAGAATATTAGCATTAACAAAATGCATAAAACGTATGAATATATATGCACTGTGACTAAATACAGTGTCAAACCACTCCAACAACCATTAAAAAAATTGCTCCTTAAGCTCAAACCTTGCTGTAATGCACCCGACAACCTCTCCCCTACATTTCTAAAAATTGCTGTTGAATCCATTTCATTCTCCATAAATATCCTAATTAAGAACTCTATCCAAAAATCATATGTACCCAGATTATAGAAGAAAGCTTACATTCTTCCTATTCACAAAGGGGACAAAAGCAAAGATAACTCCAAGTTTTGACCTATCCCTTTCCTGCCCCCTATCTCTAAAATCCTGGAAAAAATGCATTCACAATCAGCTGATGCCCTATCTACTTCAAAATCACCTACTGTCCTCCACTTAACATGGCTTCAGACCTGGCCACAGCACCACATCTGCCCTTATTTCCTTCCTGGATACAATCAACAGAGCTTGTGATAATGGGAATTGAGTATCTGCCATTTTCTTAGATCTTTCAAAGGCATTTGATACAGTTTCCCACCCTTTGCTTCTATCACAAATCCCTAATTTCAGACTTTCTCCCACCACTCTCAACTGATTCACAATCTATCTAAATAATAGGCAACAGGTCATCAAATGGCAAAACTCTATCCCTTCATATATATCAACACCACTACCGGAGTTTCTCAAGGCTCCATACTAGATCCCCTCCTATTCAATATTTTCATTAACAAGTTCCACTCGGCAATAACCAACAGATCCATATTTCAGTATGCAGATGACTCAACCATCATCTGCACAGCTGATTCTGTACCTGAACTTCAACTCAAAACCCAAATTGCCTTCTCCACCATGGAATCAAGGATGCTAAAAAAACACCAAGCTCTCAAACCAAATAAATCCAAGATTATTCTTTTCACCCCCTAAAAAATCAACCCCATTAGACAAAGAAATTTTCAGTATCTACTCCCAAAATAAAGCATTAATAGAAGTTGTCAGCCACACTAAATTCCTAGGAGTATTCATAGATGAACACCTTAAATATGACATTCACCTGCAACAAAACATCCAAAAAACACATCAAAAACTTGGAATGCTCAGGTACAGAGCCAAGATGGCCAACTGATAGCAGCAGTTTTTTAGAGCTCCATGAAACTAATATAAAAACAGGAAATAACTTATTTTATTTTAGCAAAAATACTTAGAATTGATAGATGAAAGTATAAACTATATTATTAGTAACTTTGTTGAACTTAGGAAAGTTTTTTCCTGTCAAATTATAAAGGAGAATATATAATTTGTGGAGATGAGCACTTCAAAGACTTCTCATTCTGACATGGCTTTAAAAAAAGGAAATGCAGCTTGTGACATCTGCTCTACATGAACTCTCACTAAAAATGGATGATTTTAAGGAGAATTTACAAAACCTCAAGGAAAATTGTCAGAAACAAACAAATTCTCTCAAGGAACTTATACAGCAGCATCAATCCAGAATAACACACAGAAGCATCCCTGAATGATCTTGATGAGACTGAAGGAAGAAGAAAGCCAGAAATATTTTCTCTTCAAACAAAACATTTGTCTTCTCAATAAAGTGGATGACCTGGAAAACATGGCGAGAAGGTCAAATATAAGGATTTTTGGCATCCCTGAGAGAGCTGAATGAGAAGATATAATTTCTTTCCTGAATACCTGGATTCCAAAGGTTTTAGATTTAAAGGAGGGTCTGTCCTTTGGTATTGAAAGGGCTCATAGAGCTTTAGGAATGCCAGTGTCAACATTCTCCTCTACCTCCGGATCAATAATCATAAAGTTTCTATCTTATTTGGACAAGGAGTTGGTCCTAAAATCTGCCTGGAGGAAAATGTTTATTATTTATTATTTTATTATTTTACATTTGCTGAATGGGCTAGTCTAACTGGATATATGTCCATTTTCAGTAGAGGACCGGGGTGAAAAGCTCCACATAAAAACAAAGCAGAATATTGCAACTACAGATATAGTTCACTTGTCAGGCAAAACAGCTGTTTACATAGTAGCATAGTAATCATGATAGATAACAAACCAACATTTTTTTAGAGCAAGCAGTCATAGAAAAAAAGTATTTAGAAGGGTGTGAGACATTTCATAATCAAGGTTGTATATGTCACAGAAGAATAGATAATTATTTACAAGGCAGGAACACATTGTTTAAATGTCAATGACTCATCTACAAGGCAGTGACACATTCATAAGGCCCTTGTTGGGTACAATCATCCTAACTTATAATAGTATCTGAGAAGAATGGGTTTTGTACAGTTTCCATTTAGCTAACTGATCAGATTAACAGAGAGGTAGAAGGTAATGGTCTTAAAAGTAGCAATGATGTGAGTAGTATTTAGTGTGAGAACCCAGGATAACAGGAAGAGGAATCTTAGTCTGGGTTGGTACAAGGACATAGCCAGTGGGTTGTAAGGTATATGTTGAGTTTCTTTTTGAATAGTGGAGTTGAAGAAAGAGATGTGAGTTCGCCAGGAAGTAGGTTCCAGATTTTTCCCACAGTGTTAGAGAAAAAGGAATCTCCTGCTTTATTGTTGGGTTTTTGTCTAGATACGAGTAGTTTATTTGCTGAGCACAGGTTTGTAAGATTTTTATATGGAGTGATTAGACTCATGAGTATTGGTGTATTGCTTGGATGATAAAGGGTCTTATGGGCAATAATAAGTTGGTGGAATTGAATTTGATTTTGCAGCTCCAGTCAACCCAGTTGTTTCAGATTTAGACAATGGTGGTTTCTAAAAGGGGAGCCGATTGCAAATCTGACAATGTTATTGTAGGAGGTTGCCAGCTTGTTAAGGTTGCTTTTTGATAGATTAGTGTATATAGGAGAGGCATAGAGGAGAGTTGAGATAAGGTGGGTGTGGGCAATAGTAGTTCTAGCTATGGGAGTAAGGAAGGGTTTAATCTTATAGAGGGAGCCTAGTTTTCTGTTAACTGATTTTACTGTAGTGTTAATGAGTATCATAGTTAAGGTTGTGGTCTATTGTTACTCCTAAGAGTTTGGTGGTAGTGTCAAGAGTTATGACCGTGCCATTATTAGATTTGATAATTAAGTCAATTGGGGTGGACTTTTGTGTGGGAGTAAAAAGCAATAATTTAGTCTTTTGGGGTTAAGGAGGAGACAGCACTGTAAGAACCATTTTTCTACTAATTCAAAGACATTTTGAGTGAGGAACTGCAGTTCAGATGGACCAGTAGCAGAGCATATTAATGTGAAGTCATCTGCATGTTGTATGCATGTAGCTTGAAGGATGTTTACATTTCAATCATTAATAAAAATTGAGAATAGAAGAGGGCCCAATATAGAACCTTTGGGTACACTAAGGGTGACAGGAAGGTGGTTAGATAGACTATTTTCCCAAAGCACTGCCTGTTACCAGTTATCTAAGTAAGACTTGAACCACAGTAGTGTCTGTGTATCAAGTTAGAGGAACTTAAGTATATTTAATAGTAGATGATGGTTGACCACGTCAAATGCTTCTGAGAGATCAATAAAGATTGCAGAAGAAAGAGTGTTACTGTTACGTTTTTTGTTAATGTGATCAGAAAATGATAGGATGGCAGTGGTGGTGCTATGGAAAGGTTTAAAGCCATGGTGAGAGCTTGTTAATAGGCTATTTTGGAGATGGTGGTCTAATAGTTGACGGTGGATGCATTTTTCCATAATTTTAGCTAAGGGAGAGAGTAGGGCAATTGGACAAAACTTAGAGAGTTCTGTTGAATTACCACCTTTGTGTAGGGGGATTATATGGAAGATTTTCCAAATGGATGGGATGGTACCATCTGTTATGGTTCTATGTATTAGGATAGAAATAGGATAGGCTATTGCTTTTGCTATTTGCAGATATTTGGCTGGTAATAGGTCAGCAGAGGAGGTAGATCATCTATGGTTTGAGTTTTTGAAGAAGGATACAGATGAGGGGTGTAGGAACAGGTTGTAGTTGAAATGAAGGTGGTAAATTAGTTGAGGGAGAAGACAGATTGGAGGATACTGGAGGTAATGAGTTAGCAAGTGATTGGATGGCTTCAGTAAAGAAGGTATTAAAGGCATTAATCCATTAAAATTTAATCAAAACCCAATTAGGTTTGATAATGACTATTCTATCAGGGTTTTGGAACAGAGGAAAAAAGCTTGACCATTAATAAAGCTGTTAAAGCAGAATAATAAAAATTCTATATCAGAATGAAATGAGATCATTTAATGCCCTAATGGAAGCCACTGTCTTTATTAAAAACAATAACATTATTTCCTTACCTGAAGATATGGAATGGGCATCTGCATCTCTGAAGAGAGTTACTGATAAATCTTCTTGGACTGATGTTAAAAAGAAAAAACAAAAAACTGTGTCAAAGATTACTGTTCCCACTAAATCTCTCAAAGCATCTACTGCAACTGGACTTTAATTTGTTTTATACTTGCTAAATCTTCAAGTAGGGCATGTCATGACAATATTTTTCTTATTGCTTTTCTTTCTCTTTTTGCTTTTTCATTTCTATACTTTTTTTGTTCATATACAAATTAAATAACTGTTTATGCTTTTAGTATATTAGTATAATATTACTGGTTTATTGAGTGATATAACTGAACAGTAAGCTATATTTGCTTTTATGACCTTAAGATGACATGCTTTATTTCAAATAATATATATCCCTTTGCCCTGCTAAATGTTCTACTGAGTTATTACACAAGCATAGTCACTGATTAGATTATTTATCAAAACTGTTTTGGATACATGGGACAACAGGGCATAGCTATGATTTAGTATATATTAACTAGTTTTTTTTTTAATATTTATAACTTCTGATTGTTTCAGAATATATATTGGTACCTGTGTGAACAAAAAGCTGTTTACCGGCTTTTGACATAAATTGGGTCTCTCTGACAGTTATATGCTTGTACGTTTTATGGCACAAGGTTTTTAAATGGTTACAAGTTATGTTTCCTGTAGAGTTTAATGTTAAAGTACTGTTTTCTCTTTCATTGGCATTGAATGTTATTTTACTGTTTGGAAGCATCTGACAGTTAAACTTTGTATTTGTTACTGTAAATAAGCAGACTTTGTGACACAGTTAAAGTGAGGTCAGGAAATTGTACTGTGTAGTGTGCTGGGCGGGAAAATGTCAGTTTAAAATCTAAGAAGTGAAGCTTTCTTACTTAGCCCATGACATCTTGCATTCTATGCATGCAGATCAGATTACATTACATCTAATGTGTATATGCAAGCATAAATTGTGAATGTCAAGTCTCTGATTGGTTAATATAGCATAGTAGGCTTATTTTACAAGAATTATGAGCTACACTGTCTGCAAACATATTCATGGTTCCCTTTTATAATAGTGACTACATTTTGTGATCAAATATATACAGAAATGTTATTTTTTTCTTGTAAACAGTTAATTATAGCCACTATTTCTAGTGAATATACTAGAGTTTTTTTATAAGTAGAGCTTTATAAATAACTTTCCTATGCAGTTAGCAAGTGTTTAGTATAGGCTTATACATTTACAGGAAATGCTTATGATTAATGGTAATAACTGTAAGGATACTCAAACACCATACTAAATCCTAACAAATATATGTATGAATAATTTTGATTGAACGATAATTACTTTGCATTTAATATGTGGATTTCCTTATTGTATCCTAGATATTATTTATATTTCAGATGTCATGTTTTTGGCTATTATAAAGTCATGTCTTTTAGTATATTAACACTTTATGACAGGGAAAGAGCTCAGTAATATCTATGACTTGTGATAACACAACAAACAAGTTATGAGTTTCAGTGTTACCTTATTACTATGGTAGATATTTACAGTTATCTCTATCTTAATTTTGTCTTTGAGTCATTCACTTTTAAGACATGTTATCCATAGTAAGTTTTATATAAATAATGTTTTTTACTAATTTTTGTCATTTTAACTGATGCCAGTTAATTATTATTGATTTTAATCAGTTATCTAAACATCTGCTATTCCAAATGTTTAAGAGTTAATTAAGGACAAATATGTCTTATGGAATATTTCTAAAAATCTATGTTAACATCTTTTGGGAATGATACAGACTCACTATGTGCTAACACTCAATACTCGTGAAGTTTTTATTTAGTGGGAGTTTGTCATGATAAGATTTATTCAAAGGGCAAGTAAATACAAATGCTAAATGATTCTTTGATTTGTTCTGCCATTCTGAAGTTTTTATTAGAACTCATACAGATGACATGCTTAGGTATTTTGGCTAATCATTTAGATTGTTAATAAAGCTAATGTTTTCTTAGTCTATTAAGCACTAAATTCAGATTATATATATATATATATATATATATATATATATATATATATATATATATATATATATATATATATATATATATATATATATATATATATACATACATATATACTAATATGTCTCTTGCTTCCTTAGTGAATAATTACTGTATAAATGTTTAATGTTTCTAATAATAGTGTATGCAACTCATCTCTAAAACCTAACTGGAATTAATATCTGATTAGTTGTTTATCACTACTATTTTTCTCTTAATTTATAATATATTCTCCATTTTGTGCTTTGTTTTCATGGGCTCGAACCAAGAAAGGTTGATGGTTGGGATAGGTAGTCTAGCAGATTTATTTTGTTTGCTAGACTAGGACTGTATCTCATTCCATGTATAGGGTGTATTAAAATTTATATCAGAGTAAAATATGCTAATTTTTTATTTAACTTTTTTCTTAGTTTTGAAATGCCTGACACAATTGTTTTATTTTTATCTTTCATGGGGAAAGTTATTTGGATTGAGATAAATAGAAATACAACAATTGATATGGTATTGTCTATTCAAGAAGAATATTATGCATACAGGATTCTATTAATACAAGTTCCTTTATTATTTATCTTTAAAGAATTCTGATATGGATTTAACTTTGATATCCTTAAATACTAATGGCTTAAACAACCCATATAAGAGAGCCAACCTACTAAGGTGTCTTAAACTAAACAAAGCTCAAGTCGTTTTTCTCCAAGAGACACACTTTAAAATAAATTACACATTTATGTGGGACCCTAAGGAATACACAATACTTGCTCAATCTTCTTATAAAAATAAGACCAGAGGAGTAACAATTCTATGGAAAAAGACTTTCTTAAATTCCCAAATAATTTACAAATGTAGATAATGATGGACTTTTAGCCTTAGTTATACTTAAGTTTAACAATAAAATTTGGACCCTGGTTAATTTATACTGGTTCCTGGGTATGGGGGTTGGAGTAGCTAAGAAACACTTAGACTTTATTACAACTACTTCTAAAGGTAATATTGTACTAGGAGGTGATTTCAATTGTATCACAGATATTACAGAAACTACCAATAGGAAATCTCCTAGACTATTGTCCTCAGCCAAACAGTTAAAAATGGACAGAAATGTTTAAATTAAAAGATACCTTTAATGCTTTGGGACCAAATTCTTTACTATTCTCACACCAGGACTATAGACACGGTACCCAAACTAGAATAGATAAAATTTATATCTCAGAAGATCTTTATTCTAAAATCTTGAATTTTTCAACACAACCTTGTCCCTTTTCAGATCATAATCCCCTGTTGTTAAGAATACACTTGGAATTCATTCAATTAGTTATTAATTCAAGGATTCCTTCATATATCACAAAAATTAAAGACTTTAAATCTTGGATAACTTCTGAACTTCAGCTTTTCTTAGAGATTAATTGTAAACCTGAAGCAAACACAATTATGGTTTGGGATTCTCTTAAGGCCTATCTATATGGTAAAACCATTAGCTGGTACAAAAATAAAAATTAAAGAATGGAACCCAGAGTTACAGCAACTCCAAAATCAAATATTATTTCTTAAATCTAATAAAAACTTAATTACTACAGATAAGATGAAAATAGAAGAAGCAAATAAGAAATACAATGAAATATTATCCCATAAAACTAATTTATCTATGGAAAAACTGAAATTAAATTCTTATGCTACCTCTCCTAAGCATCTTCATAACCTATCTATGAAAGTTAAGATGCAATCAAAAATTTGTAACATTGATAGTATCTTTCATGAAGGGAAAAGAAAAAAGTTTCGGACATAGGGGACATTCTGGAAGCTTTTAATTATCACAATGTAGAGCATCATAAAGATAAAGTAAGTACAAATGAATGTCAGAAATTAGAGAATATAGTTCCCAACATAACAAGAATTCCTAAGGAACTTAAGTTAGATCTAGAAAAAACTATTTCTCAAAAGGAAATTATAGATGGAATTAAAGGAAGTAAATCTAATAAAGCACCTGGAATAGATGGCTTAATTATCGAAATTTGTAGATTGTTCCCTTCTTTTATAATCTCTCTCCTACATAAAACTTTTCTTGAAATTCAAACATTATCCAATATTCCTCCTTCTTGGAGATATTCTCTACTTCTCCCTATATTAAAAGAGAATAAGGACCCTAATCATATTAACTCATATAGACCAATTTCTTTGTTGAATAATGATTATAAACTATTTATGTCAATTATGGTCAATAGATTGAAAATACCCATATCTAAAATAATTAATGAAGACCAACCTGGTTTCATAAATAACAGGCATACACAGGATAATATTAAAAGAGTATTAACTCTGATAGATTACCTCAATAGAGGAAACCACGAAGCACTGATAATAGGTCTGGATATTCAAAAGGCCTTTGACTCCTTAAATTGGGGTTATTTATTTAAAGTCTTACCATTATTTGATTTCCCCCCTTTTTTATAACAATGATTAAGAAAATCTATTAAAATAATCTAGCATATGTCAAATTAGGTCCCTTTACTTCCAAAGCAATCCAAATCACTAGAGGTACTAGACAAGGATGTCCCATGTCCCCTATTCTATTTGCTCTGGCCATAGCAATACTTGCCATTTTAATACATAATAACCCAAAGATAAGAGGTATAAATATATATGACCAATATATTTCTAAAATAAAGATGTTTGCTGATGGTGTCTTACTTACCTTACCCAACTCTAAGGAAGTGTTAGGTGAAGTGGATATAGTAACAACAAATTTCCAAAAAATCTCAGGACTCTCCTTCAACAAATCTAAATCAAAATATTTATTATTAAATTAAAAAAGAACATACAGGTTCCAGTTAATCATATTATTGGAAACCAAGTTTCATCTCTAGACTATTTAGGAATAGTCCTAGGCAAGAATATATAGGAACCCTTACAGCTTAATTATGCTAAAGCCATAGACATAATCAAGACATTAATAAGCAAATGGAATAATTTGTTTATAACATTTGATGATAGGTTACAACTGATAAAAATGGTTTTGTTACCTAAAATATTATATATAGCACAAGCCCTTATACTTCCACCAGGAAAGAAAATTCTTAAAGAAATCACTTCAACTCTGATGAAATATCAGAAAATGGGAACAAGGGGGGGTTAAAATTCCCAGAGGTTGAAACTTATATAAAGGTATCTATGATTAAAATAGTGATGACCTAGATAAATCCTAGATACTCTTCCAATTGGAAACAGTTACACTCCATTATACTAATGAATGAAAATGATTTATCAAATAATGCTTTGGTAACTGACAAAAATAACAAGATATGGTACTATTTAATTTAAATTTACAGTATAGTACAACAAAATTAATTAAACTAACACTAATAAACAATATTTTTTGATGTGTTTAGAAAATTCATTAACACAAATTTAGATATAAAACTGTGGCATAGATTTTTAATACCATTTACTATTACAAGGGATTTCCCTGCTGAAACACATAGAGAGATTTTTGGTTTATGAGAAAATAATAACCTATTTTGTTGGTTGCAATGTATTGAAAACCAACAAGCTTTGAACACACAAAGTATATTGTCAACCTATGGCCTATCCCCTAATGACTGGTTGGTTCTTCAGTGTGTCACAGCATACACTAAGGATCTGTGTATAATAATACATAACTCACCCTTCAAAACCATACTAAAAATTATAAACTGGATTTTTGGAATTCTATATAATAATATCAATGTTAAGAATAAATTATATCTATATAACACTTTAATTGTCTATAAGACAGCTCCTAAAGATTCTTACTGGTAATACCTAACTAAAGGATTTCAAGTATCATTATCAATGTAAGATAAAACAAACATTTTATTATCAGTTAAACTAACTTCTTACTCACAATTCTGGAGAATTTTTCATTGGAAATGTCTACACAGATACTTTTTGACACCTGAGAAACTCTCAAAAATGAACCTTTCAAACAGCAAGTTATGTTGGAGATGTCATCTGTCCACTAATGCTGACTGGTCTCATATTTTTTATGACTGTACTAATATTAAACCATATTGGAATGAGATTAACACATTTCTTCAAGCTATCTATAATGATATATTTGTTTTGACAAAGTCTTTAATTTTACTGAATGTTGTTAATAGTAATAATATGAAGATAGATGACCTGTATTTGTTGTGGACAATGTTAGCAATAGCCAGAAAATGTATAACTAGAAGATGGAACTCTAATGTAGCACCCACAATGGAGGAATTCCTATCACCACTGAAGAAATGCATACTAATAGAGAAAAGAACTAAAGAGTTAAGAACTTTTCCTAAGCCATTGGTTAATAGTCCGTGGAGGAAAGTTTTGAATTTGATTGATACCCTACAGATGGAACCAAACTCTTTCTAACTTTCATAGTTTATAGGGTCTACTTTATTTAAATGAAAACACGTTATGTCAAACACCACTCCATCGACACATATACACTGAACCGTGAAATAATCAAATGCATGAAACCGCGAAACTCAAAATACCAAATTGTCATACTTGGCCAACCCCACCGCCCAAAACATACTACCCACCCAAACAAAATAAATAAACCACAAACATACACCAACCAAAACCCTAACACTTATCTTACGGATCTGTAGCTCAGATGGGCCAACCAAAACACTTCAACATTTCGAATTTTGCGGTTTTGTGCGTTTGATTATTTTGCGGTTTGGTGTATATGTGTCGATGGAGTGGTGTTCGACGTAACGTGTTTTTGTTTAAATAAAATAGACCCTAGTTTATATATTAACTTATTATTTAACTACAAATGTTTTTATCTGAATCCTTTTTGTCAGGCTGAATGTAAATACTGTAAATAGTTATTGAATGTTATGAATGTATTAAATTATTGTGTTATTTCATCAAAATAAAAATCATTTGAGTAAAAAAAAAAACTTGGAATGCTCTATAGGCACAACCAGTTCCTCAGCCTTTCCACTAAACAAAGCCTTGCCACCACTTACCTTCTCCCTTCCTGAATGTATGGCACCCCTCTACTTACCAACCGCCAAGCCACTCTAAAAGCTAAGCCTGAGGCATGTTTTAATAAAATTATAAAATTCGCTGCAAACTCCAAAAGCTTTTCCCATCACTGTACTGCTCTTCACTCCCTAAAGTGGCTGGAATTACCTAATTACCTCAACTACCTACAACTTACTATTGCTCATAAATTTTTCTTTAAACCCTCTGATTGTCCCACCCTTAGTTCCATCTTCACTTTCTATATCCCAAATAGGCCCCTCAGATTTGAGAATCAACAACTTCTACATGTTCACAAACTAAAACTACCACCCAGCCAACTTCTCTTCTCTCACTCTTTAGCCAAAGAATTGGAATGCTCTTCCTTTAGCAATCAGCCACTTGAAAACTACTCTCCACACTTATGTATCTTCCACCTGGAACTACGCTTGCACACAACCTCCTTGAACTGCTAGCTCCAATAATATACTTTTCCCCAGTTCCCATGCTGTGTCTTATCAAAACTTCCTCTATGCAATAACTTGTTTCAAAAGTTTTGTAATCTGTTGAATACTATGAGTCTAGACTCTGAACTACTAAGTGAATTTTTATCTCTGTAATCCTATATGTTAGTTAATATTATACTACCATTGTATATAATTCTAATGATTGTTCTTTTGTACTGAGGAACATTTCTCCCTGGGCCTCAACTGAAAATGGGCTCTATTTAGGCCCAGTGGACCTTCCTGGTTACTAAACTGTAAAATAAATAAATAAATAATACATTTACAAGGGAAAGCAAGAATATGCAGAAATATGTTTGCTTACTTTATGAAAATAAAGTAATTCACGCCTAAATACAAAATGTATAATGTATCATTTATTTGGGTGGCGAAAGCCAGTGTACCTTTTTGGCTAGGCTTATATAGACCCTAGGGCCAATAGCCTAGTACCTACCTATGAACCTATGAACCTATAATTTCATTAAAAATAACATTGACTCTTGTTTCAGAGTTTGTAATGAAGGCCATCCAACAGATGAAAAGCTAAGAGTCTGTGCATATGTACATGTTATAACATCTGGGTTAAGGAGCAAGCAGGATATTTAGGTATAGAGAATAGGAGGGGGGTCTTGGGGTGAGGGGGTGATCATGGAATTTTTAGATAGTGAGAGGAGAGTTTTAAGATTAGGAAGTGGTCAGGAAATTTAGGTTTGAGGAGGTATGTAATCTTGCAGGAATGAGTTGTTTGAGGGATATGTAATTTAGCAAGGTCAGGGTACTTGGAGGTAGTATGTTTGGGATTTTAGTTTTTTTTTTTTTTTTTTTTTTTTTTATGGATTCAGATTTGACAACACTTTCATCAGTGTAAGTGGTTTTCATTTAAACAACATACCCTGGGATTCATTAACATTCATGCAGGCTTTACGCAAAGTCTATATGATTACCGCATATTAGCACAATCAGTAGCAGTATTCATTGAATATGCATACTGCTCATTGCACTTACATTTTTCCAAACACTGTTTTGTGGCCAGCAGCAGTGTTGGCAGCCATGACTGTAGGCAAACATATTTTGTGACCATCCTCAGACAGCTGATATGAAGTAAGGGTAAATGAGCTATAAGAATGTAGATGCAGGGGGCATGAAAATGGGAGAATGTACACAGAAACAATGTTAATAGTGCAGAGATACGTACAAGGCAAGGGTAAATGCAAAAAATTTGCTCAGTTAATGCATTCAAATGTGATGATGTCACAAATAAATATTTTTAATAGAAAGATGTCCATATCGATGGTAATAATAAGTAATCCTGTTTCCAATTGTTTATCAATTTAATTTAAAAACAAACATGCTAACAATGACTGTGAGAGGGACACAATGCAACATTGTAAGAAAGGAGAGTAAATGTGATATTAATGTTGACAACATGCCTAGCTGAGATAACATTTAGCAAGGACATTAGGTGCATTAGGGGCTGTTCACATACAGTGCATTTATTGAATATGACATATATATATATATATATATATATATATAGAGAGAGAGAGAGAGAGAATGTATGTGCAATAACTGACTGTAGTTCTGTATCCTCATTGTAACTGAAACTTGGCATAAACCCAGCATAAACAACTTGGAAATTATACCTCCCAGCTACAATATCACCTGAAATGACAGTATAAAAGGAAAGGTAGTGGTATTGGTTAAATATTTTCCAACAGCTACCACATTTTCCCTTACAACAAACTAATATGAAAATTAATTTCATCAGAGCTTCTTATAACTTTCCTGAAATTAAACAATTATAAACAAATATGTATTACTGTTCTTCATATCCCTTATGCCAACAGTACAGCTATACTGGCAAGTATCCTACATTGGATAACCATAAAAATTTCACAAGAAATAATACTTCTAGGTGACACGAATCTCAACTGGTTGGTTATAAACTCTAACTCCCCTACATCTATTATGAACTTATTTGGTTTCACACAACTAATTAATAGCCCCACACATTATAGCAAGACATCATGATCCTAGCAAATAAACCACCTTAGGTACAACGCTGACTGTCTCAAGGATCATCTCCCAATCTATATAACCAGACATCTCACACATCAACTTAAGCAGCATATTTGTAAAACAACATGCAACCTTCCCAAGTTTAACCCAGAAATGTTCATTACTAATCTATCCCTTTTAACTGAAACTTCCTAAAAATCCTCCCCTTAGATGATACTGTAAATGAATTCAGTACAGCTATCATGAATATCCTAAACAGCCTTGTACCTCCTAGAAGGAAGAGACTAAAAACAAATAATGCAATTTGGCTATCCTAAAAGAGTAGAATGCTAATGCAGGATACAGAAAAAGCATGGAAAGAATGGCAAAAATATAAAACACCACAATATCTTGAAAACATCAGAATGATTCATAATCATACTAAAAAGCAAAGTAATGAAGACAAAAAACTATACTATAATAACTTTCAGAATAATAGTAAACACAATCCTAAAAAATTCTGGACAGTCATTAAAAAAATCTTGCATCCCAGCCATAAATGCAACCTTAAATCTCTCCAATAACTCACAACTCAAAACCACAATGCAATTCCACTCCTATTTCATAGATAGTATAGCATCTCTAACCAAGGATTCACAAAATCTAATCCTAACCCTGCCCAGCAGTCACATATCACCACATCCACTTTCACTTTCAAACCTATGTTCACGTCCTATATAAAACTACTCTTAAACAAACTCAGTCCAAAGCAGTGCTTACCCTGTCTCATTCCTTACAAATAGGTCAATCCATGAATCCCACGTTTCCTCTCTCTGGAAAACGTCACATATTATCCTTTTGCACAAAGGAGGAAATTCAACAGACATTACTAACTTTAGACCTAGAAAGAGCTTACCACCCCTTTCTAAAATACTTGAAAAATGTATTCAAAAACAATTGCTAAACTATCTCCTGCAGGATGAACTCCTTTTTCCCGCACAACATGCCTTCTGTCCATCCAAAAGCACTACGACTGCACTTCTAACCTATATAGATACTGTTAATAATGCTAGAGATGACAGGAAACTAGTTTCCTCCTTATTTCTAAACTTGTCTAAAGCCTTTCGCTGGGTTTGTCACAGCAAAATTCTACTTCAAATGTCTTCATTAGGTCTCTTGCAGCCCACCCTTCTATGGTTCAAAAGCTATCTATCTAATAGGTATCAGTCAGTAAAATGGCACTCCACCCTCTCTCCATGCCTCCCAGTCACCACCAGTGTATCACAAGGCTCTATCCTTGGTCCCCTCTTGTTTAACATTCTCACCAATATCCACCACACATCCACACTGTAGGCCTCCCTAATATACCACCCAGATGACTCCACACTCATTTCCACATCTGACAACATGGCACACTTCCAAAAAAATGACTCTGGAAGCTTTAACAGCCAAAAAAGTGCTCAGGAAGCTTTAACAATAACTGAAACATGGCTTTGTAGCACACAATACATGCTCAACCATTAAAAAAAATGCCTTTCCCCAAATCCCTCTTTAAAGTCCTCACTCATAATAATGCAATCACTGAAATCACTTATCATAACAAATTATTAGTGATAATAATGGATGATAATGGATGATAATCTTAAATTTGACCTGCATATACAAAATTGCATAAGAAAAACTCATCAAAAACTAGGGATGCTTTATAGACCCCAAAACTTTCTCACTCACTCAACTAAAGGTACACTTGCTGCTATTTATCCCCTCCCCACACTTCTTTATGGTGTTCTCATCTTTGCTAACTTCCAGGCTTCACAAAAATCAAAACTAGAACAATGCTATAACAAAGTTGTTAAATTTCAACAAATACCCCTTTCAGAACCCACCACTGTATAGCACTAAAAAGCCTAAATTGGTTAGAATCACCTCATCAACTAACATATACACTGCTTTTTACCCCCTATAAAATTATCCAGAATCCATCTATTTGTCCAGTGCTGAATAACATTCTGCACAACTGTATTCCCAGTCGGTCACTGCAATTCAGTTACCAAAAATTCCTCTCTATCCACAAACCTGTCAAATCTACTGGACATTGTCTGTACTCATGCCATATTGCTAAGGCCTGGAACTCCTTATCTGCATCCATCAGGTAAATAACCTCCCTCCCATCCTTCAAAACCATTCTGAAAGACTTCTTAGCCAAAATCTGGCTCCGTTCTTGTTCAAAACCAGGATAAATTAGATCCCTAAATGTGAATAAATACCTGCTGTTACCTTACATCTCCTTACTCTCCCTTCTTTACGCACTTCCTTACTTCTATCCTTTTCGCTCCCATGGCTTTCTGTCTAAACATACCATAAGCCTGCATTCTCTCATATCACATTGCAATTCCTGTTTGTATTATACTAACTTACCTTTACTTTCTCTATAAACTGGCTAAAATTTCTCTAACTATTAAATCGTTGTCTTATAACTTGTATCTGTTCTTAACCAATGTTTTCATATTATGTCTAATTTTGTATAATTATTTAAACTGCATTTGTTTTTTTGTATTATCTTTAAAGACTGTAAAATTATTATTCTTAAAATGTTTTGTAATACTTTGGAGCTCCCTAGGTTTCCATTGAAAATGGGCACCTACCCAGTCAGACTTCCAGTTATAAAATGTCAGTAAATAAAATAAATAACTCCTCCACTTCATTCTGTATAAATAAGACAAGAGGGTACAGCAGCTGCATCATGCCTAGCAGGAAAGGAATGCATTAACATTTGATGTCATTGGACAACCATAGATAGGGGGTATATTACCTTTATACATGTCTTAGACAAGCATGTGTTTTATATACATGTGCATCATAAACAGTAATATAATAGCAATCAAAATACATGTGACAAATGACAACACAGATCTGATGAAACTGTAGTAACTCAAGGTCTCTATAAATGGATTGCATCTAATACAGAATTATACTGAGCATGCTCACAAGAAATTACAGAGAACACTGCCATAGCATGTAAATAACACAAACACACAATAAAGTGTCCAAACACAGGCACAATCACAGTTTATGATGATTTGGCATTATGCTATACAGGAAAAATATAAGTCTTCATATCAAATAAAGGTGAACAGTGTAAAGAAAAGAATTACTGTAATACATAAATGTTTGGAGGAAGACATGTAATACACTACATTCCTATACTATAGGTATGTTCTAGTCTATCTGCCCTTGTGGGCAATTTTAAGACTAGCCAATTTTCCTTTCAAAGGTGAGAACTAAACTTTGTACTTTGTGTCTGTGATGTAAACATATTAACCTTATGCCAACCCCCAACTCCTTATGCTAACCCCCAATTTATTTTTAATTAATTTGGAAATTAAGTAATGCCTGTGAACAATAAATGACATACTCAACATCTTGACAGACTCAAACACATGGCAAGCCTGATAAAAAAAGATGCATATCATCTGTGATGCCACAGAAATATGCATACTTTGTGTGTCACAATAAACACACTTAAAGGGCTTATAGCACTTCCCTATTGTAATGAGTATGGATCCCCTACCATGGAGAGTGATGTGTTAAAAATGTTGCCCTCTGACTGTGCCATAAATACTTCCCTTGCCTAAGCCACTTCTGTCTGATACAGTTACATGACAGACAGACAGACAGATGTTATCTGATTCAAACACCTGCCTATCATAATACATATTGTGTATGTACTATGTATTAAGTATCTGCCACAGAACATAGCAATGCATCTTGTCACAAATAAATGAAATTAATGTGTGATGTAATAAAGAACATTTGAGTATAATTTGTACAATATGATTTTGTCAGGATGATGGCAAGGAGGTAACTATATTAATGTTCACACAACTGTGAGCATTGCAATATCAGTGCTTCTCGGACAAGGAAGCTGTTCCTGTTGTTTTGTCCAACAACACTGTTTCAGACGTGAAACACACTCTATCTGTGTAGATATGCTATACAAGTCATTACTGAATGCAAGTGACACAGGGGCATTCACACCATTACATTCACAGAACAACTGTTTCTCTGACAGGATATTACAAAATTCTTTATATTTCTTTCTCCAAAGAAAAAAAATTGAGAATAACACTTTCATGCAGTATTGTTTGCATAATGTCAGTATATTCATATAAGGTTTCCCCTTGCTTGGATTTGTACAGCAAGCTATGTAAGTCCACTGACTACCAGCATGGTGTATGAATCGCATGTGCCGCAGCAGAATTCTTAACAAAGCTGTAGGACTCCACCTATGTGAAATCATTACATTATATGATTGTGTTGCAAACAACTTTTGTGAGATAAAAGGGCTGGGGACTCTCCCACTGTAATTGTACACATTATAACATTTGTGGATGTCATTCATGCATAACAGCATTAGGACACACAATACTTGCAGTCAGCCAATGTGGATTTTAAAAACCTAAAACCTGACTGTGGGAAGACAGAAGATACATGCTATTGTGAAGAATAAACATCTACGCTGCCATTGGTGCTACAAGTGTGAGATATTTTGGTCCTTGAAGCAGTGACACCATGTTATTGCTGCAAGAGATATGTGCGCTTGTAATTTCTTTAAAAGACTGTTGTTAATTGTTTCTTTCCCACACAAACATTGCCTGCTGCTAGGTATACCCAAACACACATGATGCAGAATACAGTCATCACTGTGATGGGAGAATGGCAATCATGCACAATATGTGGTTAATCTTGAATTCATAGCCTTACTATGGCAATAGCATACAGAACATTGTTTCATGTCCCCATGCCACAGGAAAATCTGTAGTACTTCTCATGGGAAAGCTAAATATCATTCCATGCCATCATCATAATCCAATAAAGCATTTCTATATGAAAAATGAGCAGAAATTGTTGGAATAGGAGTCCCCAGCCATACATGTACACATCAGATACCTGGGTGACAACATTGTTACCTACCTGCACATTGACAGGCATACTAACGCAAGTAAGTCTAAAGAGTAATGGCTGGATTTGAGCAAACTGTCTAAGATCACAAGGTACAGAATACTGCCTGAATCACACATACTGCATGAGATGTTGTTTTACACTAGAGACGGTGCACATTTGAATAGATGACATCATCGTTCTTTCATACGTTGATGTTCTTCTCAAAATGTATGAGGGTGGTTGAAATGCACAATAATACTACACAGCTACACATACTGCATGCATTAGGAGCCTTCGCTACACAGCACAACAGATAGACACACGTACAGTAGTCAATCATTGCTAGATTCAAACCTCTTCCCTCTGTTATTATGCAGTCTAGAGAGCACAGTATCAACAGCCAGCACCACAAGATAACTCATACACTGCAAGAAGGGGTAGGAGAGTACAACCAACGTTAAGACAAAACAGGGTAAGCCTGGCTTACTAAGTCTCTCTGATGGGGATAGAATGCTTTTACAAATGCTTTCTTGCTGCACTATAAAACGGTATGTTAATGAAATATTGTAAATGGAGATAAATGCAAACATTTGCAGTTAACCGTATGATAGGAATATAAAATGTCATGAAATAATAATTTGATCTGTAATTGAACCCATGACACTATGCAAAAACATTAGTCTACAGACAGGGGAATTATCTTAGCAGGTCACACAGGAACTTCTAATTCATTACATGCAGCAGCTGAAAAACTATTACACTAACTATTTAACAGTATTGCCTTTAGTTTGCCTTTACTTGGTATTCCCAATACACAGTGGATTTAACCACATTAGTGCAAAAGTAACCAGACTATTGTGGCTAAAATTAAAATCTTTAGCTTTTGCCATGGGAAGTTGAATGGCAGTCACTACCACTCAGCATTGGTGCACAATGCTAACCTCTGCTCAAATGATGAAGGAAAAAAGTGAAGTCTTTCCCATGGGCCATTTCTGGCCATGTGTGTTGTGTGAGATTCTATTTTTGACCAAATTAAATGAGCAGAAAAGGGGTTGATAAGACAGTAGTAAATATTGGGGTGGCAATCAGAGGGTGGGACAGAGGGTAAAGAATACAGGAATTTGCAGGAGGGTGGTGGGAGAGCACTATAGTTGTCCACTTCTTCACAACATAAATGTAGTATTTTACACAAAATGTCATGACTTCAGAGAGTAACCACACTAGTGGTGGGTGACAGCAATCGAAAAATGTTGTATAGCCAATTGGAGCAAACCAAGTGTGCCATGACAACACATATGCAAAGTGGAGATCTATGTATGGGGTGTAATTTTTTGTGGGATAGGTGCCTTTTTTTGAAAGAGACGAATTGGAGAAGGTGGTTAGTAATGAGGTGGTCAGGTGGGTAGGGAAACTTAGGTATCAGGCACAGACATACAGGACATAGAAGCCAGATAGAGATGATGGATACAAAGGGTTGGGGAACACCATGATTTGGGGATAGGTAGAGGACCTGTGGAGGTAATGGTGGGCTGAACCTTAGTGGTTGGTTTACTTCCCTGTGCTGATCGTTATTTTGTTTTCAGTGGCAATTTATTAAAAAATACAAAAAAGGAGAGAATTGGATAAATGGTATATCACATTATTGAATTATTTAAATGCATAAAACAATATACGAAATACATAAGCACAACTTGGCCACATCCAGATATGATGGGAAGACATTAATGCATCATAAAATCAATCACAATAGTATGATATGATATGACTAACAGAATAATGTATTTCACTGTGCCATGTCATATATCTATTTTATAAGATAATAGATGTATTTGCAAATATTGAATTGCTAATGTTAAGCAGTATTAAAGTTAAAATATTTTATAAACAGTAGCCCATAAAAAATCAAATATCCGTTTTGGGGTCTTGAACCCACACACAATCTGATGTACTCATTGTATAATGCAACAACCAAGAGCTATTGGAGCAGGCAGGTAGGCTAGATCTAAAGCTTAAGGTATGTCTGCTTTAGATGATATACAATGATGGACTGAAAATATTTCTGTGTGTTGCACTCATATAATGATGAATACTTTCCCCGGGTCTCTCTGAGGTGAGTTAGTGTCGCCTGATGTTCCTCCTGTGTTATTTCTTCTACAGCTATACAATAGAAAGAGAAGTATCTATCTACAGCTACCAGGGTGAATTTTGCCCTTGTAGTGCAATCTAAGAGCTGATATATTTAGTTAGGGGGATGGGGTGGGTGCAGCCCCCCACATGGGTGGGTGTGGGGGGCAAAGCCCCCCGAGCTGCATCAGTTTAATTTGCTTCTTTTTTTTGTGTGTGTCCTGGTGGCCAAGTGGTTAGGTTCCCTGTAAAAAAATATTGGTGATTCATTGCTTAGGGTTATTCAGTGTTCAATGAAGTTGTCTCCCGTTTTTCAGATTTTTTATATATATATATATATATATATATATATATATATATATATATATATATATATATATATGAAAGTACAATGAATAACTGTGCTGGTTGGCTAATTAATGCCATAGCATGGACAGGTTTTGGATCAGTACACTTACACAACTGAAGGGTGTTTGAAATCTTAAACTCATCTTCCCGTTGGATCAGTAAGTCCCTCTTGTTCATCTTTAGGCTACTGTTGTGGTGATGACAGTGCGCCCTAGTGTGTAGGATGCTAGTTGCACTGGAGACAGCCTTTACCAAGATAATTCAAGCCCTTCACAAGAAGTGCAACAAAAGTCCTGGACTCCCCAACACCCATCTTTGTGCCCTAAATGGAACATCATCCCAACCATAGCAGTCAGGCTGGAAATATGGGTCTGAATTAAGGTTGCCACCTGTCCCGTTATCAGTGGGACACTCACAGAAAGTAGTGGGACTTGAAAAGTCCTGCTTTTCGCGATCACACTGAATTGCCATGGAAAAGCCACAATTACTTCCGACTTTTCCATGGCAATTCAGTTATGTCACCAATCCGGACCAGCAGGCAGACCTATTACCTGTTAGGTCCGGGTGCTTTAAATCATGTGGCAATTGGCTGCAAATTCTGAAGGGCATGGTGATTGGGGCAGGAAGAGCCCTCTAACGATCGCAGCTGTAGAGCGGTTTGTTTTTAGTGTTTCTACAGCCATGAATTAAAAAGGCAAGAGTTTTTTTTTTTTTTTATGAGCCAGCCAACCAATATGTGTACAGTGTGATAAATCAGTAGTTGAAATAATAAATGAAAACAGACAAGCCTAGCGAGACTAACTCAACCATCAAAACATGCACACATGTACATAAATTTGCCTGGGATGAGCAGCTGGAGTGGTGAAGAGGCACAACTGATGTCCTGTGTTTGTAGGAGTATCTCTATTGTTTGTTTATCAGTGAAGGAGTCTGATGTTCCCCTGTATTGCAGACTCCTCCAGTACACTCTGTTTACAAGGATATACAACACAATCTCTGTCCTGTGTAGATGAGGGGAGTGCTTGTACCCCCCCCATAAAACTGTTGACAGTTGAAATCATTCGGTAAAGAATTTGTATTTGTTTTATTGTTCTGGTATTTGGAAAAGACGTTGTTCGTGGAGATGTACTATAATAGTGCACATAATCTAGGAAAGCTTTTTGATAAGCTAAGTCAAACTTTCAGTTTACTTTTGTTCTTTGAAACATTTCACGTCCGGGACTGCCATGTGCCAACAGATGCATTCTGAGGTATTGTGGATCTGTACCAGCATTATGTTTAGGATATAAAACATTAAAATAAAATCAAGCAAAAAATGAGTAGACATGGTTTGTATTACATAGGGGGAATACGTGAGCATTCCCCTTTCAATCATCTGTGCAATGTAAACTACAAGAAGCTGTATGTTCATGTAATTTATTCATTTCAGTGTGTTTACTGGTTTAGGGCACTTTCACTTTATAACATTTTGTCAGACTCATCCCAGCCAGCTAGCCATTCCAGCAGCCAGCCAGCTGTTATCCCCATAAGTGTACTTCCTTCACCATTCCCGTGGTGATGTCATGGCAGAGGGTGTGGTCAGTGCCATATTGGCCACACACCCATGTCTCACTTTGACCCGCTTAAAAGGTGGCAACCCTAGCTCTAGTCTGAATTGTTACCCAATTCAGATCTTGCATGTGACAAAAGATGCAAAGCCTTGCTAGCTGAATTTGTGCAACTGGAAGCAGACGCATCTGCAATGAGTTCATCAAGAAGCATAGAAGGTGATAAAATGGCAGTGAGGTTTGGTTCTGTGCAATGCACAGACTATTGATACATGTTCCACTGTTAAACACTGATATGCTTTATATTGCTGGTTATAATCATGGTTGACTGGAGTAAAAATGGTATGACTTGTGACATATTGGCATGTTCATAGGTTCATAGGTTGATACTAGGCTATCTTCCCTAGGGCACTTATAAGCCTAGCCAGAGTGTGTTTGGCTTTCGCCACTCTTTTAGATTAGTTGACTGTGCCTCTGTATAGTAGGTCACAGAAGGTAGCCATATTAAGGTTAGTTTACTGTACCTCTGTCTAGCAAGGACACAGAAGAGATCCCAGGGGTAAACTTACGATCTCCCATCCACTTGTCAAGATTTCTCTTGAATAGGGCCAGTGAGGGGCTCTGCCTAACATGGATTGGGATTTTGTTTCAGAGTGAGAGGAGCCTCTGGGATATGAATCTGTCCCTCCAGCATGTCCTATTTATTTCTGTGCTGAGGTTCAAGTCCCTGGAGCGTGTAGCTCTAAGGGATTTGGATTTCTTGAGGTGGAGCATGTCCATTAATTCAGGGTTGGACATGGCTTTATACGTCAGACACAGATTGCCTCTGAGTAGGCGGTACGCAACTGAGTAGAGCTGGAGTTTCTTTAGCCAAACTGCATAGGGCATCTGTTTGAGTCCCTTGATACTCTTGGTGAGGTACTTTTGGGGTCTTTCCAGTTGCTGCAGGTGTCGGGTAAGATACATCCCAAATGGGGCATTGTATTCAATTATGGGCCTGATAAAGTGATGAGTAGAGAGGCACAATGACCTCTCTTGATCTAGATGTGAACCCTTTCGTGATAAGGTGGGCTATATAGAAGGTATTTCTAACTACTTTGGCAACGTGATTGTCAAAGGAGAGATTACCATCTACTTGGGTCCCCAAGTCCCTAATTACTTCTTCGGTACTTAATGGATTACCACCTATGTGGTAATTTGTGGGCACTTTGTTTTTCCCAAAGGGGATGACAATGCACTTTTTGGCATTTAGTTTTAGGCCATGGCTCTGGCACCAGTTATCCGTCTGTGTGAGACCCTTTTGGAGGATATTCATGTCAGCGAGAGAGTCGATTATGGCACCCAATTTGCAGTCATCTGCGAACTTTGTCAGCCATAGTCCACCCATGTTAGCCTGTACCTTGGAGAAATATATACCAAACAAGAGAGATCCCATGACTGAGCCTTGTGGGATGCCACTTCTAACTGGTTTAGAGTCTGACATGGCACCTGCAATTCTGACCATGTGGGTTCTATCCCTGAGCCAGTTTGCAACCCATCTTGTGACATAGGGGTTTATATTTAAGCTGGTGAGCTTATTTATGATGCCCGAGTGGGGTATTGTGTCGAAGGCTTTTGCAAGGTCCAGCTAAGCTGTGTGGACTACCTTCCCTTCATCTATGGCTTTGGTAACAGTTTCAAAAAAGTTGACCAGGTTCAGGAAGCAAGATCTGCCCATAACAAAGCCGAATTGGGTAGGATCCAGTGTCTGGAGGTTCCCAATGTCTTTGTTTATAATTTCCATGATGATACGCTCCATAGCCTTGCAGACCAGGCTAGTCAGGCTTATAGGGCGGTAGTTTCCGGGGTCCGTTGTGGCACCACCTTTGTGGAGCGGGACCACTGTTGCTGGGAGTTTGACGCTGGTAAGACTGAGTAGTACCACCTGGGAATCAAACCAAAAAAAAAGAAAAAAGGGTAAAATGTTAAACTTTGCTCATTAACTGTCACTGCCACATGAGAACGTATTGTTAGCATGGTAATTAGAGGTATAGCAATTGAGTACCGAAAGTAGATATACTTAAGAGATGATTGCATGTCTGTGACTTTAGTCATGGGACTGCATTTCTATGTAAAAGGCAGTGGTTGTGTTTGTAAACATATCTCAGATGCATGCAGTTGCATGGCTTGAGTAAGACTTCATGGTTTAGGTTACATATACATACATACATATATATATATATATATATATATATATATATATATATATATATATATACTATCATAAACACATACTTAGGATATTTCAGAACTCAATAATTGGAAAAAAATATTGTGTACGTTATACCTCTACATTCTACATTATATATCATCATTGTCATGTTTAACATAATTTGAACACATTATATTGGGCTTCAATAACAAACAATACTGTTGCATTTCTTACAATAAACATGTACAGTTACTGTGTCATTCAGGTCTATATTATGTGATCAAATGATTAGGTGATCGAACACCTAAACATCGACCATGTAATATCAAACTGCAAAATAGCGAACACCGCCAGGAAACGTTACTGTCGGCCACAAAAAAAAATTTACTTTACAGCCAAACTAAGTAGGGGGCTTCACCCCCACATATCCTCCCCAACTTGGGGGGCTGAGCCCCCAACACCTCCCTAACTAAATATACCAGCTCCAAGATTGCTCCACAGTGGAGAAAATGGCAAAATCCAGCAAACAACCAAGGGGAAATCTTTCTCTATGCTAAATTGGCCATTCACTGTTTTTTGCTTTCAATATTACGTGGTCGACATTTAGGTGTTCGATCACCTAATCATTCCATCACGTAATATAGACCTGTGTCATTCCTAAGCAAACTTTTGTGACAAGTGGCATTCTGGCACCCTCTGTAAAAGTATCTGTCAACTGGATTCAAACCCTGCATCAGCTCTCTTCAGTGCCCTTCCACCTTGCTCCACAGGGAAGGTTACCTGACAAGTGGAATTTATTAACAGAGTACTGTTCAGAGTGCTGAAGGCAGCAAACCAGTGCCAGGCTCGTTTGCACTACAGAAGGCAGCCTACATTGAATTTTTCACTTTTTCCTTAGGGAGTGAACCATGTTTGTGCACTGCCAAGTAGAGGCTAAATACAAAAGGCATTAGAAAAAAAATGACAAAGAAAAAGCTGACAGGAAAATTAATTCAATCAATTGGTATACATAGCAATGACTAGAGCAAGTACTGCATTACTGTAACACATTTATCTTTCTCACATCTTCTTGCAATGTTAGACATTTAATTTCTAGCTTACATAATAAGAAGTGTACTTAACACCAAATAATTTGAAAGTGGGCAAACAACAGCTCACATGCTAACAATAGTGAGAATTGTTGAGTTTTACACAACACACTGATCTAACAAAGTGTGTGTAAATATGTATTCAGAACCTAATTTGTACTTCAGAATGCAGCCAAAATTTAAATGTTCACCTTTTTTATTTGGAAGTTAACTGTATTTCATTGCTAAGTTTCACTGCTAGTCCAGAGTGTGCAAGCCAAATAGCACTCAAATGATGAAGAGGAAAAAAAGGCTATTGAAATAGATGAAACATTATAAAACAAGTTGTTAAAATGTACATTTCTGATATTTACTCAAATTTGTTGTTATGTTTCAACATGAACATATGCTCCTTAAAAATCATTATGTTTATACAAACACAACCATCTCTGGATTAGAACCCCAGGATACCAGGGCATTCACAAGACACACTTAAGATTCCTATCAGTATGTTCCACAGACTGTGAAGATAAAAAGGAGGTTACATGTACTCAAGATATGACATATCAATTGACATTAACAGGTGCAAAAAAACATCTTCTGACCTTTGCCCTGTGTAATCTGCAGTTAAATGTTTGGATGACTGTTATACTGGCAGCAGAGTACATAATCTTTACTCATACGATAGAAAATAATTGAACACTGTACCTCTTTTCTTCTCTTTATTTTGTGAACATCATTTCCATATCTATGCTTCTCTAATAAGAATGATTTGCAGTTGATATATGTTTCATTGAGTGATCTTCTTCTTCTTTCTTCTTCTTTCGGCTTTTCCCAGTTAGGGGTCACCACAGTGGATCACCTGTCCACTCATGATTGACAGTGGATTTTTTTACGGTGTCGAGTTGCCAGCCTAGCACCTAACCTTCCACAGAAGGCACACACATGCACACACTCACACCTAGGGTCAATTTAGAGTATCTAATCCACCTGCAGCATGTCTCTGGGATGTGGGAGGAAACCGGAGCACCCGGAGGAAACCCAAGCGACCACAGGGATGACATGCAGACTCCGCACAGAAGGTACCCCAGCTGAGGATCGCACCGGAGAACTTCTTGCTGTGAGGTGGCAATGCTAACTGCTGCACCACCGTGGCCACCCATTTCATTGAGTGATCTACTTCCTTAAAATTGCAGATCTGACTGTTCTCAGAGGCAGACACTGTCATCATAAACAATTGATATAAATGTTAGGAATGTTTCTCTCCAAGTCAGTCAATAGTGGTCATAAAATTTCTTGTTAATTCCCTTCTCCCTGATGATACTTTGGCAAGTGTGCATCAAAGAAGACTGCTTATGAGAAACTGATTAATACTGCAGTCAGACTAATTATTCACACTTGCAAGCACTTAGCGGGTAATACTCCTCAATGATCAAACTTGCAGAGGTAGGGTGTGTGCATGCCAATGTGTAGGTCCTTATACCATGTTAACATTCCTTGCATTTAGTACAGATTATGGAATTCATGAATGCTAATGAGTTCATAACTCATTTGCAGACTCAGAGTGCTGAGAAGTCTGAATCTGCACTATATAAAGGTAATTGTGTACTTAAATAAATAAATAAATAAATAAGGAATTTGTACCATAGTAGTGAAGACAGTTTGGATCTAGAGAGCTAGATACTGCTACTTACTGATATTTGCTTTGAAAACTTGTTGCTACTTTCACTACTGACTTGCTACAAAGATAGTTTGTTGCTATAAACAAATTGGGGTCTATATTATAAGTTCAAAGTCTGAAAACTACGAATCTCATATGGTCAACTCCATATGAGCGAAGTTTTCAAACATCAAACCTCAAATGTAAACAAAGTAAAAACAAAAAAACTATCTCAATGCTCTATGCAGGGGGGCAACCCCTGCAACCCCACACCCACTGCTACTTAAATATACCAACTCCGAGATTGCACTACATTGAAGTGAAGGGAAAAATTTCCTACAGCGATCTCCGTTGAAACATTCAATGTTTGAAAACTTCACTCTTATGATGTCGATCATATGATATTCGAAGTTTTCAGACTTCGAACATTTAATATAGACCCACAAATTGATGTATTTAACCTTACTTATGGTTTCCATTTTAAAATACAAGTATTGCCTTATTCTCTGCATTATTCTCAGTAGCTGTTTGCATGAGCATGTATACCACAGTTATTCCTTGACCCTGCATTGTTTTTCTGCATGATGGCAGTTTAATGGAAATTTCAGTTTTGAAAGATGAACAATTTATTCATAAGACTGCTGTATTAATTATTATCAAGGCCATGTTTTTTTTTTCATTATTAGCACTGACAATGTTGTTAAGGTTCTGATGTCTGCCTTGCTGTCCTTCATGGAATTAGCTATTACACCAAAAATTACCTTTTTCATTAACAACTGAACATTACTTTTGTAAATGCTGCAATGTACTACAGAGTGACAGAAATGTTTGTCCTTCTATGAATTAATTATCAAGGTCTTTCTTTGTTTTGCTTGGGCAGATTTGTATTAAGTTATGTGTACACATAGAAAGCCTTCCTTTTTCATGTAGTTTGTGTGTGATGGATGGATATATTTATAAATACTTTTCAATGTTTAACAATGAAGATATTTTTCTTCTGTCTTTGGGGTGATAAAATAAGCATGAATATGTGTGTATTCATAAGTAGCCTTCCTTTTTCATGTAGTTTTGCATGATGGATGGATATATATATATATATATATATATATATATATATATATATATATATATATATATATATATATATATGTATTGTTTTGGGTTTAAAATTTTTTTACTTATATTTTTTCTTTCCTATTATGTTTCCGCTAATGTAGAGCTGTGGCACCCAAGACATCTGCAACCTGTAAACTGAAATGCACTCACCCTGAGAATTATGTGGCAATTTAGGCCCTGCATCACCATCCCTAGTAGAAAGAACACAAGGTGACAAGTCATATTGTGACCATATCTGGGAGCAGTTGGTGAATGACATTAATGCAGTGGGAGGCCATGGTTGTACAGACTCCAAAAAAAAAGACATAAACCCAGTGATATGATTACAGTAGCCAGATGTCAGGCAGTTGCAAATGTCGGTGAATTTATAGCTATGGGGGGGTCCTCCAAGCCACCACAGATTAAAACAGAAAAGTTCCTGTCCACTGTCAGAAATACAAATAGCCTAGCACATAATTTGTTATTGTATACGTGTGTGTGTGTGTGTGTGTGTGTGTGTGTGTGTGTGTGTGTGTGTGTGTGTGCGCGGCGCGCGTGTGTGTGTGTGTGTGTGTGTGTGTGTGTGTGTGTGTGTGTGTGTGTGTGTGTGTATATATATATATATATATATATATATATATATATATATATATATATTATATATATATATATATATATATATATATATATATATATATATATACATACTTCACAAAACCAGTGTGCCACACAATCACAGCCCTTAAGGCAAAATAACATACCCAACACACTAGTAATAAGTGACTCTGTAGTCAGGCACACTGACGTCCCACTCACTAGGCTGAACAAGGAGAAGGTTACTGTTAGCTGCTTGTCGGGTGCCAGGATTCACCACATAACACAAGCACTCAGGTCACTCCAGAACAAGTACAAATATGACTGTCATTGTCCATGTTGGTGTGAATGACCTGAGCCATACCTCCCTGGACTACATGAAAAGAGACATGGAGGAGCTCTCTGATCACATAGCCCAGGCCGGTATGACCCTGACCCTGAGTAGCATCCTGCCCTCACCAAGAATGATACCATGGTACAGAGAAAAAAAATATCAATTTCAACAATTGGCTAAGATTCTGGTGTAATTCAAAGGGGATCCAGTGTCTGTCAGCCTGGGATGACATGCTCGACAAGCCAAGCTGCTTTGCTAGAGACAGCTTGCACCTGTCACCCTTAGGCTTTTGAATACTGGCCAAGGCTCTTGCCACCCCCATAGTGCCTTTTTTAGGCAAGGCTCAAAAGACAAACCCACTGATGTAAATAGCACAAGTAACAAAAAACTGGGGGCAATGCTACTCATTGCCAGAAGTCTAAACCTCAAAATGCATGCACTCGAGACACTCCTCAGTATGGAGAAAATCGATATATGTGCAGTAACAGAAACCTGGTTTAAGGCTCCAGAGAGCACCCCAACACTACCAGGCTACAACTCATGCCATACATTTTGGCCACAAAACCCGGATCGAAATACAAAAGGCAGGGAGTATCCATATTCATCAAGGATACCCACACCTCCAGGTTAGTGGCACAGCACGATACTTCAGAGATCATCCATGTGCAACTAACAATAGGCAAAACTGCTATTCAAATTATAGCTTGCTACAGATCACCCACCATGTCCCAGGACCCCCACTCCGCATTCCTGGAAACACTGGGAAACATAAAGGTCGTACCAAACACCCTGATATTGGGTGATTTCAATTACCCAAACATTAACTGGGAGAACTACTCAAGTACAAACTCCCTTGCCCAACATTTCCTAGAATTTATAAACTCAAACACCATGGATCAACTGGTCAACACCCCCACCAGAGGTGACAACATATTGGACTTGGTCATCACCAACATGGGTTATCAGTGTTCCACACCAAAGGTCAACCCCTCACTGGTTAGATCTGACCATAAACTAATCACTCTGGATATCCACATTCCGCCACCACCCCCGGTCAAAGAAACCACTGTGAAAAACTTTTCAAAAGCAAACTTCACATTACTTAAGACCGAGGTGGAATGTCTCAAAGCCCCTATGCTAAAGGATAATGCTGTCCAAGCTGCAAAATCCTTTACTAATGCACTCTATGGGCACCTACAAGAATGCATGGATTGTGCTGTCCCAAACAAAACCAAGACTCACTCCTACAAGAAAAGGAAATGAGTCTGGTGGACCCCTGTCCTAAACAAGCTATACAATAGAAGAAGGACACTAGTACAGAAAAGAGTAAAATCCCAAGAAGGGAAGACAGCCCTGATCAGTATCAGCAAGAAACTATGTTCCCTCATAAAATCATCTAAGGCTAGCTTCAAAAGAAAAATTGCCATGGACTCCAAAGATAACCACAATTCTCAGATCTGCTCGGAGTTAGTGCAGAATGGCACAAAATACACTGAACCGACCAGTATAGCCAACATCCTGGCAGACAGGTTCAGTGCAAACTTCACCCCCCTCACACCCCCAAAAGGGCCCATAACTATACCAGAAGAATGTAGTGCCCCTGAAATTATAGACACTTGGGTTAAAACAGCCCTCTCCAAAGCCAAAAACACAGCATCAATGGGACCGGACGGTGTCCCAGGCTGTGTCCTACATGAGCTCAAAGATGAACTAACCCCTCACCTAAACACACTGTTTAAACTCAGCCTCTCCATAGGCTATTTGCCCACAGAGTGGTGCACAGCAATTGTTATTCTGCTCCACAAACGTGGAGCCACAACGGACCCCGGGAACTATCGCCCTATAAGCCTGACTAGCTTGGTCTGCAAAGCTATGGAGCGCATCATCATGGATCTCATTAACAGAGACATTGAGAACCTCCAAACACTGGACCCTACCCAGTTCGGCTTTGTTAAGGGCAGTTCATGCCTCCTAAACCTGGTGGACTTCTTTGAGACAGTTACCAAGACTATAGACAAGGGAAAGGTGGTCCACACAGCCTACCTAGACCTCGCAAAGGCCTTCAACACCATTCCCCACTCAGGTATTACAGACAAGCTCACCAGCCTGAACATAAACCCCTATATCACAAGATGGGTTGCCAACTGGCTCATGGACAGAACCCATAAGGTAAGAGTTACGGGAGCTAGGTCTGACTCTAAACCGTTTACAAGTGGCATTCCCCAGGGCTCAGTCCTAGGACCCTTCCTGTTTGGCATATACTTCTCAGAGGTACAGGCAAGCATAGGAGGACTATGGCTGACCAACTGCAGACAACTGCAAACTATGGGCTATAATTGACTCTCCGGCTGACACAGACATCCTCCAAAAGGGTCTCACTGAGACAGATACCTGGTGTCAAAATCATGGCCTCAAGGTAAATGCCAAAAAGTGCATAGTCATCTCCTTTGGAAAAAAACAAAGTACCCAGAAACACCACATAGGTGGTAGCCCCCTAAATACAGAAGACATAACAAGGGATCTGGGGACACAAGTAGATAGTAACCTCTCCTTTGATAATCACATTGCCAAAGTGGTTAGAAAATCCTTCTATGTGGCCCACCTAATCACAAAAGGGTTTGCATCCAGATCAAAAGAGGTCATTGGGCCCCTCTACACATCACTCATCAGACCCATCATACAGTACAATGCCCCATTTGGGATGTACCTTACAAAACACATGCAACAACTGGAAAGATCACAAAAGTACCTCACCAAGAGGATCACTGGCCTCAAGCAGATGCCTTATGCAGCTCAACTGAAGAAACTCCAGCTGTACTCGGTTTTATACAGCCTACTCAGAGGTGATCTCTGCCTGACATACAAGGCCATGTCCAACCCAGAATTGATGGACATGCTCCACCTAAAGAAAACCATACCCCTCAAGCCACATGCTCCAGGGATCTAAACCTCACAGCAACAATAAATTAGATGTGCTGGAGGGATAGATTCCTGTCCCATAGACTTCCCATGCTCTGGAACAAGATTCCAATCTACATTAGCAGAGCTCCTCGATAACCCTCTTCAACAGAAAGTTTGACGAGTGGATGGGAAACAGAAAGTTTATCCCAGGGATCACTTCAATGATTCTGCTGGACAGAGGCACAGGGAACTATTCTAAGGGGGCAGTGAAAACCAACACATTCTGGCTAGGCTTATAAATGCCTTCAGGCAGATAGCCTAGTACCTACCTATGAACCTATGAACCTATATATATATATATATATATATATATATATATATATATATATATATATATATATATATATATATTCATATATATATATATATATATATATATATATATATATATATATATATATATATATATATATATATATATATATCTATATATATATATGCACACACACATATATATATATATATATATATATATATATATATATATATATATATATATATAAAACGAGAGGGGGGGAGACATGGGGAGATAGAAAAGACATAGACATAGAGGGAGAAGGGTTAGTGGGGGTTGGGGGGAATAGTGTAGAGAACAGTAATGATTTCAATGACGTCTTATTATGCAGCTGTAAAGGCAGCTGTACTCTGTTTCATTTGTCATTTGCTTCGTGATGCTTATGTTTCATCTCCCTTTTTTATATCTAGGCACATCTGGATCTGTCATTGCATGACTGCTTGCATATGGTAAGCACATCTTCTGTATTTTTATTAATATCCAAAAGGTAGATGCATGTGTAACTGAAAGTTATTTGATTTCATTCCATTAGCTTAGTTTACTTTGTAATATATATTTTATATAACATAGGTTTGACCCTTGTTTATTCTATTTTTCTTTTTTTTTTTTTTTGCTTACCTGTTATCACCTGTGATCATGCCAGTGACACTGTGCAACTCCTGACATCTGATGTCAGAGTATCAGTAGTCTCTGATGATGATGGTGATGATGAAAAGGAACAGTTTTTGTGTGCAGAGGGTGACATTGAGGTTGTGCCTCCAACATCTCACGCTCCTGTATGCCTATGCATTCCCATGGCACAGAGAACTCACATATTGGACAGGTTGACGGTGTCACAGTTGATGAGGGTAGTTTGGTTACTCTAGTTGCAGAACTGATTGATTCTCCCCATATCCATCATGAGGGTGAAGTGTCATGCAGGCAGGTTGATAGAGGTGCTCAGAGGAGGCCTGCTGTGCACCCTGTTTCTGACGCTGATGCGTGATGTGTAAGACCATCACAGAAGCACAGGTATGTGCTACAAGGGCTTCAGAAGATATAGTGTGAGTACTAAACATTGTGCATTCTGATGTGTGAGACTGCCTGAACCATGTGGGTGACTCCTTGGAGAGGATGAATGACACACTGGCTCAAGTAGTGTCTGTAATGGAATGTCTACTGGGGGATGGTCAATATCCATATGGCCACTGAGCCACTACATTTTCTGGTGTTAGCCAATGTGGTTATGCAAGATCCCACTCCTGTAGTAGCACTACTTCCACTGTTCCATCACCCAGATGTAGTAGGCCATGGGTTAGTAGTCATGGACATAGTTGTGATAAGAGCTCATCCAACAGACATCACTCACATCCGGGTACCACCTCAAATTCTAGCCAGGGTCATGGAGCTAGCAGTGCAACTCCTGGCAGAGATAGCTGTCTTGGTTGGAGTGACAACACAAAGCTGCCTACTCTAACATGCATTTTTCACACCTATCCAAGATACCAGGATGTAGTGCTTGCACAAGTACTTTGATTGTGTTCCTGCAGTCACACACAAATTCAACAAATACTTGTCCATACCACCTCACACACACACACACACACACACATGCACACACATGCACACCTACACACACACACACACACACACACACATACACACACACACACACACACACACACACACACACACACACACACACACACACACACACACACACACGCACACTACTTATCTTACCAATACTGCCAACTGCTAATTATACCTTGCTACTGGCCCTGCAAATTGGATAATTAAGGAATACATTTTTGTTTTACTTACATCCACTCACTTGTTTGGTGTCAAGATTTCCCTCCTGTCGCCCCATACCGTGCAAGTGATGATGACTGTGCCCTGCCCTTTGCATATCTTTTTATGACTCAGGTTGCATATGTGTTTGATGCTCAGTGGATAGCTAATGCTTGATTACTCAGAGCCTTCTTTTAATGTAATAGTATTGCAGAATAAATGCTTTTAGCCATAGTGTATAATCAGCTGTGTATGATTGCGTCTGTAATTGTTGACCCTCACTGTATTACTGTTGTTACTATTACTCATGCTATCAAATTAGCTGTTTACGTCTTACTTACTGTTATACTTGTACAAATGATGCTACCATTGACTTGCTCCCTGGTTTATATACACTGGCCAGCTGAAAAGCTTGATGCACATTCTTAGAGAAAGTTCATAGTTGTGTATTTCAAACATCAATCATAAGGTATTACTAACATTAAAGTACACCTGGGACAGGTATCCTTAGGGACATATAAGAATTTGCATAACAAAGAAATTATTAATATAACTGTATTGTTTTTTTCTATAAAGGTTCCAGACATACCTTAGTAATAATGCAAATGTGAGGCACCTCCTTGGGGGCTGCCTGTGTCTGATGCTAACAGAATACAAAAATTACATGTTTAAGTAAAGGCTGTTCAGTTTGGCAGGCATCACTTTTAATATTTGTATGTGCTAAGGCTGTTATTCTTTCAGTAAGTGTATGTGTGCTATTCTTTGCCTCTTAGCCAGAGGCATGGCATATTGGCATATTGTGCACACCTACATCTACTGGCAGCATCTGCAGCTGGTGGTTCTCCCTCAGATATCTCATCTGTATCTGTTGGAGAAGCTGGTCCTGTCTGTGGTACTAGGAACTATGGTCCTGGCCCTAGCTGTCCTTGCTAAAAATGCCTCCTAAGAATGACATTGTGCAACATGAAACAGACTGCTGGTCACCTCCTGAAGTGTCTAGACACCGTAATCTTGATTTGAGTAAGCTGAATACATGTTCTATGACATTTCTAGTTTGAGAGTGAGCATCACTGTATCCTTGCTCGGTGAGGTTGTATGGGTTTCTCTTTGTGTCATGAGTCATGGTTCCAGGGTATGACCTATATCACCCACTAGATGCCCTTGTGGAAACCCCCCCTCAAGCAATCCTTATGTAGAGCTAGCAGGTGTGCCATATGTGTGAGTTATGAAAACTATCTGGGTTACCTGCACAGACACTGTAGATGATCCCTGGGGCATTACAGACAACCTGATAGTATATAGAGTGGCATCCTTTTCTGCTGATGTTTCTCTTTCCATGTTCACCAGGTGGAGTTTTTATTTCTATGTGTGTGTGCAATCTATGATTCCCAAAACTTCCAGGAAATGTGTTATTGCATACAATTCCTGCATGGCTTTTGCTCTGTCTTGTTGGGTACATGACAAACAGATCTGCTCCCTTGCATGTTGTAGTATTGGATTTGGAAACAGATGTAATGTTCTGGAAATTGAGACCTGTGACACCCCTAATATATCCCCTGTGGGTCTCTGGAAAGTACCTGTAAATAGTATATGTAATGCTACGCATACCTTTGTTTCATCTGGGATGAGTTTTCTACTATTTCCCTGGAGTCTCAGTAAGGGCACCAAAGGCAGCATATTTACTCTAGTAATTTCCTGTCCACCCAGTATCACTCTACAATGTCTATGTCATGAAACCCATAGTAATTCTAAAGGGGCCTAAACACCCTACTTCTACTTGGCCAAGGTCTGGCAGCACACACAGTTTTATAATGGCAGCAGCAACTGCTGACATGTTTTTTTTCCTAACTATAATCATGGCTGCAATCCGTTTCAAATTTCAGAGCAAAATCCTATTCTGAGTGTACATGATTGCTTTATATGTTTCTGAATAACTCTACCATGTTGGATTGGTTAACTGGCATATAATTCAGCTACTTGGGCATTTATTAGCATATTTTGTCATTTACCTTTGTTTGGCAACTCTTAAGTGTAGAGCCATTTAATTAATTCAGAATAGCACACTATCATATGCAAGGAGTGTCATGCTGCATACATGATAAATGCATGTTAATATAGCTATTAATTATTATTATTATCAACAAGTTAAAGGCATAGTGATGGGTGCTATAGTAGCTTCATCTTTTGCTAATCTGGTGTTGTCTTGTTGGGATTACATTTCTTATCCTATGTCGGTAAAAAAAAAAAGTTCCAAGGTAGCCTTTTAAAAATTATTTTTGATTGAGTTGTTTTTTATATAGATTTGAATAAGATTACTAGGCTAACAGCTCAAGAGCCTTTACAAGCCTAGCCATTATAACGCAATTTTACCAAGTATGGGGGCCCTAGGAGCAAAAGGATGGCATGGGGTTGTGCCGTGAGTATTTTACAGATTTTACAGATTTCCCCTGTCCATAAGGGAAATAGGCATTACCCCAGGTATGATTTTACGATTCTGCATCAATCGATCCAGATTGGTCTTGAATGCTTAATATGAACTGGAAGCCTATTCCAAAGAAGGGGTAATATCTGGGGCACATACCTGTCTCTTCATCATGTTCTGTTTGAATCACTGACTAGGTTTAGATAATTATAATGGGTGACCCTCATACTGTTTGTCTTGTGGATATGTAGCATCTCCATCAAGGCTGGATTTATAAGTGTCTTGTAAGTCAGGTGTAGGTCATCCCTTAATAGTCAACAGGAGACAGAATAAAGGGAAAGGGCTTTCAGTCGATCCATATATGACATGTTGTTAATACCTTGTATTTTCTTAGTGGGGAACCTCTGGGGTTGCTGTAGCTGCTATAAGTGTCTAGTCAAGTACATTCCAAATAGCACATTGTACTCAATTATAGGTCTAATGAGGGTTGTGTATGGTGGGACTATAATCTCCCTGGATATGGATGTCATACCTTTACTTATAATTTGTGCCACATAGAATGACTTCCTCACCACTGTGGACACATGACAGTCAAAGTTCAGGCTACTACATATTTGTACAGAAGGGAAAAAGAGATGAATATAATTAATTTATTGAGCAGTTAAATGCTTCCACTCCCTTTTTGGTGTTTTCCGTTGGTGACATTGGTAATATTGTTCATTTTTTGGATATCAAAATAACTATGCTGACTACCCTACACAGGTTTAATAGTAAAATTCATAGAAAATCAACCTTTGTTAACAATTATGTATATTTTACAAGAAATCATCCTATTCACATAAAACAACATTTATTTAAGAGACAGATGATAACAGCCTGTTGATTAACTCCCAAGGATGAGCATTTTTTCAATGAGATATTATTTATTAGTCAATTACTTATAGATAGAGGCTACCCAAGAGATGATTTAATTAATTGCTGTGAGGAAGTTTCAAACAAGCTAGACAGGCATTATCCACCTATTTTATTAAGTGGATAGGTAGACAATATAGGTCAAAATAAAAATAAAAAAGAGGAATTGGAAAATTCTAAAAGGGAACAAGGACCTATTCAAGATAATGGGTGATAAACAGATTCACTTATAAAAATTCAAGAAATGTAAAAAGTCTTAGAAAAGAATGAAAGGATGATGGAAAATGCTAGAAATAAAGAAACATTGTTGTCCTTAGTTAATCCACTAAAACGCAAACAAATGCATAAATCTGGACAATGTAAAATATGTAAGTATATTTTTGCTGGACCTTACATTTCATTGCAGCATTTATAGCAGACAATTTCTATAAACATTTATTATGATTGCAATTCCCTTGCTGAATTTACACTGACCATAGATTTCAGGATGGAATCAAGAAACATTTAAATGCTTTGAAAAGAAAAATTGTATGAAGAGTAAATTTGTTCCTTGTGTGATAGATCATGAACCATCTGATTACCATGGAAGAGAATTTAAAAATAAATTGAAGGTTAGGGAGGCAATTTACAGATTAAATTACAAGCAGATCATATTCCTGGCCTCAATGAGGTTATTAATACTAAGTGTTGTTTGAAATACATTTTTTAAATAAGATTTTGAATTTAAGTATTTTCTGGAAAATTGCTCTTAAAATTGTTCTTAAAGTTGCTTTAGGTTTTCTTCCATATATTTTTTTCAAGTGGTTTGGAGAATGAACTTTGAACTTTATGTAAATTCGTTTTATAAGTGTAAGTTACCTGTTACTGTCATGTTCTGATGAAATTCCGTAATTTGTATGTGGAGCAGAAGCTATTAACAACTTGATAAAATCCATTTTGCCTGCTAAAGTCTATGAAGTTTCCTAGTTAGTGAAATATATACTTTGTCTCATCTTTTAAAATAACTCTTAATTGACTAGATATTGCCTATTAACCAGTTTGGAAATATACTAACTTATATTTATAAAATAAATTCAAGGTTTCATAATTTTTGAATATTTGAAGCAGTTTGTATTTTAAAACATTATCTTCTAAACTCCATTTATACAACCACAAAACAATTGTATTAATACAATTCTTAAATCCTTTAAAACACATATATACATTTTTGAAGCATTGTTTCCCTATTTTACTATTGATATCACTAATAACACGACTTCTACAATTAAATGTTTAAAACAGGAACAAATTAAATTAAAAATGCTTTGTGTATTGACCAGATTGCTTACAGTCTTAACCTATGAATCCAGAAAACATTTTATCGGAGTATAATGAAGACTGTCTGAGGAAGTTTGTATCTATCTAACTAGAGAGGTAGACAGACAGATAGATAGATAGATAGATAGATAGATAGATAGATAGATAGATAGATAGATAGACAGACAGATAGCTGTATACACACATACACACACACACACACACACACACACACACACACACACACACACACACACACACACACACACACACACATATTTAATTCAAAGCTTGAATGGATTTTCTTCTTTGATATCACTTATAATATCAGCCCTGGGCCAGATTCAGTAATGCCTACACTAAGTGTACACTAAGTGTACACAAACTGCATTTAGGAACATGCCTACCACATTGTTTGTGCTTTCTAGTCACTCAGAAAGATTGCGCAAAGTGTATATGTAGTCTACACCTTCTAGTAACCTTTATTGATCTCCCTCAATATTTAATGCTGCAGGAAAATCAGTAGGAAAACTAAAATTGGGAGGAAGAATGTGTGAGTTATGTTTATGCTGTCCATTCACGAAGAATGCTGTACACTTAATGAATCCCAGGTATCATCTGCCTATACATTTTATATAATGCTTTTACATTATAAAAGTCTTCCTTGATTCATATTAGATTTTTTGCTCAGTGCTACTTTTCTTGACTTAAATTTAAATCAGAACCCTATCATTTTGAGGTGCTGTGCTAAATACAATTTCTTCTTTGTTTTGGAGAGTCTGTCTTGCCAAATGTATATATAGTCCTTTGTAGTTCAAACAAATGTTTAAAAAATCTTCAAAACTTGCAATAAATTAATCTGCCTATACCATACTCAACTAAATGCAGGCTTGTAGCATATATTTTTCTCTTTTAATGGCATTAAAAGATTTAGAAGGGTTTCTGGATGTTTTCACAGGTTTTTTTGTTCAGTTAATTTATCAAAAATATCTAATTTTATTCAACTCCCTATTCCAAGTCATGTAGCCATATCTGAAATACATCTTTGGTGTTTAACTGTAGCAAAGAAACGTTTTTCTGAAAAACAGGAAGCAGTCAGGCTTCCCCTGTTAGTAAACTAGTTACTTTATTAGGAAATGTATATGACAACGAAATTGCAGTTATAATACAATGTAATATCAATGATAAATCAAACTAAAAATTCTTGCCTAAAGTTGGTCAACTTATTGAGGACACTGACGTTGCATGGTGTTTTGCAAACCACCCCCTCCCCAATGACACACACACAAACATACAGAATAGTGTCATGATTCAAAAATAAGATGACTGGCTTTAATAATTAATGATATAGGTGTTATCATTCTGTCATCTTGGGATGGGATTGCTGATGTGTTTTCCTGCTTTGCCAGGGATGATCTGTACTTCTCTTTCCATGGCTAAAGCCTTTGGTGTTGTCATGGTGGTTTTTCATGCAGCACATGCCAACTGGACATTACAGTCTAGTAATTTCTGATTGAAAATGCATTAAGGTATTTCTACGCAATGCTTAGAGTCATAGAAAATGCACGGACGCAATGCTCTTGTGGAATTTAAACACATTCACATATGTGTAGTTACTGAGACATTGTTTCAAATCAATGAACAGGTTCCCCTCTGTTCCTGGGTTTCATGCCTGAAATATTTACAGATATACATGCAGGGTGTATCCATATTTGTCATATATATCATTAAATTATCACTGATTCCTTGGCACCAAAAACTGATCATTTAGATGTCTAAATCATCCTTAAGTAGATTAGTTGCAATCGACAACTAGCTGTAGAATACAAGTTATGTCTCCTGTTGACCATGACAGCAATCTTAACTTAATACCTTAGCTAAAATTATCATAATTCTAAGAACTGTACACTTGGAGTCATCAGCTATCCATCTATAAACTGCCTAACCTATACAACCTGTGGTTGTCATGCCAAACATTTCCTTCATATTATAAATGATAACTGTCTTGTACAAATAGTTAACCATCCAACTATGGTCTGAAATACCCTTAAGCTTGTCCTCCCAAATATGACCCCTTCTTGCACACCTCAGATGCATCATATTCCCTTATTAAATGAGACAATAAATCAGTGGCAATTTCCTTTAAAATGGTGGTACTTCATCATCAGATGCCTCTGTATTTAAGGATTTCTCAAAAGCAAGCATTCTTCAGTTATTTGATGAACTAAATACATTCTGCTGTATTAGTTCTGTGATGGACCTCCTTACTAAAGCTGCTATCCATATCACTGGTTTCTCCTCCTACGTCATAGCTGTATTGATAAACCAGTACCTATCCATACCAAATACATGGGGAAATTTAAAAAGAAACCGCTATGGTGGAATGCCCATATAAATAAACTGTATAACAATAGGAAGAAATTACTTAATACTTATAAGTGGTGCCAGTCCCTCCCCCCATCGACAATTATGGGTACTATTAGGAAACTCAAAACCGATTATGAATTTAAAATATCCATTAATGCTAAAACTAACTACAAATCTTTCTTTATGGCAGGAAGTTAAGACTTAATGCCAAGAAATGTTCAGAGTTAGTTCACAATAATACTGCTTACTCTGTCACAAAGGAAATTGCCACAGATTTACTATATGTTTTATTTCACCCACAGTTATAACTATCCCAAAGTTTCCACAGTCCTTGCCACCCCTATAATTGCTGCACAGTAAACAAATGCCTCATCCATGGTCCTAGTAACATACCAAGTTACTTGTTTATCATTACCAAATATGATATACTGTAGCTGAAGTCTCCCCAGCTTCTTTAAATTAAGCCTGTCTACTGGTTGCACTCCCAAGACCCAGAAAGCAAACACTGCGATGGTGTTACACATGGGTGGTCCAACCACAGACCATGATAACTGGTCTGTTGCCTAACCTCTACAGCTGTGGAATGTATTATCTTGGTCCTCATTAAACTAGACACTGAAAACCTCTCAACCCTGGATCCTCATCAATTTTGTTTTGTCAAAGTTGTCCCTGCCTACTTAACCTTGTTCATTTTTTTGAAGCAAAATCAATAAAACAGTGTATATTCCAGTACATATGGTATATTTGAATGTAGACAACTTCTTTGAATTATTTTTGAAGCAGGTATTACTGACAGACCTGTAAATCTGACAGGTTCTACCTCAAAAAGCACACACACACACACACACACACACACACACACAATAAATAAATAAATGAGACCAGTAGTATACCATAATGTTCAGGGTTGGGTGCAATCCTGTTCATCATCTCTTTCCCCAGACCATAATGTCAACATTCCAGCATTTTTTGCCTATGGTCATTTAATTTCATGGACTAGAAATTGGGGTTATTCATCCTTCTACTGACTCACACATGCTCCATCATGGGATAGACTATTTTAGTTATAAACATAGCTCTAGGTGCAAGGTGTTAGAAAGCACAATTAGCAATTAGTGATAGACTTTATTGCAGTACTGGCATTCAGAAATTAATGTCAGTACCGCAGTTGCTGTCAGGTTTGAACCATTGAAGCACTTAGTGAGTGGGTGGCACTGTAACTATAGCAAATTGCTTGCTACAATATTACAAGCAGTTTGTTACAGTTTAACAGAGGAGCTTTTTCTCTTTTGCTCCTCGGTTTAAGAGCTGAGGGGTGACATACCTCTCAATCTCTTAGTGCAAGGCATCTAAACAAGGCAAAAATTGAGTAGATATTTTAATTATTACACATATAAACTTACTGACATCAGTCCCTAGTGAGTTACCTGAAAAATAAGGGAATTTTATATGTAAAGGGCAAAAACTATGAGAGAAAATTCTGTATATTAAGGGCTGCTGCATTAGGTACTGGTCCTTTTGTTTTGTTTTGCTTTTTTCTGTTCCTTGGCTTAGTGTGGAGGGATGTCAGACTGTCAGACTGGGATCAGGGTAATGCACTGGATGAAAAATGAGCCAGCTACAGCATTGACCTTAAGAACTGGTGCAAAGACTAAAATAAATGTGAAAAAATGTACTATAGTTCATTTTGGCAAACAAAACATTTCCACAACTTATTAAATCGGTGCATGTCCCACTAAACAGACAGTGTCGTAATGAATCTAGGTACTCTTGTTGATAATTCCTTAATCTTTGAGCATACAATCTCTGTAGTACATTAGCAATTACATCTGGCCCAACTAAATTCCAATGGAATCTCCTCTAGATGCAAAAAAGTCTTATTTCCTATTTACTCTCTTTTATTAAACCCATTACTGAATATAATGTCTTCTTAGCATGTATCTGTGAAACATTTATTTAACATTTGTTAACCGGGAAAATCTGACTTGAAACAAAGCCAATTTTCAGCAGAGGCCCAGGGAGAAATGCTCCAGATGCATGTCTTTGTAACATAGGAGGAAACAGGAGCACCCGGAGGAAACCCACATGAATGCAGGAATGATATGCAGACTCCACAGAGAAAGCACCCCAGGCGGGAGTCAAACCGGAGAACCTCTTGCTGTGAGGTGACAATGTTATCACTGCACCACTGCGCCATCCAATATATCATTCAACTTGAAAGATCTCAGATTTCAGACTAAAAAGATTAATGGCCTCGTGACTCTCAGTTATTTGGACAGAATGGCAGCTATCCTGCTACACATGGTCTCTTACAGACTACTCCATGAACATCTGCGTCTATCCTTTCAAGCCATGAAAGACTGACCCTCTGTGACCTCCTATTCCTTTGTAGATCTAATGGATCCTCATATATCCAGTGAAAGACCCTAAACATTCATCAACTTATGAAAAAGACATACTGGCATAACAGATTCATATGCTGAAGTATTTTCCACCTGTGAGACAAGCTGTAGATAATTGGATAGGCATCTTCAAATTTTCCCTGGTCTGTCTTATGTTACCTTACTCAAAGATGGGTAGACCTTCTGAGTGTGGTTCCTTGGCTAGGTTTATATTGCCCTGTAGAATGACTACCTAGTACTTACCTATGATCCTATGACATATACAACATTATAAAGTTATATAAATAATAGTTAAAAATGTTATTCTTCTCATTTTGATTACAATCGATTCATTTTGCATACTCCACTTATCTTTAATCGTAAAGCTATCTTTGTTATAGTGCATCCATGGATAGATATTGTATACACACATACAAACAAACACAAGTATTTTTGATGTAATGTAGATGTTCATCATACTGATCACTGCTGCAGTAGTCTTACCTATATGAATTATATCCTGCCACGGATATAACAGTCATCCAGCTTCCAAGGCTTCAGGGCACCTTCCACATACCCAAACTGTTGGTAGCTTAAGCTGACAACATTGTTGCTGACAAGACTGGGTCCCAAGCCCTTCAGAGTTTTACTGCCGCCAAAGATTACACTCCTCTGAGGCTTTTGAGGATAGATGGTTGGCTTGTGCTGTTCCTTTGTTCAACAAATAAGTACCATTTGGGAGTACAAACTTCCATTTAATAATTTTTATTATTATTAATACTTTCCTTGTCAGGAAAGTTATTTTAAAGCTAGGAGTTTGTGTTTTAATGAACTGTCATGTACTTCTAAATGAAAGTGCTCTTTGTTTTTCTGTCAGTTTAAAACTTGTTTCAAGTAACTGAAAATCATGTTTTCTGTGGAAAATTTGCATTTATTTTACTTTCTGAGACTGGCAAAGTGTTTTCAAGTGCTTTTTCCTGTGTTTGTCTGTGAAAAAGTGACTTCTGAAGACTTTTGTTTTTTTTACCAGCATTTGCTGCTTGTTTTCACATGGAAACAAGCAGCATTTTCGACTTGACCATGGAACAATCTGTCAGTCTCATGGTATATCCTTCCTCCAGCCACAAAAAGAAAAACTTAAGCAAACAACCTTTGCCATTACAGCAGGTTAGCAATTTGCCTCAGCTGCAGGTGGGTGACTCTGCTGTGGCCATTAGCTGTACCTCAGGCCACTCATCTTTTATCCCAGATCCCACTGGTATAGCACCTACAGCCACTATGGATCAGGGGTTAACCACGTCCTCTGCAGCTGCTGGAGTCCTCAAAGTGGGCAAGGGAGAGCCACTCTTGTTGGTCCTGGGAGAGGGAACAAGAAAGGCTTCTCTGTTTTGTCAGAATGTTGTGCCTGTCCTTGGGAAGCTACTGCTGCATTAATAATTCAATCGGCCCATGTTTCCTGTCAAAAAGAAACAGAAAACTAAACATGTATCTACTCCTCCTCAAATTTCCTTACACAGGAGAAGTTTACTGGGTGTGGCTCAGGGTTTAATTCAGGCTATTGGTCCTTCTTGTAAAGTAGATTCTGGTAAAAGAAAAAGGGATACCTCCTTTCCTTGAAGATATTCAAGATTCTAAATCTCGACAGGAGGATGAAGGGGCAGATACAAGGTTTTATTTATTTATTTATTTAATTTGTCTTTGTTTACTGGGAAAGTCCGACTGGGTACTACACATTTTCAGCAGCGACCCAGGGAGAAAAGCTCCATTTGCTTACATTGCATTATGTAAAGTTCCAGTCAAACACAAATTTAATTTCTATTTATATTTATGCGCAAAGAATAGTTACATTTATACACTCTAAGATTTTACAGCGGTAGAAGTTAATAAAGAGAAAGCACATGTGCAACTTAGTGGATTGTGCAGGCAGCAGTTATGTATAAAAATTTTGTTACTTCAATAAAAGGCTGAGAATATCATATTTAAGCTGAGTATTTAGAAAGTATTGTACTGTGAGCACAAAGTTTTAACCTAGTGATGAGCATGTACAGGACCAGGATTGGTTAAGATGTTGTTTAAGCAATGGTTTAAAACTACTGAGTTTGTTGGAAAGTTTTATTTGTGTGGGTATTCTATTCCAAAGTTTATCAAATTGGGAGTACAGCAAGTTTCCTGCAATATTATTTGACTTATTTGTAAGTGATAAAAAAATTGTTACTGGAATGAATGTCCTTTGCTGGACAGTAAAGTTTTTTCCTCAGATTTCTGATTTAGAGTCAAAGGCGAGCTCAGTTTCAAACTCTCCCCATGTGGGACTCTTTCTCTGAGACAATTTCTAGAATATGCCAGTTTTTTCAGTGAGAGAACACTTTTTTTCAGTCCTTCAGAAAATACTATGAGATGTTACAGGAGGAATTTCCAGAACCTGCACCCATTCCTCCTGTTCTGTCAGCTTTGGAGGATGTGTGTTACTGCCTACAATTTTACTGACAGTCAGGCAGCTTCACCTAAAAGGCAGATAGAATGTCTTTTAAGTTTTTATACACTTTTCTGAAACCTGATCCAGCAACTCTAGAGTTAGTTAATCTTCTGCTGCTAAACACTTAGTTAATTTCATTCCTACTATTTCTGATAAGGCTGGGAAGATTATTGATAAGTATGGGAAAGTGTATGCTTCTGCAACTTTGATTTTCTGAATTTTGAATTTCAGGCTCATATGTTAAGGTTTGTCCTGACTAATTATGATGATGAACAATGTTTTGTCTGCAGTTTCTTCTTGTGAGGAAAATCTGCTATAAATAATTTAATTTCTATTATTGTTCAAATCACTACTCATTATATACAGTGTTTGTATGACTCTGTTGATACTTCTTCAAGGTCTATGGCCACTGCTACTGTCTTGAATAGGTTTGCATGGAGGCATTATCAAAACTTCCCAGATGATGTTAAAAATGAGAATTTAAATTCTCCTTTGCATCAAGATTTAGTTGTGAGACCCTCTGCTGCAGAGCTTATCAACAAGTGTGGCAAAAAGGAGAATCTCTAAGATTTTTCAGCCCTAATTTGCATTTTTAAGGGATTCTCTAACTTCTCATCCAGTTTTGGTAAGAAACATAATAAATAGTCTCAACAAAATGCTGGTAAACAGCTATTTAAGAAGAAATAGCAAGGGTGTTCAAAGAAGTATTTTGGAAACTCCCAAAACCAAGGACCAATAAGTCAGAATGACTATGTAAGAGACTTTGCTCCCCCATCCCACCCTGGAAGCCCTTTTCTATTCTTCCAGGAAGTCTAAATCTCCATTTTAATCTTTGTCAACAGATAATTTCAGACAAATGGGTTCTGAAAATCATTCATCAAGATTATAGATGGTGGTGGGAGGAGATTCCTCCTTTCCATGGGTTCCTTCCTCATCATCTATATCAGACTCTTTTGTTTATACTAGATCTTCATCACATGGTGTCCCAGGGAGTGATGAGACTAGTCAGTACCAAAAGAAAGTAAATGCTTGGAAACCAACTGTGGATCTTTCTTTTCTAAACCTGTTTGTGATAGAGCCCAATTTCAAACTGATGTTACTTCATAACCTGTTACTTCTTCCTCATTCAAAATTCCTTGTAAAACTAGATTTAAAATATGTTTCTCATTACATTCCTATTCATCCAGACTTCTGGCATTTCATAAGGTTTTATGTGCCTGGATCACATTATCAGTTATCTGCCTTACCCTCCATGCTATCCACTGCACCAAGAGTGCTCACAATGTGTCTAGCTCCAGTTATAGCTAATTGCAGGCTATAGGGTATCCACATTTCCATATTTAGATGACTTGCTTGTCTTTTCAGAGTCTTTTTCAAAGTGTCAGGAATCTCTCTTAGGTGAGAGATCTCTTACACAAGCTGAAATTCCAAGAGAACATTCATAACTGTTTCTTGTCTCCTTATCACAGGATTGAGTTTTTGGGATATCAGCTAGACACCACAGTTTAAAGAGCTTTTCTTCCACAGGAAACAATACAGCTAGTGTTTTCCACTCATACTTTGGTCACTATGAGGGAATACCTAAGAGTTTTGGGTCTGATGACTTTTGTGATTGTCATAATTCTTATGGCAAGACTCCATATGAGGAAGATACAGTGGCATCTGAAGTCTCTTTGGTCCCAGCATTAACACCCCTTGTCTTTTCAGATCCCAGTAATGGGGTTTGACAGACGAGAAATGACTTGATGGAGACAATAGATGTCATTAAATCTAGGTCTTCCCTTCTCCTTCCCTGTTGCAAAGCGGTCAGCTATCACAGACACCTCAGACTTTGCTTGGGGAGATGTTTCAGGAAGGATAAGTGTGCAAGGTGAGTAGGACACCAAGAACAGATACAAATACATAAATATAAAAGAGGTACTTGCCCTAATCAGGACACTCAACTTTCTAAATCATCTTTGGTCTCCAGAACCTCTTCAAGTTGTTACAGACAATACTACAGTCATGTGGTACATAAGCAAGCAAGGGGGCACCAGGTCATACCTCCTCTCTAGACTAGTCATGTTAGCTTGAGATATAGTCTCGCTCTACAGCAGTGATGGTGAACCTATGACATGCGTGTCAAAGGTGACACATGCCACAACATTTTGGGTGACACATCAGTGATCACTAACACCCGAGTTATCAAAGATGCTGCTTTTGTATTCATTGCTCATGTGAAATGAATTGAATTATTTTGTGCCAGGACCTAGTGACAAGCCAAACCCAAAAGGTTCACCATCACTGCTCTACATATATATCCTACATTCCTTCAGAAAACTATGTGACAGACAAGCTAAGCAGGGCAAGGGCAGACCCTCACAAATGGAAACTAGATCAGAGGTTCATCAACCGGAACTCTTTGCCTCCTCTCTGAACAATCATCTGGCAAGATTCTGTACCAGGCCTCTGTGCAAGAAGGCCTGGAAGACAGATAACCTTTCCTTTTCCTTGAACAGGAATGTCTATGTATGCTTTTCCACCTTTTCTACTAATATCAGTTACTTCTGAAGATTCAGAAGGAATCACCCCGGATAATTGTGGTGACTTCCTTCTGGCCCAAGCAACCATGGTTCTTCTTTCTCTTGGAAATAGCTAGGGGCAATTACCACAAGTTTACTCTTACATGTTTTGTCATCCTAGTAGGAGATTTAATTATTTGGGTGAAGCCATGAAGATTTATGTGATTAGCTGGACTTTGGGAGTCACAGGTGGACTGATCTAAGTTGAAATCACCCATGATGATTGTTTCTTAGGGTAGGGTGTTCGCTGTGTACTGGCAGATATTCTCGACAGTGGAGAGGTTGTTACCATGGGATGTAGATGCCAACTATATTTAAGTTTTTTTCTAGAGTTGATTATTAGTTTTGTAAACATTATTTCTGCATTATTGAAGTCAGGAGTGTCTTGATTAATGGACACTTGACTGAGGTTATTTCCGGATAGAGTGGCTATACTGCCTTTTCTTTTGTTTTTCCTGTCTAACCTAAGGATATTAAATTCTGGAGGAGTAATTTCATTATTGCTAATGTTTGGTTTTAGCCATGTTTCTGCTGTTAAGGCAATGTTTGGGGAGTAAAGAATAAGGGCGGCATGTAATCTTACTCTTTCACACTCTATGATTAGCCTATCCCCCCCTTCCCTCTTTCAAACCAATTACTTCTGCTGTCACTTTAGCCTTTGCTATCCCCATCTTAACCTTCTGCCTCCCTCTCTCTTTCCACTATGCTAAATTATTCTCTCTACTAACAATCTTACACATACACTTTTCATTTTCATAGGCACCTGCATAGCAAATAATTCTCCTCTGTTTTTTTCAAATGATTCTATGTTATTATCATTATTCTGTGCAGTTATTTGTTTATTTTATGTGCTACTACTGTCTTATACAGACTGTACTTATTGTGTTAAAACTTTATTTGTATGTAATTATATGTGGAGCTTTTTTCCCCAGGCCTCCACTGAAAATGGGCACTTCTCAGCCCCAGTGGACTTTTCTGGTAAACAAATGCAACAAATAAATAAATAAATAAATAATTATTGTAATTCTTTAAGAATTGGGTCCAGGTATTAGGTATATATCACCATTAAGTATGAGTTGTGCAGCTATGTGTGTAATTAGATGTAGGAATTTAGTTAGGAGTGTATCATGTTCTAGAGAAATAGATGGAGAAGTTTTAAGAGAGATAGAATAGTGTATGAGGCCTGCTCTATGCTTATGGTGTTGTAGATGGAGATATATCAGGATAGGTTTGGGTAGTCTAAGTTTTGATGATGGGAAAGGGGTGGTAGGGGTGGAAATTGGGACGTTTAGATAAATGTGATAGGAAGTGCATTGGGCAATTATTGTGAGTATAATGAGAATTGTAGAATATAAGGCTAGAATGTTGGCTTTGCTATGTCTGTTTGTATAGTATTCTTTTATATCATCTAGAAGCAATTATGAGGATTTCAGAGACTGTGAAGAGACTGGTATCTGGGCCTGGTGTTTAAGGGTGGGTACTTATTCTTGTAGAGTATATAGATAATGATGGGTTAATTATTAATTGGAGTTTTAAGAAAGCACTTTAGTAGGGATACTAATTTGGATATCTTCTATGGTGGTAGTAGATACCTTGCTGTGGGTTAGTGGGTAAATGTTTGTAGAGACACATTCTAGCAGGAATGGAATTAAATATTTAAATAGAAAAAAGAATTGAGTTGTAGTTGGAGTAGAGGAAATAGTTATGTGAAAGGTTAATTGGAGTAGAGGAAGTAGTTGGGTGATTGGTTAATGGAGGTTGTGGGACTGTTAGTTAAAGTTAAATGTAGGCATAGTGTGGGTGTGTGGGAAATGGGGGTAGGGTAGGGCAGTGGAGTGAGCCAGAGTGGAGTCAGGATGAACATAGTGGGGCTGAACCATGAAAGAGACCAAGCAGCAGAAACGACAAAAAAAATGTCAGTTTCAATATAACACCACAGGTCAGTGCCAGTATTTCTAGCTAGCAAATACTCTGTACACTTGCTTATTGAGTAGAGTTTTGTATATTAGACTTTTGTTCAAACACTGAAGTCCTAAACAGAGAAAAATACATCAAATAACAAATTGCATAGTGGGTGATGGGAGGGGGGGACCTAACTATAGCATCCCAGTTTGTGTGCACGCCACTACTCTACCTACGTTCATATAGACAAGCCTGAAAAACTTTGGAAGAAGGCCAGCTTTATATATCCTTGACAGGATATAGCCCATATAGCTAAGGCTACTGCAGCAGTGACCATTCTAACATCTACAGTTATGGAAAGTTTACTTACCTATCTGTACTTTTCCACTCTGGAGACAGCACTGTTGTTTAAGCTTTATTAGTAAGCATAAACAGTTTATACTGGATACTTCTTATTAACATATGGTATTAACATTTCCACTCCATGTAGCTTATTTTAGGAGGATATTAACTATGTATAATCTGGTATGTAAGCCGAAGACAAGTTTGCTTCCTCTCGATGAAAGTTGTAATACCAAGAAGACATACCTTTCTCTGAATGATTTCTTAGCAGTTTAATGTAAACCCAAAAGAGTAACACCACTAGAAAGACAATGGAAGAAAGATTTCAATGTGAGCTGATCACAAGCTATGATGCCTGAGTCAACTATAATTTTAACAAATTTATACAGAACTTCATCAATCTTTGTGCTTTTACTTTTGACTTGCTGCGATACAGATTTGTCTTCATTTCATAATAAAGAATTTCCAGCATCAAATACTCACAGAGCCAACTACAGAACATATTTTTTTACCCAGTCCTTAGAAACTTAGCATCTGTATGCACTTTCTAACTGATATGGTTTTCCCCAATCTAATCTGACCACAGAATGGTAACCCTCACCTTCATAATTCCTAAACTCTCAGATGAAAATATCACAATATTCAAAGACTTCAAATATACAAACCTCCTACAATTTTATTATGAAGTCTCAAAGTTTATTTATAAGTGTAACCCCCAAAATACTGACATGGTTTGTAGGCATGCAAATAAATATACTCACCTAGAACACAATTTAATTTGACAGTCCCTACCAGAACCAAACAAAATGAGAAATGTAAAAGCAATAGGCAATGTAGCTTTTTAGAATGCACATTAAAACTAAAGACTCACAAATTAAGATCATTATCAAAAAGTTATCAAAGATACTGAAAATACCATCAGGAAAATAAAGACATCCCTTAAACTTAGGTTGGCACTGGAAGCTAAGGATAATATCAAATCATTTTTTTTCTACTTCAGGAAGTTATGTAGTAACACCAAATATTGCTAGAAACTTATTCAAAATGGCACTACTTACTCAGATACAGTGGATATTATAAATATATTAGCTAACAAATTCAGTGCAAATTTAACCCTAGATGCATATATATATATATATATATATATATATATATATATATATATATATATAAACTCACATATCCCTAAGTATCTCAAATCCCGTTCATCACTAAAGAACACTTGCTAAAAGCACTCTACAAAAGAAAAATATGCAACCTTTGTGGGACCTGGTAACATACCACACTGTCTGCTAATTGCCAAAATGCACTAAATAGGTGCTGGTGGACCTGCTCCAATAGCTACTTAACTTGAGATTATCCACTGGCTTTGTCCTCAAGAATTTTGATGCCACTTCATAAGTGTGTCCCTTATGAACAGACCAGATGGCTTAGTGGTTAAGGTCTTTGCCTCCCATGTACAAGGTACAAGGTTCGATCCTGACCTCCGACCAATGCCTGTTTGGAGTTTGCATGGGGTTTCTCCCATGTCCGAAAAACATGCTGACTGTTTTCATCTCAAACTCACCAATGAATGGAGCTGCGGGCAGCAGCACAGACTCTACATGGTGCCCTATAGGGGGAAGAATTGTACAGACCAACCACTTTGGGCATCTACTGTGGTGTGCAGTATCCTTAAGACAGGAGAACAAGGAACACAGACTGAGCACTGTGGCAGGGATAGCCACTCCATGGTGTAAAATATGGCTCTAGGTGATTCGGTCATGTTGACTAATGTCGCCAAAAATGGGCATGGGTAGTTACCGGTAATAAGTGGGTTGAGGATCCGACCTACTCTGACCCACGCCAGGGACCTGTGCTAATGGTGGGAGGGGTATATGTGCCCCTATTTGCCAGTGTCTGCCTGCCATAAAGCCCTGGCTTAATAAGCTACTGGCTGGCTGCTGTCTAGTTGAACAGCCTGGGTTACCTGGGATAGCTCTGTTGAGCAAAAGCTGGATGTAAAACCAACCAATCTGCCAAATATGAGCTGAGAATTGCTAGGTTCACTGAAAGGATGCAGCTTGGAAGTGGATAACATCATTACACAGAGAAGGCTGGACATCCTATGTATCCAGGAGATGAGATGGAAGGGCAGTGCAGCTTGGGATCCAGAGTCTACTACTCAGATGGAGGGCAGGCTAGAAATGGTGTAGGAATTGTGGTGAGAGAGAGAGGCTTCAGAAGGCAGTAAGGGATATCATCAGAATTAATGACAGACTCATGGCAGTCAGACTCCAGTGTAATGATAGGGCAGTATTCATAATCTCAGCCTATGCCCTACAGCAGGCTTGTGATAGTGAGGAAAAGAGTGCATTCAGACAGCAGTTGCAGGACCTACTAGATAAAGCAGGACAACATGAATTGGTGTTGGTAATGGGTGACTTGAATGCACATATCAGGACAGACAGAACAGGATATGAGGACTGCCTGGGTCCATATGGGTGAGGCAACAGGAATAAAGAAGGAGAAGCCATTCTAGACTTCTGTCTGGCAAATGGCTTGATAGCAGCCAAGACATGGTTCAGAAAAAGAGACAGTCACAAGATCACATACAACAGTAGTCAACATGCAACATGCAACTCACTCCTGGTAAAGAAAAGGCACTGAGGCAGAATCCATGACTGCAAAGTCATCCCCCAGTGAAACAGTCGGTCCACAGCATTAACCACTAGTTGCCGCAATCAGCTGCAAGCAGTGGTCAGAGAAGGCTCTAAGGTCAACAGAGACCAGGCTGAAGCAATGGAAGTTGACTGGAGAGAAAATACAACAGTTCAAGGAATTACTCAGGGCTCTGGCACCCCAAGAAGAGGAGGAAATAGATAGAGTTGAAGAAGAATGGCAGCACCTAAAACAGCATGTGTAAAGGCTACAGAAAAGATATGTGGCTGAGCCAGGTATGGAAATAAAGTACATAAGGAAAGCTAGGGTAGAATGCAGAAGTCTAGGAAGTCATTAAAAAAAAGGAGTGCAGGAAGAAGTGTGAGACAGAAAAGACTAACCAGGCTAGGAAGGACTACTGGTTGGCTAACAATGAAGCTAAGAAAGAAGTTGCAATAGCAAAGAATAGGGCATTGGAGACACTGTACCAACTTCTGGAAAGTGACTCAGTAAGGGGCAGAAAGAAACTATATCAGGTTGCAAGGCAAAGACAGAAATACAGAAGCTGTACTGCCCCAGAAACAGCTTACGATGAGAGGAGAAGAAGAGGAGCCCACCCTAGAAGAAGTAAGAACTGCACTAAGGAAGATGAAGTCAGAGAAAGCAGCAGACTCAAATGAGGTCACATCAGATATGATAAAGATGCTGGGTGAGATAGGGGAGAAATAGCTCCTGAGGGTACTCATAGCAGTGTGGAGAGAAAGGCGTATCCCAGATGATTGGTGAATAAGAATACTCATGCCAGTGTACAAGAACAAAGGGAACATCCACAATTGTGGGCAGTACAGAGGCATCAAACTCCTGTCACATTGCATGAAAGTTCTGGTGAGGGTGATTGATCAATGGATACGCAGAGTAATAGAATGTAAGACGGGAGATGAGCAGATTGGATTCAGATCAGGATGCAGCACAACTGACCCAATGTTTGCATTGAGACAGATACTTGAGAATAAGCTAGAGATGAGGAGAGAGTCCAACTGGGTATTTCTAGTCTTGGAGAAAGCACATGACAAGGTTTCAAGAAAGCTGATCTGGGCAGTGCCGCAGTGGTTTGAAGTCCCAGAAACATTTGTAGAATTAGTGCAGGCTATGTACAAGAACCCAATGACTCAAGTACAAACAGTGTTCGGCCTCACAGAGGGGTTCCCAGTGTGTGTGGGTGTACATCAGGGTACAGCTCTGAGCCCACTGCTGTTCATACTGGTGATGGACTACATTAGCAAACAGGTTGGAGGGGACGGATCAACAAAGCTGCTGTATGCAGATGATGTGACAGTACAGGCAGACTCTGAGCTAGAACTTCAGCAAAGGGTAGGAGAATGGAATTCAAATCTGAAGGCACATGGGATGAAACTAAGCACAGATAAGATGGTGGTAATGGCAGCAAATTGGGGAAATCAGAAATAGCTAAGAATAGAGATAGAAGGGAAGATAGTGGAACAGGTAAATGGCTTCAAGTAGCTAGGAAATGTAGTTGAGGAGAAGGGTAGTCTGAATGGAGAGGTCAAAGCTAAAATCAGAGGGATTGCAGCCAACTAGCACAGAGTATCAGGTGTAATCTATAACAGAAGAATGCCAAAGAAGTTGAAAAGTAAAATCTTATAGAATTGGCCACCAGTAGTTTAGCTTTGCTAAAGGTAGATGGTGTCTAATGAATCTTTTTTTTTTTTTTTTTGAGAAGATAACTCAAGTCATGGGATCTGGACATGCTGTCCTCATAGCACATCTTGACTTCATCAAAGCATTTGATACTGTAACCCATGCTAACATAATTAACAAATTAAATGGACAGCAAATTCATCACTATGTAGTTAGATGGCTAGCAAACTGGATGAAGGTCAGAACCCACACAGTGAGGGTGGTAGGTGTATCTACAAATAGCATAAATGTAACCAGCAAGATCCCTCAGTGATATCTGCTAGGACCTCCATTGTTTGGCATATACTTCTCTGATCTCCAAAGCAAAAATGTTGACCTGTGGTTAACCAAGTTTGCAAGTAATTGCAAACTATGGGTTGTACTCAGATCTGAAAAAGGCTTAAAGTTAAATGCTAAAAACTGCATTTGGTAAAAAAAGACCCATCCAGTTTATTGTATAGAAAACACCCACTCCAAAATGAAGATGTTGTTTGAGACCTTGGAACATGGATGGACAACTCCTCCTATTTTAAAACAAGAAATATCTTTGTTAAATTATCACTTATGACATAGGCAATCATACATTTATATAAATGAAAACAAACCATATTGACATGATCTTAGTTGCAAGCATTATACATCACAAACCAAATTGATATAATTTTAGTTGCAAACATTTTACATCATTTATAATCCACCCAGTCATTGTCAGTCGAACATTACATAGCTTGTTTAAATCCTCCCTTTTTTTAAACCTCATTCATTCCCTGTATGTATTGGTCCCACAATTCCCATTTTTTCCTATGTAATTTGCTCCTACCCTATTCTAAAGATCCCAATTCCAGTTGCTTCATTTCTGTTTCTATATTTGCTACTTCTAGTACGGTTGGTTTTGACTTTGATTTCCATTTTCTAGTAATTGCTTATTCAGGCAACCATCATAATTAGACTGAGCAAGGCCTTACTATGTCAAGGCAATTCTGATTCTGCACCATACCTCAGAAAAATAGTTTCCCTAGATACACTAATTTACTCACCCAGTATCTCTGATAGAGTAGCCTGCAGGGAATATTTAAAGTCTCCCAGCTCATTATCATCAAGTTGCAGCAGTGGTTAGGAAATCATTCTCACTGGCACAGCTAATCACAAAGAGTATCTTCTTTAGATCAAAAGAAGTCCTTAACTCTGTATATTCTGCACTGATCAGGCCCATCACCAAATTCAATGTTCTTTTGGGCTGTATCTTACTAGACATATTAAGCAGTTGGAGAGACCCCAAAAGTTCATCATAATAAAAATTACAAGCCTAAAAGAAATGAGTTACCAAGAGAGGCTGGAGACATTGTCCCTGCATTCCGTGTCCTATAGACTTGTTGGGAGTGATCTGTGTATTGTCTTCCAGGCCATTAGGGATCTATAAGTCCAACACCTCTTATATCTCCACAAATAATACAGTCTACCAAACACTATGGCCAGAGCTCTGAATCTGCTTCAGCAAATAAACAAATCATGGTGGAGAGAGAGATTTGTCATGCAATAACTGCCCCTTTTCTGGAACAACCTTCTACTCCATATCAAGCAATCTGACACACTAACCTTTTTTAAAAATTAATTAAACAAGTGGACAGGTGTTCATAAATTCACCCTGACATAGCAGACCTTTCACCCTTAGAAAAATAAGGTAATATTTAATGATGGTTTCTGTTAAGGTATAAATGTCCACATGGCCCAGTTGCTTTGCATTTTCTGTAATTATATGAACAATGCATAAAATTTAATGTTTATATCATGTATGGTCAAATACAAAAAATAACAGACCTTAAATGAGTGAATGCAAACAACTGAATCATTAAATAGTCAGTACAATACCATATCCCTACACAAAGAACCAAATAAAAAATTGGTGAAAAATATTATGAACCAAACTAAGAACCATAAAACAAAGTAATGCTGTGTGACCAGAGAAACAACTCAGGTAGTCTAAGGACATTGAGGTGAAGTTCTTTTTAATATAAAATAAATAACAGACATAAAACATAAAATACCATGAAACACTGGGTCTTCATCAGAATAAAGAGGTTAGTACGTAATTCCCTTATATACTCAAATCCTTAAGCAAACCTTGTTCGTACGTACCAATTAACCAAATGATATCTAGTAAAAATATAACTCAATCACAATTCACCCAGGATAGAGTTAAACAATTTCAAAATTTATAAAAACATAATGAAGCAATAAAAAACAATAAAAAACACTGTTAGTTCTGTGAGGAAACATTCTTAAGAGCACTCAGAATATTGTCTACACTTATGAACAAGGTTCAGATAAGAATTTGAGTATATAAGGAAGTGATGTACTAACCTCTTTATTCTGATGAAGTCTCAGTGTTTCATGGGACCAAAGCATTTATCTTGGAAGTTATTTTATGTTTTATGTGTGCTATTTATTTTATATTAAAAAGAACTTGACCTAAATGTCCTCAGGCTAATTGAATAGCTTCTGAGGTCACATCTACAATGTTATTTTTGTTTTGTGATCCATACACAAAGCTAAATCACACAAAAGGTGCTTTTGCAAATATGCAAGCCCTGGTGCACACCCCATGCTGGGTAGGGACACTGTCATATGTGCTAGCATGTCTGGCTGAAGTTTTGTATATAGTTTTAGATTAGCTTGCATATTATATATTATAGCTATGATAGTGTACATAAGTTCTTACATGTTGATTGATACTCTATTTGTACAGGATGTTTAAAGAAAGTTGAACAGTGTTCTGTTACATGGCTAACTGCACATGTTTGTGAAGGAGATTCTAAATGCAGACTGTCTCAGAGTCAAGTGATCCACAGATGATGTCAGTGGAATGTTTTCAGATCCTCTATGTTTACTTTCAGAAAATGAAGACAGGATGGAACTTTCAAATCAGCTGTGTGTTGATTTTCAAAGAGTGAAATGAAAATAACTAGAACAGTTAAGACAGTTAACCTAGCTTATAAAAGAGCCTGCTGAAGACAGTTTAAACAGTTGTTGAGTACAGTTTACAGTTGAGTTGAGGTCATTTCATAGTTGTACTGAGCAGTGGATACCCAAAGGACTCGCCAAGAACTGTAAGCCTGCCTTCGCTCTGTTGAAATATTTTAGTTTAGATCAGGGATAGTGTTCTTTAGTCAGATAAGAAATTATAGCTAATCAGTCAGAGTTTTTCTAAATGTTGGATTTCTAGCCTTCAGTATTAATTTCATTTGCCTAGTGATTGAATTCTGTTTGTTTAATGAAATTACTGTTTTACATTTTTAATCATTTTGCTTATTATTAAAATATTTTATTATATTCCATTGTGGCTGGTCAGTTACTGTGTTCTTTAGTGATTTCAGAGTGCTTATACCTGTTTTGATAATTCCTGCTCCACTCTGAGAGCCTGGCTGCTTTAGGTCATTTAGTACAATTTTTTTTTTAATATCTAATTTTAATAATTGGACACCCCTTTAAAAGGGCATGTACATGCTCTTATTGGTGGCAGCCCATTGCCATATTATTTTGGGGAAGGGACACAGCTGGAAATCTGTGTCAGGCTTTCCCAGAAGTGTTTGGATAAGTGAGATTTAATTTATGTAAATGTGAGGTCTTAAACTAGGACACATTGCACTGGTGTGTAATAAGGAGTTACATTGGGTGAAGACATAAGTATACAGTCCAGTTCCGGGTTTTAGAGCAAGTTCCTGTTGTGCTCTTAGGGGAAGTGGTGAAATATTAGTACTATTTAAGTGACAGTCTCACACTAGAGTTAGTAGTGAGGATTGAAGTTCCTTAGTTACTGACCCAGAATAACAGGGGACTTCACATATTGTTGGCAGTTCGGTGGGGTATTGACTGGACATCACCGTACTAACCTCTTTATTCTGATGAAGTCCCAGTGTTTTGTGGAACCAAAGCATTTAATCTTGGAGGTTATTTTATGTTTTACATGTGCTATTTATTTTTTTTTAAAAGAAATTCACCCAAACGTCCTCGGGTTAATTGAGTGGTTTCTCCAATCACATCTACAAAGTTACTTTGTTTTGTGGTCCCCTACACAAGGCTAAATAAAAAAGGTGTTTTTGCAAAGATGTGGTACCAACTTCACAGTTGCACCAACTTAAATAAGGGAGAAATTTCTCTAACGACACCGGTAATAATTCCTTATAACACAGTCAGTAAATCAAGCAATATTCTGCATACTATCACCATCCCAAAACCCAATACAATCATGTTCTAAATAAATCCCAGTACATAAAGATTCCCAAGTTAACATAGTGCTTGATATTGCTTATTGCCTGCATCGGCATTTGCAATGGTGTGCATTAGCTCAATCCCAAGTGGCAAAGAGCCAGACAGCCTTAAGTGCATTCTGTAAAATGCACTACACCACTTTTAATATAGAAGGTATATACTGCTAAGGAAAAGTCCAAGGCATCTTAGAATCAAGGTGTGTTAAGATGGCACTAATGTTTGCAACAGTCAATGATGCATGGTTTGGGCTGCCTTATTTTGCAGCTATTGACTTTTTTATTTTGCTTAGAGCATATGACAGTAGAGCTCTGAGTTTTCAGATCACTTTACAAAAGAGAGTATATCTGAAGAAAAAAAAACAAAGGTCTTGTGATTCCATCTCTTCCTATATACAGACACATTAGTGGAGAAAAGGTGTTTGATGAATACTCAATTCAGAGTTTAACACCTGTTTAGACATTATATAAAACTTATCTGCCAAATACGAGAATGGAGGATGGTGTGGAATAATGAACTGCAGAGCCGCCCAAATGAGCAATTACGGGTATCCCAAACGTTTTACACCATTCACTTCTAAGTCTGCAAAATTATTTGCATTAGACAGTTAACAGTGACATGTTGAGTCAACTTCCATTATTATTTTCAGGAACACAAATGGAGCTGATGTGAGAAATAACAGTGAACAGGAAGGACTAAAACACCATTGTAATTAAAAGTGACACATATGCACTTACAAGAAAGATAAACTGCGAAATGAATGGTCTATATGGGGAAAAATAACAGGCAGAGAGTGACACTGGAGACAGCATTTTAGCAGCTTTCTCCAGTTACAGCCATAATCTAAATGCAACTACTTAACAGTTATCTTTTAAGTCAAGAATGAGTTTTTGTATTTTTTTTTCAAACCCATTTTCTCTCTCTCTCATCCTGGAAGTGACAAAGAAGGACAAACCCATTTCACTTGGAATAAACTACTTATCACCAAGGGACCTCACACCTGGTTACCATTACCATCCACAAACATTTAGAAAAACATAATTTGGCACAAAAAAGCAACTTTATTAGAAACCAGGAACAATGTGTAAAAACAAAGATGAACTAGCACCTCAGGCTTTGACTTCAAGGTTCGTCTACAAACATTTGCTTTTATCCTAAACATTTGTTTAGTGGAGAAAAGTAGTCGTTTGGGTGCAAAACAAGGCTATAATTTCTATCTATGCACATAAATGGCTAGCAGTCACAGTCAACAGCTGTAACTGAACACTGCCTTAACATCTACTTACCAGGCTTCATGCATCAATTGCCTGTCATATTTGTGTTACAGCCAAAGATATCAGATTGTTAACATCACCTCTAATGAGTTCATGGAGTAGACACTGCTTTAATGAATAGGACTGGATGAAAAAATGCAGCCTTAGTCACCATCTTCTCAAATGAGACTTGTACAGTGACCTTTAAAAAGCACGTGATATGGTTAACTACTTCATTCACTCTCTCAAAAAATTTATCAAAGAATTATAGTAGACCTGCCACATATATATATATATATATATATATATATATATATATATATATATATATAATCTACTAAATGGAGATACACTCTCACTTGAGCACTCATCTGACATGGTAAATGCAGGGTCTCTCCTTGGCCCTATGTTATTCACATTATTCAGGAGCATACACATTAAAACAAATATAGACAGTCCCCAGGAATCAATAAAATCCATGCAGAGCCTACACGGACTTTATCTGTATACACGGCTATAGTTCCTCCCTGGCAGTGTGCCATACATATTAATTAAGGTGCACTGCAGAGGGAGATCAGAGGTACATGGATATTAAATCTGTGCAAGTAGCAGTGTAGAGGCTTGTCCGTACTTGTGGAGTGTCCAGAAAATGGTCTGGGCAAGTAATAAGCACAGGACAGCAAATGTTTTTAATTTTTTTAAAGTACGATTGCGCTGTGCACCATGGTGCTTAGCGATGTTGAGCTGCAGTTATACATATGCACCTGACATCTGTTATATGTCTAAAAATAGAAACCAAATGTATTTAATTGTTTTGGTTCTGCACTGCTTAGCAATGTGCAACTCCATGCAGCTTCACTGTGCACTGCTAAAAGGGATCATAGTAGTATATGTGAAGATATATTGTTTCCCTGCACTACCCAAGCAGCTAAACAGGTTGAGTGATGAGGTTTAGTATAGTAGGTCTTGGGTTCGAGTACTGATATGCTTTATAATTTTTGTTTTGAGAATGAGTCAGCTGACTGAAACATCACTGTAATGTAAAATAAAAGATAGTTATATTTAGCAAAGCTGTGAGGTGCTCAGCCTCGCTTAAATGTTTGTGCCAGTTTACATCTTCCACAGCTCTGCTGATATATGGTTAATGGTCCACCCCATTTACCCACTGCTCAAATTGGCTTATATTTGCTTAAATGGTTTGTGTGAGTTTGCGCAAAACTAAGCGATGCACAGCTTTTTTGAAAGTTGCAGTATGACGTGTAAAGGCAAGAATGCATCCCATATAAAAGTCAATAGACAGGAATTTCACACCATTATTGGAGTTGTCACTTGGCTGCTGATATGCCTGGCTGGTGTTGGTGAGGGATCTCGCTTTCAGGTGCACAGATGGGGTGTGCAGGAGTTCAGAGTGTTTGCTGGACTCTAGGTCCACAACTGTGAACCCTGGCTGCTGCAGGGCGATTACCAGGACTCAGAATGTGAGTCTGAGGCCTGGGATCAGTTAGCTAGGGTCCTTACCAGTCCTACTGGTATCACCTGCACTGGTGAGCAGTGTTGTCACCACTATGACAACCTGAAGCGAAGGATGAGGGGAACCTTGGACACCTGGGTCCATGAAGCATGGGCTGGGTGCACCACACAGATATGTAAGTATGTTTCCCAGTGATTTATATAAGTATACAAACTGAGTATGTGCAAAACTGTTATGCATAATGGTTTCTTTCTCTTACAACAGCTGCAAAAGAGAGAACTCACAATGTGCAGTCGCATGCAGGGCATCTGGCCAGTATAAGGTGTGAGTGTGGTGAGTAGGAAAAAAGCAAAGCAATAAATTAATGTATAATGTACTGTCAAGAATAAAAAGTATTTAGAGAGTTTGCAGTCCTAACAGTCAGGTATAACATACTTGGGAACTGTCATATGTTTAGTAATGTGTCAGTGCCTACCTGAAATGGTAAACCAAGTTAAGTCAAGTAACCATGCATTATTGTGTAGTATAGCTTGCAAACATCGTTCGAGGTTGTGGTCTGCCGAGATTAACAGCCACTGTTCAGCTGTGCTCATTGTGTGAAATATGCTGTCGATTTCACTCAGGTAATGATGAGGGTAAATGGGTTATTACTTACAGGTCTGACACAGCCATCCATGCTGTATATGCCAGACTGGAAGCAACAGTAATAAATAGATGATAAAGGGTGATGGAGCTGCCATATGTACTGCTTCAAAACAAGGAGTGCTCACTAGTCTTGTCACTGCATGTGTGTTCTAATCTAACACCAGTCGTGTACAAAGATAATGAATAAAGACTGCTGAAACAACTGTCTGATAAATGTAGTGCAATACCTACAGTTAGTTGCAAGTCTGTGTTCTGACCAGTTTGTGCCATATAATGCCGTAGATTCCACCCACTCAAAGAACAAGGCATATGGGTAAGGAAGCTGACATTATGGCCAGATATGCATGTGTATAAATGCCAAATTTTAAGGTACATTGCCAATAAAAGTTTAAAGCAGGATTGTGTATTGAGAAGTAATCTGTTCAAACAACTGTGCAGTATGACTATATTCACTACGTGTGTTCCAATCCGACACCAGTCAATTGTAAAATGAAAATGGATAAACACTGCTGAAAACAACTGTCTGATAAATGTAGTAAAATACCTACAGTAAGCTTCAAGCCTCTGTTATGGCCATTTCTAGTCAAATAATGCTGTTTATTCCTCCCAATCCAGGAACAAGGTATATGCGTATGGTACTTCAACTTCTGGGCAGATATTCACGTGTATAAGTGTCCAATTTTCAGGTGCAGTATCAATAAAGTGCAAAGCAGGATTGTGGCTTGATAAATACTCTTTTCCAATAAGTGTGAAGTATTCTTGTATGCACTGCCATGTCTTTCATAATCTGATATTCGTCAACTGTTAAATTTAGTGCACATGTTTCCTGGAGTCAAAGCTTGTGGGTTCTAATCCCATGGTAGCCAAGTAAGAAATCATTGGCTGTCTACTTCAATTCGTGTTCACAAACATACCTCTCAACTGTCATGATTTTTTAGAATGTAATGACTAATGCCCATATGTCTGGTTGTTGATGAACAGATAAATTACATTACTTGGAATGCAATTTATTGGCAAATCCATTTACAGAACACCTTGGTAGTAATGTACGAACACACTATGCAAAACATTTCCCTGTAGTTGTGTGCCTGCATTTGTTAGTGCTTGGCCCATACTGTACCATGCTAACAGGTTGAGATCTATGTACATGTAACATGATCTATACAAGAACTGGAGTCACTGTACTCACAAGTGACACTGCACACCATACCTCTCAACCTGGAAACATCAAAAATCTGGACAAGGCCCATGAAAAATAGGTACAAATCTGTATGCTGATTAACATATAATTTGCATACATAATTGTATAATCCCACCCACTCCAATGGAATTGTGGTTTACCAACTTTCAAATGCAAATTGAAGAACAGACAACCAAAATATGGCACCAGAGTCCCCCTGCAGCCATTTCAGTGTCCCATTACCTGGCTATTTCATCCCATTTACCATAAACACTAATGTGTGCATATTGCTTTAATTCTACAATTATTTGGATTTTATTTTTACGTTTTTACAGCACAATCCAGAAACACTAATTGATATCTGTTAAACAAAGCAATACTGTCTCACAATGAAAATAGGCTTGGCATTAAAACTTCTCTGCCCTTGAAATTCACATTAATTGAAACAGCATTAAAACCAACATCACATTCAAAGAAAATGCATCTGGCATCTGGCCAGTGGTGGATAAAGATTACCTTTGGGCTGTTTTCAAATCATTGGCCCCTTACACACAAAACAAGAAACATACATGTGTTCTTTGATACACCTTCCTGACTTTATTATATTCCTTGCATAATACAGTGCACTTGTTAGACAGAGCGCATTTTAAATTTATTGTTTAAACATTTTTCCATTAGGCAATGAAACAAAATGCATGAACCAATAAAGACAAAACTGCTCAATTCAGAACATTTCCATCATAAATGTCTACTTCCACACCCACACAATATACACACACACACACACACACACACACACATATATATATATATATATATATATATATATATATATATATATATATAGATTCACTTCATAACACTCAAAGCCCAAAACACTGAAAACATATATCATACATATACTGAGTTTAAACAACATAAATCATAGCATTTTCCACCAAGTGTAAGCAGGGGGTCAAGCCCCCCTGCACCCCCACACCCCCTGCTACTTATATATCTATATATCTATATATATATATATATATATATATATATATATATATATATATATATATTTATTTATTTATATCAACTCCAAGATTGCACTTCACTACACTAAGTGCAATCTTGGAGTTGATATATTTAAGTAGCAGGGGTGTAGGGGGTGCAGCCCCTCCACATGGGGTGCAGGGGGGCTTGTCCCCCTGCTGACACTTGGTGGAAAGTGCTATGATTTATGTTGTTTAAACTCAGTGTATGTATGTGTTTTCAGTGTTTTGAGTTTCAGTGTTTTGAGTTTTCAGTGTTTTGGTCTTCTATATTATGAAGTTTTCTCATTTTCAGTGTTTTGAGTTTTCAGTGTTAGGAAGTGAAGCCATCCATCTATATATATATATATATATATATATATATATATATATATATATATATATATATATAACAGCAGTGTAAGCCATAGGCATCTTGCACAGTTTCTCGCACTTATTTTCAATTTCAGTTTTTTTTTGGGGGGTGGCGGGCAAAAGGCCAAAAACCAGGGACACATTTTAAACATTGCTTGCATAATTTTGGAAAGTTGCTAGAATAAACTGTTGTGTTACCACCATGCATTTCACTGCCAAGTTTTGAACCCAGGATCCTGTGCACTATAGTCAGAGCAACATGCCACTATGCCAAATTAACAGTTTCCTGAACAATAGGAAGACTGAAACTTAAATGGCTATCATTTAGTGAAATCAGTTCTTACTTTTCACCATAGCTCTCAACCTCTTAGCACAAAAAAGTTGGACAAGGCCAATAATGGGGGAATACAGCCCCAAAATAGGGAAACATTTCAAATACTGATCTTATAAACTTAGAAAATTGCTAGAATAAAAGGTTTTGTGTCACCATTTATTTTCTGAAGAATATCAAGTCTGAAATTCAAATGCCTGTCATTATTTAGTGAATTCAGTCCTTTAGTGATTTGCCACAAAAATCCTGAAAACCACAGATTTTATGAAGAACAGATCAAACATATGAGGCATAAATTCACAAGTGGTGGTGGCTAGGGACTTTAGGCTCTTTTTACCTTGTACCCAAGGTACAGGGTTTGAGCCTGTGTACTTTCTAGCCACCAGGTGTATTAAATTGGGGGCATTTACACACACACACATATCCTATCCTGCTCACTGCCAGAATAAAACGTTTCCTATTTTGCCAGAGCAGTACCCAGGACCACTTTGGAAATGAAGGGGTGCCACTCTGGAATAGTGGCACCCCATTATTTGGACCCCAAAACTCGGTAAACGTGTAAGATAGCATGTGGTGTTAAAATCTAGAATGTAAGGAAAAATAAGTGCATCATAAACAAGAGAATGGACAAGTCCATGGAAAGTTTTTTTTTAGATTGCTTCCAGCAGTGTTTTAGAATTCCTACACATGTAGTATAATAGAAAAATAAGAAAACAAACAGAGTTAAATTATTAGAAACAAGGGAGGATTTTTTAAATTACAACATTAAAATGGACTGAGCTGAATGACTTGCTAACTATAAACCATTTTTAAAATACTGAAAATCTGGGAAATTGATGTGTGATAATGAATATTGTTTGAAATTATGTAGAGCTATGTCATTAAAAGTTTGAATGACTGAAACAAACCAAAGTGGTTGTTTATGTGAGGATTGTTAAGATAATGCCTGGATATGTTATTTACAAGACTATGGGTCACAGAAGGGACCTCTTCCCAAAATAATAGACATCATTTTTTCACTCGAGATTTTAATTAGTGGTTGTTGTTTTAGAATAAGTCACTGTAATATTGCCACTGTGGATATATTAATTATAATCAGTGTTTTAAAGTAATTTAATTGTCATACATAGATACAACTACTACTCCATCATTGTTTCCCTAGTAAAAAAAGAAAGAAAAAAGCTAATTAGTATTTGGGAGTTACATCTGCTCATCTGAAAAGTAAAAATCAAGCACTATGAGTATTTGGCAGCTAATACTCAGGCGTGCATGCATCTTTCATCAAAATGAAGTACAATGCAAACTGTTCTACTGTACACAAATAAAAATAATTTAATATGTGGCACTGCAGTGTGTGTGTGTTTGTGTGTGTGTGTGTGTGTGTGTGTGTGTGTGTGTGTGTGTGTGTGTGTGTGTGTGTGTGTGTGTGTGTGTGTGTGTGTGTGTGTGTGTGTGTGTGTGTGTGTGTGTGTGTTTGAGAGAGACTCCTTTCCCCTTTTTAGCTTTCCTCACCTGACCACGTTGGGGTGCTCAAAGGTCTCTAGCTGTTTCAGCACTGCGACCTCTCAGATGGTGGAGAGTGGCATGCCATCCTCACCCATCTGCACCCTCACCCTTTTCAGGGTGACAAAATGCCCTTCATTCTTGAGATCGTGGGTCTTGAACACCTTGCCATATGTGCCTTCACCTATCTCATCCACATACTTATACTGATCGCCCTGAAAATTCTCCTTCTCCAAGTTCGCCTTCGGCAGGGGCAGTTTTTTATCTTAAGGTATAATCCAAGTTTTGCCAAACAGTTCATTCAGGCCACCCGAGTGCTTACAATGCCATTTTTCCAAGAGAGCAAACAAGCGTCCGATCACATCTAAAGAACAGAAAAAAAAATGCCAAGCATTAACGATACATGTGCATATTATAAACAATTCATTTCAAAATGCACTTGTCTAATTAAATAGTGTTTGACCGTATTACTTTATGTGCATAATCATGTTTCTGCATTGTATTGGTCTTGCTCTCTCTCCTCTCTCTGTCCTCTCTTATGTAAGTTCCCCCAAAGGTAAATTACATGCAGCCTATAATTTAAGAACACCAGCGGCTTACACCAATATTTTTCTGTATTAGCAGTATAGCAAGTTTCACTTCATAAGCAGGCTGTCGGGAGCATCGAAGAAAGGGATGGCTTTCTTAAAATGACATCAGTGAATGTCCTAAAAACAGATTTAGGTTTATTGTGGGTGTACTGATTCAGTCTTAACCCTCTAGCACAAAATCCGATTTTTCAATGTTTATACCAAAGAAATGGAGACCACATGCATTCACCTCAGCACGTGCGACTATTGGGTACATGAGGTACGGAGGCTAGCTCTAAGTGTCCTAGAACCCCATGCATTAGGTATTAGCTGTACCATGCACATTAAAGGAGCTTTTCATACTTACAGAAAGAGTAGCTGGTTAAAGTAATTCAAACTAAAATTAAGTGGTGCACATAGCAGAAATATATGTATGCAATATTGAACTTTCTTTGGTTGTTTATTTATTACACTTCACTTACTGGGTAGCTATTGCTGGGTGAAGCCCATATGTGGAAGTACCCAGGACCACTTCCAGCTGCTTACAAACCTTCCCAGTCCTGGATCATTTAGCCAGAAGACGATAACAAGTTCCCTTCCCAATCACCGAGCCACAGCCAGAGTTCCCTCTTGCAGATAATTTGAACAGCATCAGCAGCCCTTGGTAGCCAGAAATGTAAGCCCTTGAGCTAAATTCTGACAGGCTGGTAGCCCCGACGGAGCTGACATCATCTTGCACATGATGACGTCAGCTCAAAAAGAAAAAACAATTTAAAAAAAATCGGAAATGAAGGGGTGCCACTCAGGAATCTTGGCACTCCATTATTTGGACCCCAAACCTCGGTAAAAACTGAGTAATTCGGGATGGTTGGGAGTTATGTTGCACATTTTTAGAAGCATGTATTATTAGTCTGTGTAGCAATATATACTACGGGGTCACTAATGGTATGTTTTTCTCTCTCTCCCCACTCCTTATCTTCTCTAATTTATTATTACATTTATTAATTTATTACTGTTATTTGTTATTATGGTTTGATATTAATATGTTCTTTTAAACTAACTGTTATGTTGCCCTTATGGGTTATGTTATACTGGTGTGTTATTAACATACTTACTGTGATGTTATGTAGTGTTATATTCCTCATAATATTGCTTGATATGTATTTGGATTCATCAATATTATCTTCCATTATGTTAATACTAACATTGGTTTGATTATTACTTATCTTACCTTATGTTTATATCTAATTTACTACAGTGCGACAAGGTAGGCCAGTTCCACGCGATCCACCTACCTTGCCTCCACTGCCCACGGCACCGGTGCCCAGCACATATGAGCCACAGCCTGGTGGTGCCCCCTCTGTTGCATTTGCACTACTTGTGGTCTTTGGTTGTTCCACCACACAGGCTGGGGCTGGGCCCCCCTCTGGGATGGAAGTGGAGGGGTGATTACCCATCAAGAACTGCCAGGTATGGTGTGCAGGGTGGTTGTACAGTCTTTCAGTGCATGCCTGTGCCAGATGGTGGACATGCTCACCATCCTGGTGGGGCAGCCTCGCCCCACACACCAGACTCCACCACTGCCACCACAGATGACGACTTGAGTTGCACTGCTACCACTTGGATGCTCATGGATCTGTGATTCCACAACACACTCCCCATCCAAGGTGTTCACACACCAACCCTGTCTGTTGTCTTGTCTGTCTTATCTATCTACAAACACTTCCTCACCTTCCCAGCTTACCTCCCCCACATGTACCTATATCTCTTCCCCAACATTCCACTCTCACCTTAAAAAAATCGGCACCTATCCCAAAAAAAAAAAAAAAAACAATCACCTCATACATCGCCCTCCATTTCGCACATGTCTCCACTGGATGCATTTAATTTGGTCCAATTGGCTTGACAATGCAGATAGGTTGTAGTCACCCCTCTCTGGGGGTGACAGTCCAAAATCAGCTAAGAGTTCCATCACAGTGCACAATTGTTGCTGATGAAGAAATGGATAGCTATGGTTCTTTCCTACACCCATTCTGCACATCCCTACCTGCCTTTCACTATGTTTTTCCTGCTGATTGCACCCCTTTTCACCACTGTCTTATCTCCCCATTTTTCTTTTCTTTAAAGAATTTTTACATGATGCAGTGCAGAGTGCCACATCGTTTAGCTATGCTAAATAACATTACATTGATATATGCTTTTGTAAAAATATTAATCATGTTCAAAATATACATCTGCACCTTATTTTGAACCCAGGACCATTACACCTGCACAACAATGGCTCAACATGCCAAGCCAAACAGCTGCTAATTAACACAGGTGTTTAAATGAAAACATAGTAATGCTCAAGTTTTCATCATTAAGTGTGTTTAAGCGATGCTGTGTATCGCTCCACACTGCGCAAACCAGCTGAAAGAAATATAGAAAAATATTACTGTAATTAGTACTCTGCTAGGGAAATACATCACTATAAAGCCATACATACAACAATGAACATAAGTAAGGTATGTAATAGCAGGTACTCCTGCAAGTATATGTACAACATGTAAAAATACACTCACTAAAACATTAATGTAAAAATAGGATTTTAACTGGGACTCTAATAGAGAAATGCAGCATTCTAAAGCCATACAATCTGAACAAATCGATAAATAAAACCAGGACAAAGGCCCCAAAATAGGGGCAATTTTTAAATATTTGCTCTTACAAAGTGCAGTCTGTAGCAGCAGATAACTGTGGAATGATATCTACAACATGTAAAAATTCACATGCTACCTTGGTGACACTATAGCTCAGTCTGTGAAATGCATTACTTTCAGTACTGTTTGGTACATATGGTCCTGGGTTCAACTACAGCTGCCTCTACCAATGAAAATACATGCATGTGGACATCAACATTATATATTGTCATGTGTATGTCTGTCTAATCACATATATATCCACCCAAAGCAGTACAGATGGAATGTATGCTTGTAAGTAATAGAATACAAAGCCCTACAGTTATGACCACTCTTAGCTACTCCTAGTACAACACTAGAAAGTGCAGAGAATGTCAGATCATGCATTAGCCTGAATTCACACAGGATTTTGAAGTGTGTACTGAAATTGTGGCTCAGTAATGTGACACTGCAGCCCACATGACCTGGCACCTGTCCAATTGCATGACATAATGGTTAATCCACGACCCTATCTTTCTCTAAGACACACCAATCATTTTGCCTTTGATTCTGTTGACTAACATACTTTCCTTAAACACATGCCTTAATTTGCATTGGAATGGGTACCCTCAATCTGGCCCTGCTTCTACAACAAGGATGCCATAGCTCCCACACTTACTCTTACAGCTTATTGTCCTCCAAAGTGTTCACACTCTCTGCCTATGCCTATTGCCTATAGCATCAGCTTCAGCCTGTAGCACACACATCTCTATGCAAAATGTAGCTGCTACAGATGTACTCTCTGTGATAACATATCTTTACCCCAGAAATTTCCAGCACAACATATGAGAAAGGGGGTCTAATCTATATGGAAGCCTTATATATTGTTCAATGGTTGCATGTCATTGGCTGATTATACTGCAAATCAGCTGTGTTGGCTGCAATTAGCATTTCAAAAGAACAGATTGGTTAAGAGTCAATCACCTGGTAATGATAACCATGTTAAAAAGGAAAACAGCTAGCTAGGGGAACCATTGTGCATGAGAGTTTATTCACACAGTAAATACATTGTCACAGCCTTTATATATCTACATTTATCAATAGAGGAGTATCATACTCCATCAGGTATGTAAGATTTTTGTTTACAACATGATGCATATATGTGAATATACTTAGTGGGAATGGGGATTACAGCATAAGCCTTTCTGAGAACTGTAATGATGACATGGCATTGATCTCCAGATTTGTCACACCTACAGAGGAAGTATAGTACATCAAGGGTGGAATGTTGCTTGTCAATGTGGCACACTAGTCTCCTCGGAATGTCCCTTTATAGTGGTTGTAATAGCACACTGCTATGTGTTTGGCACTGTTGTTTTGACATATTATCAGGGGGATTACCCATAGGGGACACACTACAATGGGCTTCTGTGTTGGGTATGTGATCATAAAGCAGTATCTGTCATGGCACAAACAGGAATAGCTGACTATTGCTAGTATCTTAGTTGCATCCACACCCTTAGTATGTTTGCACACTGTGGAATATGAGATGTGTGATCAAGCAGTGGATACTGCTAGCCATTCTGTTATTGCTATATTGCTACATAGTGTACTCCCATGTATGTGATCCTGACATGTTCCCATTTTGTTGTCTTTCAGGAAGAATGTATGCAAGATGCCAGGACCCTTTTACGGATGCCGAGAATGATATAGTCCTGGAAGGCCTCCATCAACACCATGAACTCCTACTGTCCAGGGGGAAGCAAAACAGGGATGAGTGGGGAGCATTATGGGCTGACTTGGTCCATGATGTTAATGCCATCGGTCACCAGAGCAGGACATATGAGCAAAATCAACACTGTGTGACTAACATGATAAATGGTGCATGCAGAAGAGCAGCAGATGTGGCCAGGGATCATGGAGTCACAGGTGGTGGGCCTGCAACAGAACAACCACTCTCAGCCACTGAGGAATTCCTGGTGAACCTAGGAATATATAATAGCTCCCAGGCATCCATCACACCATATATCATGGATGTGGGTGCCACAGTTTCCACAGCAGAGGAGCCTCCAAGTAGGCTTAGTTTGATCAGCATTGGAATACTGTAGCATTCAGTGTGTCAGGGTGTACATAGTTGTATGTGGGTGTGAGGTGTTTGTATTTGGGGGAAGAGTTTAACTGCAGTTTGAATCTTGTGCTCAGATTTTGACCAACATAAAAATTAACATAGTTACTACTGTAAATGTGAGATATATGGATGTATTACCTTGTTATAGTGCAAAATGTGGTGGTATTTACATTACCTCTCCCTCAACTTTTCAGAGGTCCATCAGGAATTGGACAAGGCCATAGCCCTGCTCCTGGTAAGCACAACACAGTTTTGTTACAGATGTAGATTTAGTGCAATGTATTCCCTAAAGTGTCATCCCAGGCCTGCTGGCTGGATTGATGTACTGTCAGCATGATTGCCAACTGTGCAGATATTTTCTCACTGTACACACTTTAGAGTCATACTTATGCCTTATATGTGTGACCACACTGATAGATGTGACAGTATTGTCAGGACATTACAGATCACCATATGTGTCAACTGTGCAGAGTGCTTGACATATGTTAACAGTGTACCGCATTGTTGCTGAAGAGATTGTTGTTTAATCAGCCTTTATTTACACATAACTACAGAAGTTTCTTGGAAAATAATATCCCCATGTCCTACTATATGAGGTTGGGGGTTAAACAGGTCTGTAATAGTGACAACAGTTTATACAGCTTAACATATATTGCAACATAGTACTGCAGAGTGTAATAGTGCAAGTATTAATGTACTGCTTTTCCCTTTTTTATCACAGGTGACCAGGGATGTTGGTCTCTGGCACCTTCATAACCTGATGTCAGTGTCTCTTCCGACTCTGATGATGATGGTGACAAAGTGAGGCACAGATGAAGGTTTCAGGGGCTTAATCTGTCCCAGAGGTTTACATCCCTCTTCTGACCTCATTATCACCATACACAGTCAGTATGCCTGCACATACCCAGTCCCCGGAGGCCACAGATATTGGACAGTGAGAGTGTGGGGACATTGAACAGGAAAATGTGGCATCTATAGCTGCATTCAATGTTGATAATGGCCATAGCCAAAGAGCTGGCAAGGTTCCATACAGGTGGATTGATAGGGGTGCTTGTAGGAGGCCTGCTGTCCTTCCACCATCTGTTGCAGGTGTCTCATTACAGGTCACTGGGCATATGTTTCGGGCCATCAAGGAGACACAGACACATTCTGAAAGAAACTCCAGATGAATGCTCAGGTTTATGGATGCAGCACTGTCTGACATCCATGACTGCCTCCACTGCATTGCTGATACCCTTGATCGGTTCACCCATGCAGTGGAAAGATGTTGGTCTGAGACAGTTTGCACACTATCTGTCTTGGAATGTACATTGTCTGTGATGGAACGTCTGGTTGGAGTTGATGATTGGACTTGTGGACGTAAGTCAGCAGCTACATATGCTGAAAGTCTATGTGGCCATGCACAATCATGGTCCCGTAGTGGAAATACATCCAGCACTCCAGAGGGGAGTGTGCTGTCCACACCAAGACATGGCAGACCATGGGCTCATGGTCCTAGGCGCTCCTGTGTAGGACACGGTCTCAGCAGACAGCAGTCACCATCGGGTAGTAGCATGGCTTCTAACCTTGCGCATGGAGGTGCCGGTCTGATTCCTGGCAGAGCCAGTTCCCATGTTCGGGCATGGATATGGTGAACTGTCAACTATACCATGCATGGTTCAAAGCTGTCCAACATACACAAGCATAGGCTTAGCACTGTGCTTGACTGTGTTCACACACACATTCACACACCATTTTCACAATCAGATCACCTAAAGACACACAGCACATTTTCATGGCCCATCTTGCCTGCTTCCCTTCTTGATACACACATGCTTTCAACCTATTTGGTCAGCCTAGTCCTCCTGCATCCCACACAACACCCTGTGCAAGTGATGATACCTGCGCCACATCCCTGGTATCCTTGTCATCAATGCAGAGAAATACTGCTATGTGTCTGATGCACAGGGTGACTATATAAATTATGTCATTGTGTAATCCACTGTTGCCTTTAACATGCCACTTGTACTGCTCACTGACAGATACTGTATGCTGACATATGTAATAAACACACCACACCATTTTGTGTACCTTACATTGTATGATGCTGTAATGGCTATATACTAACACAATTAAAGGTGTCTCATGGATTTGTTTATGTTTCAGTGTCAGGATTCTGTGTGAGACACCTATGGATACACAGCAACAGTAAACCCATAAGCATCACTGCACAGGGTGTAATGTCAGCACAGAAGAAAAATATCTTCACAAAGGTACAGACTATAGGTGCATGGCTCCATAGATTCATATATGTAAAACAGTCTAATAAGGACAATGGTTTCATTCAGCCTACTCATGCATCCCTAATCTCTGACAAGGTCTAATACCCTTGATAAGTGTCAGCATGGTTTTAAGAGCTAACACATCTATCTACAAGCTGTAACGATGGAGATGAACCATCTACAATTTTACTGTGACTATTAAAGACATTTGACCTACACCAGTTATGATTGTCTTGTTCCACATCCCATTGTGTAATTTGCACATGATGTGCATTATAAGGGAAGTGTGCTGCACATGCATGGGAAGCTTATTACATATAGGGTGTATGGTGTGGGTTACATACCCGCCTCTCCAGCATGTACTGTTTATGCCACAGTGAAGGTGTAGGTGTGTAGAACAGGTAATACATGTGCTAGTCCTGTCTTGGATATGCAGCAGGTACACGGTGGGATCTCACACCTCCCTGTATGGGAGTCCTACACCTCCCCTCAAAGCATGTAGGAGAGAGACTACACATTCATGGACTTGACATGGTCTGCATAGGATGCTATGCATTGGTTTACCATGGAACCTCTGTGGGTCTTACAGTTGTCAGATATGCCTGTGCAGTGACATAGCAAAGGTGCCATTGTGCTCAATGATAGGTGTAATGAGTGCCAAATACAGTATAATAGTGACAGTCTGGGATTTACATGCCATACCTTTCTCTATAGGTTGTACAAAACTGAATGAAGCCCCACATCTTAACAACTAGTGAAAGTCAAAGGCTAGATCACTCTCTGTGTCCATAAGTCCCTGAGTAATTTCTCAACTGTGTGTGGTGTGTGGATAATACTATATTTTCCAGGGATGGATGGCTTCCAAAAGGATAATATTGTGCATTCATTGACATTTACTATTGGTCAGTGGCTCTGACAACAACTGAATGTGTGTCTCAGCCCATTCTGGATAACTGTTGGTTCTGTGTGGGATTCATTGTCATCTCTTAATTTGCAAGCATCTACAAATATAGTCAGTCAGAGGTCACTGATAGTGTATGTGACTGCAGAGAAGGGAATGACTAGCAGGAGTACTCTATGAATGAATTCTGAGGGAAGTCCACTGGTGACTGGCCTCATTGTAGAGGTGGACTATCCAATGCTATCTTTCCGGATAATGACTATCAGACACTTGGCTATACACCAGCTGATATATTACTTTGTAAATAACCTATGCAGTTTTTCAGCAATGCCTGATGGCTTAATATTGTCAAATGCCTTGGTGGGCCATGATAGGTGGTGTGAGTCATATTCCCCTCATTCATTGCATAGTTTAACACTCAATGAGGTCCACCAGTTAGGGTAGGCATGATCTGCCCTTGATCAAAACAAACTTCATTTGGTAAAGTGTCTGTAGGTGTACCACATTGTTACTGATCATTTCCATAATAACTCATGTTGTGGCTTTAAATATCAGATAACTGAGAGATATGGGGACAGTGCATGGTGATACATGTTAGTTATCCTCTGTGCAACTAACTACTGCAAGTGCTTACATCATGTTCTCCAAGAAAATAATCATCCAAGGTGTCTGTGTCTGTACAGAGCACAAATAATAGAGGGAATGGTAATAAATACACCCTGTGATGGTAAGGCAGGAAGTTTTACACAGGTATTCTGCAGTTGGACACTACTCAAGCAGTATGTACTGAAAGGAAACAATTACCTTGTGAAGAATGTGGAAAGCAGGGGAGTCCTCTGAATTGCTGGTGCCTGGCTACTACTAATGCTGCTCTCATCACAATCACTCTTTTCTGGAATACCATGCTCCAATGTTTTTTCCCTCAGCTGAAACAAAATGTTACTATGAAGCTCATGATGAGAAGCAAGACACAGGCTGTTAGTTCATCCACATAGTTGTCCCATGTCATGCAAGGCTCTGTAGGCTTCAAATACCCTTTTCCAGGTAGATGCCTTGATTAGCAACCTGAGCAATCAGTTGACTTTTGCATGTGTTATGCTTTCTGCTTCAGGGTTTGTGGTATTTTACTAAGGTATTGAACAGATGGTGATTAGGACCACAGTTGCAGTCTCACAATGTAATGTGCAATGCCCGTTGACATGGATGTCCAAGGTTGCTCAAACAAGCACCACTGGGCGGTGATCCATGTTATGTGAAAATTTAACCCCCATTCATGCATCCCACCCTTCAACAGCTTAATGGTGGATATCTGAATGACATGGCTCTGAGGCCTACTGCAGAGGAGTAGCCACCTTTGGCCAAAGTGTTTCTACCTGCTACATGTCCTATGTATGTCATACCTTACAGTTATGTACCCAGAACACATGTCGGTGTTCCCACATCATGTCACACAACATCCAGTTTGCTGTCTGGTTGCTTGACAGGCACTGTAGACTTACAAGGCTAAAGTCATGTCTGCATAGCTGAACAAGTCCTCTGTGCATGCACTTACATCCACATCTTCATTGCAAGGAGTGCCTATAAACAATGTGTTTCAGGCTGTCAACCACAAGAGTGTAGCAGCATGACCCTAACATTGCTGAGCTTGCACAGTGTCACATTTGTAGGTATGGTATTGCAACCAAGCTAATAACAGGATTATGGTTAATCCAAGGGTCACATAACTGGCAAAGCATTGTAATTACACAACCATGTTATGGAACACTGTCATGTGCTGTGCTACCTTATGGGATCTACATAAAGGTGATGATATGTTGCATTTCACCATCTGTCATGATACTGCCTAATTATGGCCTGCTGTGACATACACACAAACATGACTATATTGCTAATGGCATTATTAATGACTGCTGATGAGGTGTGGAAAGTGTCCCCACCCCTGTAGTCCTATGCCACACAAACACAACATGTGAGACATATGACAGTATTACAAACCTGGATTACCTAATGTCTCACACACCAGTCAGTACATGTGGCAATGAGCATTTTGCCAACATGCACAGCTCACCTCCTGTTCCACCCACACCCACTGCACACACACCTGCAAGTATGGAGCTCCTTACCAGACATATTTCCAAACAACAGACACCTCAGAAAACCATATGCAAGCTCAGTACACATAATCATACCTCTGGAGATGACAATACACATAGTAGCTCATGCACCACTGTCTCAGCAGTCAAACACCTGAGGCAAACCACAAAATCAAACCTAATATTCATAGGTGATTACATCATGAAACACATTAATGTCCATTTCACCAGGATACATATGGGAACAATCACAATTAGCTGTCTGTGGGTAGACACAATATGCCATACCACACATTGACGCAAGACAATGAATATCAAGTAACAGACTGATGACATCATAGTTCCTGCAGGTGTGTACAACTCGAGACATATATCACCAGACTGTATGCAGACACATGACTAAGCTTAGACATTCTATGCCTCTCGTGGGTATGCCCATAGCTTTCAGCTGCATTTAACACTTACCTAGGATGATGGCTCAATTGACACAGAAAATGATAGACATTGATAATTGCCTTAGTGTGTGGTGTCATTGTAAGGGGATCCACTACATGTACATCTGGGATGACTTGCTCAACACACCTCAATGCTCTGCCAGAAATGGTCTTCATCTGTCAGCCCTGGGATGTTGAGTATTGGCCAAGGCTGCTGAAACCCCCACAGTGCATCTTATAGGCACTGTATGGAGGTAAAACTTTCCAATGAGAACACCATCTTCATACAACATCATGGTTATGCTGCTACATGCTAGGAATGGCAACTCTAAACTCCACTCTGTGGAAGGTGTCCTCACCTTGGAATATGCAGACATTTATGCAGTCAGAGACACCTGGGTCTAGGCTGTGGACAGCACCACAGCCATGCCAGACAACATATCCTTCCACATGTGCAGACCTCAAACTGACAGTGTGTAAGGTAATGCAGGTGGTGTATACATATTCATTAAGGATAGATAAACATGCAGATTGGTGAACAGTGTGATTTTCTGGAGACACTGCAGGTGCTATTCATGGCTGGAAGGGCACCTAATCAAGCTATTGCTAGCTACAGGAGCAGTTCCATGAATCCAGACATCTGTTGTGTTTATTTGAATGTACTTGTGTCTATCAAAATACATCAGTACACCATGGTTTGGGGTTACATTAAGTAACCACCAAGTGTGTTGGTTAGTCATGCTTAAGCTCACTTGCCCAAAGGTTAGTCCACGTCCCTTCACTACAATGCCCTGGACCAGTGGCGTGACATCCCCACAAGGTGAGCCAATGTAGTGCATCAGGTGTTTAACAATATGGGTGACCACTGCAGCCCCTCCACTGTGAGGTCCTCCCTGGTGAGATCTGACCACAGATCAGTCTCATTAAAACTAAGTTTCACACCTACACCCCCCCTTCAGAAAATGCAGTAATAAACATCAACAAAGCAATTTATTACCTCCTATGGGATGGTTTACATAACTTCACTGCACCTACCCCACCTACCCCTCAGATGGGACAGGCAAGTATGCAGAGCTCAACACCAGTGCTTTATGCAAGCACCCATAGCTGGCCTTAGGCATAGGCTAACTAGGCAGCCGCCTAGAGTGCCGCTCTACTAGGTGCACTTTTCCAGTATTTATGTGGTGTAGGTAGACCAGGATAGGGGCAGAGGGTGGTGTGGCAGGGAGTGCCATGGAGTCCTTTTGCCTAGGGCACCAAGTGACCTAAGACCGCTCCTGCAAGCACCAGTACAACTGCATAGACACGGCTATACCTAACAGGAAGAAACAAGCTCCTCATGGCACAGCAAATCGGCCTGGTGGACAACTGCCATTAGCAGGCTGGACAGTAAGAGGTGGATATTGCTGTGTGACAGTTAGAGTGAGGGTGACCCCCAAAAATTGAGGCACACCATCCTCAGCTAAAACAAGCACATAGTGTTGTTGTGACATCGTGCAGAAACAGTATGTGACAAAATTAGCATCCCCGACAAAGGAAAAACACAACGCATAGTGTAGATACATGTGTAACCTCAGAGGAAAGGCCCAGATTGTCTGTGAACTTGTACTTAATGATAACAGGTAAACCAACACAGCTGAAACAGAGCAGGAAAAACGGTACTTCAAACGACCAAAAATATAAGGAAATGTATTAAAGTTTGTTAAAATAAAGCGTTTTTCGTCTGGTTTAATGACACAGACTTCTTCTTCCTGAGCTTGCCAGCTCTCCCTGACTAACTAAGCTAACAAAACAATAAAACAAGTGTGATATGAACTCTGAATGTTCACTGCATGGCTGATTGAGAGTACAAACACCTTCAGTGACCACAGTGCACAGGCTACAGGAATTCAATATCCATACCACTACAAGCCAATTAATATGTGATGTGGCTAACTCACCACTGTCAACCAATTAATATGTGATATGGATATCCCACAATTGCCAAACAATTAATATGTGATGCCCCTGCACTGACCCAGTAATCAAGGAGCTTCAATCCTCACCACCAGCACCAGTGAGGGAGTACACATTGGGAAGATGCCAAGTTCACACACATTTCCCTTAAGAGCACACAGAGATCATAGTCAGTCTGGGGCTGGTTTCTCCCTCTTTCTCCGGATCCCCAATAAGACTCCCCACTGGCACAGCTATAGGGTTGAGATCTCAGCTGAGTGGCCAAGTCAAAACCTCCAGCACCCTCTCTGTCCAGCCAGTGCTTCATGTCCCTGCCCAAGTAGCTGACACACACACACACACACACACACACACACACACACACACACACACACACACACACACACACCCACGCACACACACACACACACACACACACACACACACACACACACACACACACACACACACACACACACACACACACACACACTTTGAGATTTGACTTATACACAAACACACACTTGGGAAAGGCTGGCACAGGTTTACTAGCTATGCCCCCTTCTGTCCAGACTATAAGGTAGTACCAGCTGCCACTACTTATCAACAACTTTTGAGGCTTTACCAAAGGGTGCCCAATCTTACTGTGTTATCTTACTATTATCCAAATAGTCAGTGTGACCAAAACTTTCAAGGCTATTTAGGATTGGCCTGTACAGTGTCACTAAATACATATGTGAGTATTTTAAGAGCTTAAATATCTCTAAACAAACCAGCCGCAGCTGTCTGATTTAATTAGTATGTGACCAAGGTTAATAATGTTACACCACAAACAGACTGACAGTCTGTAAAATAACAACATAATAATACCTCACATCCAAAAGATGTGAATATTTCTAGATTAGAACCATCAATGCCATCACACATGCTAACTTCCCTAGTCCACTGAGCCACACAAGCTGAGTGACAGAGAGGGCAGTCATTCATCACAAAATCAACAGTATAAATATGTATGCTGTTATTCTTGCATTAAGTGAGACATGCAATGTAAGATCAATTTCTATGTGTTACTGCCCTGAGACTGCCTGGACTGATGATATACCATTCATGAGTTACTGTTAAAGCAGTTATAATGGAACACTGCTGTGTTGGGGGTGGGGGAACAACACTCCATGTTCTGCTGGGATGCACAGTAGTCTGAATATCATGTAACCCCACTATCTAACATCCCCCTTGACTGCTGTACTATATATTCCATGCACAATGCCTAGTGAATATTAAAGGGCACATGATAGGGGAATGGCTATCTCTAGGCCCATGTGGATGTTACTTCTTTCCAAATAGCCCACTATATTTACTTGCATAAATATAGCACATCCATACATGCAATGCCATATCAAAATAATCCTTATAAGTACTATGTAGGTTAGAGACTTACCTTGCAAATGCAGAAGTTGACAGAACTGTAGTTCAGGATTGACTCATTCTGATGAAAGCAGTACACAGCCAATACATGGATAGGTACAGGTTGTGTGGGTTACCTGGCATCAATTTTAATTACTGTATGCGAGTAGGAGTAAGATATCAGTCCCTAGGTCCCTATGTTGTCAGTGAATGTGCTATGCATTGTCTCTTAGCCAAAGCCAGGGCATACTGAGCATGCCTACATCTGCTTACAGGGACATTAGCAAGGAGTTCCTCCTGTGACTGTGGCTGTGGTGACCTAGGCACTGGTGGGGATCTCTGTATCCCTTCCCTTTTCTGATCCTGCTCCAGTTGTTTCCTCAGGATCAGATTATGTAGCATAGCACATACTGTGAATATCTGTGCACATGTGACTGGAGTGTACTGCAGGACTCCACCAGCTATATCTAGGCACTGGAACCGTGACTCCAGAAGCCCAAACACATGCTCTATGATGTTCCTAGTTTGTGCTTGTGCCTCATTATGGCATTCTTCCGTGAATGTCTGTGCATTTCTTATGGGTGTTGTCATCCACTGTTCCAGGGCATAGCCAGCATCCCCCAGTAAATGGCGTTGTGGGATGTCCCCCCTAGCAAACATCTGGTACAGCTGTGTTGTGCACCAGATATGGGAGTCATGATAACTGCCAGGGCTGCCAGCACACACATTCATGATAATCCCCTGGGTATTGCACGCGACCTGACAGTTGATGGAGTGGTACCCCTTGTGGTTAGCATAGATTCTACTCTGCTCACCAGGTGGTGTCTTGATGTGTACATGAGTGCAATCTATGGCACCCAGTACTTCAGGGTAGTGTGGTACATGGTGGAAATGTTGCATATTGCTGTCTCTCACCTCAGGGAGAGATGGGGAAAGATATGTGCTCACTGGCATGTGGTAACATAGCATACGGGAACTGTTGTAGTATCCTGAATGCAGATGCCTGTGAGACTCCCATCAAGTGCCCAGTTGGTCTTTGGAAAGTACCTGTAGCTAGTATCATAAGGACTACACATACCTTTGTTTCCACTGGGATGGGTTCCCCTCTGTTGGCTCTGGGTCTGAGTTGAGGCCGGCAGAGCTCAGTGAGTTCTATGAGTACATCCCTGTCCACCCTATAGTACTCTACAATCTCCAGCTCATGTAGCTCCTGGAATATTACCCTGGACCTGAACACTCTTCTCCTTCTCCTTCTCTGCCTAGGCCTATTGTCAGCAGCAGCATTGACTTCAGCATCTAGCAAATACAGATGTAGCAGCCCTTAGCATTATCTCAGTTAAAATTCCCAAGTCTGTACTCCAATAGTCCAGAGTATTGGGGAAAATCAGAATATAGGGTGTATGCATACTTTATACAGGTCAGCTGTAGGTCCAGAATTGGCTAACTATGATGCATTCCACCTGCCTGCAATATAACTAACATGAATTAATGGCCCTATTTTAGTGTGCAATGCAGAGAGCTGTGCAAACGTGCACTTGAGCTTAAAAGAACCTAGAAATGGCAGGACACACACCCCCTGACGTCAGCCATATGCTTTATAAACATCAACATGGTCTAAGAGCCTACACAAAGGGGCTATATGGATACGATTACTCCTTTTTACTATTCAATAAATTGACCTAATTTGCATACATATCTGTGCTGACAGCCTGGAAACTACACTCTTCAGAGCCCTATGACTTTAGCAACAGCAGCAATGCACCATTGTACATACCCAACACAAGGTCCTATAATACATTTCTGTCAAATATTATAAAATCCTTTTTTTTTCCTTTTTTTAATTTAATTTTTCCAGTAAGCATGTTTGCACACTATGGTGCATAGTGCAAACATGTCGATATTATTAAAAATAAATTATTAATTTAACTTATTCTCTTCCTCTTTCTGACATCCACAATAATAGTTTTTCTCATATGTGTATGTAGTATAACATTTTCTTGGGACTTATGTCCTCATTTCTGCAATTTTAGGTTCATAGGTAAGTACTAGGCTATCTGCCCAAGGGCATCTATAAGCCTAGCCAGAATGTGTTGGCTTTCGCCGCCCCCTTAGATTAGTTCCCTGTGCCTCTGTCCAGCAGAGCCACTGCAGTGATCCCTGGGGTAAATTTTCTGCTTCCCATCCACTCATCAAGGTTTCTCCTGAAGAGTGTTAGTGAGGGGCTCTGCCTAATGTAGATTGGAATCCTGTTCCAAAGCATGGGGAGTCTCTGGGACAGGAATCTATCCCTCCAGCACATCCTATTTATCACTGTGGTGAGGTTTAGATCCCTAGAGTGTGTGGCTCTTGGCGATTTGTTTTTTTTTTTAAGTGGAGCAAGTCCATCAATTCTGGGTTGGACATGGCCTTGTATGTCAGACAGAGATCACCTCTGAGTAAGCAGTATGTAACCGAGTACAGCTAGAGTTTCTTCAGTTGGGCTGCATAGGGCATCTCTTTGAGGCCAGTGATCCTCTTGGTGAGGTACTTCTGTGGTCTTTCCAGCTGTTGCAGGTGTCTTGTAAGGTACATCCCAAATGGGGCATTGTACTCTATGATGGGTCTGATGAGTGATGAGTAGAGGGTCACAATAACCTCTTTTGTTCTAGATGCGAACCCTTTTGTGATTAGGTGGGCCACAAAGAAGGATTTTCTAACCACCTTGGCAATATGATTATCAAAGGAGAGATTACTATCTACTTGGGTCCCCAGATCCCTTATTACATTTTTTTGTATTTAGGGGACTACCACGTATGTGGTATTTCGTGGGCATTTTGTTTTTTCCAAAGGGGATGACTATGCACTTTTTGGCATTTAGCTTAAGGCCATGATTTTGACACCAGGTATCCGTCTCAGTGAGACCCTTCTGGAGGATGTCTGTACATCCATTTGTGTCTGTCTAGACTCCTGTATGCGGTATTTTTCCACATACCCTACAGACACTGACGCAGAGTTTCAACAGAAGCCTTTCTGCTTATTGAATCGGTCAACCTGCCTCATTTGCATGAGATTCACCTGCTTATGAGGTGATTTGCATGCCATGGAATTTTCCCTGTTTGCACATGTTTCTGTGCCTCTTAGCAGTGCTTACTGAATCTAAATGTTTGCAGCCATGTAACATGTGGGATTTATTGAATTCCTACCAGTATATGTGGCTTTAAAGAGGAATAAACTACACAAAGCTGTCATCATCTAAACTAACATAAGGCAGCAAATGGTGAAGAAACACTGGCCAGTCAGTAATTTTTTTAACAAAACACTGGAGCTGGTAGTTATTTTCTTGACACAGGATCATACATATTTAGTCAACTGGTCATGTTACTGATGTGTAAGTATGACAGATGTTGCTTTGTCACTAATGCTGTAGTACATACTCTGAGGGCATATGAATAAAATAAAAGGCAAAAGGAAAGTATAACTGTCCCAAGGAGAGTATAGCTGTCCCAGGGAGAGCATTACAGTCCCAAGGAGAGTACAACTGTCCCAAGGAGAGTGTAACTGTCTCAAGCAGAGTATAACTGTCCCAAGGAGAGTATAACTGCCCCAAGGAGAATATAACTACCCCAAGGAGAATATAACTGGCCTAAGAAGAGTATAATTGTCCCAGGGAGACTATTACTGTCCCAAGGAGAATATAATTGTCTGAAGGAGAGTATGGCTGTCCCAAGGAGGGTATAACTATGCCAAGGTGAATATAACTGTCTCAAGGAGTTATAGCTATCCCAAGGAGGGTATAACTGTCCTAAGGGGAATATAACTGTCCCAATGTGAGGATAACTGTCCCTTTTTCTTAGACTGCATAACATTGGATGCAGTATATATGGAGATCAGAGGTGCAGGAGTGAAGTCGCCATCTAAGGGAGCCATGAGGAGTGCAGTCCCCCACTGCAAAAACATTTGTTATTTGTTGTATACTGCTATATGATTCCTTTCACATATGTTATGGTGGCCCTGCTGAAGTTTGGTTAAAATGTTTTACATTTCGATTAAAAAGGATACAATGTTTCATTTCAGATCCATTTTTGAATAGTATACCATTTTTTTTTAATCCACACATGTAAAAGGAATGCCCTTGTGTACCTATTTTGCCTGCCAAGTAAAAAATCTAACACATAAATAAACAAACCCCACAGTAATGCAAATCTGGCAATTAGTACAAAGGGATAAAGTTATGAGCTGTTAAAAAGCTGCTTCCTGCTTCTCAGGATTTGGTTTCCTCAGCCACCCTTTGCCTGTTGGGTATGCTGAGCAAGTCACAAAACCAGGGTCTATATCATATGAGCGAATAGGAAAAACTGCGAATGCTCACAATCTCAAAAGTGCCGGACCTCAAACTAGCTATTGTGAGGGGCTGTGCCCCCACATCCCCCCACTAAATATATATGTCAACTCCAAGATTGCACTACAATGAGGAAAGGGCAAATATTCCATTCTTCACTGTACCACGATCTCAGAAAAAGCACTTCGAGGTCCGGTACTTTCGAGATTATGAGCATTCGCGATTTTTGCTATTCACCCATATGATGTAGACTCCTATCCAGTGAGGTGACTTGGTTATCAACTAAAAAATGATGCTATCCATCTTAAGGCCAGGCACAGTATTAAATGATATGCTATACCTATGGAATTAGAAGAAACAGCACTACTGCTATTTCTGGCTCTGTGTTATGTCCATCCTGTGCAGCATTGTATATTACTTGTCCTGGGCACTCTTAACAGTAACTGCAAGTAATGAAATATATATTCTAAAATGTATGCTGGAATCTTTAAGAATATGTGTCCAGGACTCAGATGTAACATGTATTCAAATTGCTATATTCAAGATTTCATTTACTATTAATGGACTATTTTTCTTGATATAAAACCTAGTCATAATTCTTCCACACAGTGCTGAAAGCATGCCTGCAGGTTTGTTTCTGCTGTACAGCAGATTCAAATCAGGTTTATTCTTCTGATCCAATTACCCATTTTCCTTCCACAGAGAAAACCTTATGTTCAAGGCTAAAAGAGAATGAAGTTTAGCTGACAAAATTCAGTTTCATACAGTGCATAAGGCTTTTTTTCCAAAATCATTTGACTGTTTCACTGAATAACATGTACTGTGTTATTTACATCTGCATATGACCTTCTAACTATAAATTGAAAAACAGTTGAAAAACAAATGTCTTTCAGTTTTACATGCATTAGCTTTTATACCAAATGAATATGACAGTTTTCCTAATGCTTAAACTAATGAATAATCTTATCGGAAAATTTGTGCTTTAGAATGCTACATACATACAGAAGGACTAATTATTTTTATACAGTGAACCACAAAAAACAAACTAAACTAAACAGGTTTGCCTTATTTAATTTACTGATGCTTTAATGTCTGCACAATTTAAATATTTGATTACTGTTCATGTACAAGTACACTTTTTAATCACTCAGAAGGAAAGAACATTTAAAATTATTGTTTTTGACTCTGGAATTAAAGTTTCATCATTTAACCATGGTAACAATATTACCTAATTAGATGAACAGAAAATCTGTAACAAAAGCATGCATTTTACATTATGCACTCTTAAAAAGAACTTACAAAATATTATTCATTTAAGAAGATTGTTTTCATTTTCTCATGTAGAGGAACTTGGTTTTATTTGTAGACTGGTAATATCTATGGGTGGTTGCAGTAAACTTCCCTGAGCACCAGTTGCCTGAGGTACAACATGCCAAAGAAAACAATAATCATGGTTTTCCATAGGAAGTCACTGCCAGCTCAATTTCAAACTGGTCCTTTGTTATGGGAAATTTCACCCTTCTTTGAGTTGGTGCAGCTGTGGAGTTGGAATATAGAAGTTTGAATACAGAAGTTCAGCGTTTGTACTGTAGGTATAATGGGCTTGTCTTCTGCAGTTCAGTTTTTCACCTGTTTTAGTTTTGGACATTAATTTTTGATGTACTGGTTAAATTTATTAAAGCAAATTACCAATTATTCAATGTCATAAACATTATAGAATATAATTTTGATATCCCCAAGGTTAAAAACAGTCATGTTTGCATTGTTTTATCTGTTAATCTTTTGATAGCGTGGTATCTTTTAGGCAATTATATTCAACAGTATTCTCAGTACAGTCCTTACCAGAAAGTTATGTTGATGAATATGAATACAGCAAACTGGAAGAACTTCCAGGGTTGTTATTTCCAACAATGGGAACAACAAATCTTCCTTCAACTATATCCGAAAGCTATGAAATAACTCCCAAATACATTATCTCTGAAGGTGCATACAATACTACCACTTACTCAGATCCCAAAGAAACAGCCAATATCCCAGCAGATAAATTTACCTCTAACTTTAACATGTCCATTGATTCAGTTACTCCCCCATGTCCTAACCCCCCCCAGAAAATTACCACAAAGCAAGTTCTATTGATCCTACTATCTAAAAAAATAAATAAATATATAAAAACACTTTCATGGGCCATTTTAATGTGCCAGGATGACTATGTATTAGTGATAAATGTAGCCTAACTGTGTATCTCCTTTTACACTTTTTAGCACCAACCTCACTGAACGTTACACATGTGATGTTTGAAAAACTGCTACTGTGGTCCCCCTACACAAGAGCAACTCTTCCCACTAAATCAGGTGATTACAGACCCATTAGTCTCACTTGTCTTATATATATGTTTATACAGCACATCATATTTGAGTTTGTTAATATGGACACAGAAACCTCCAAGCCCTTGAGCCAAACAGAGACGTAAGTGGGATGGTGCAAAAGGCCACCTGCATTGAGTACAAAATGCTAGGGAGTACAATCAGCAGATGCAAATGGGGCATGTGTGGAGCGTCTGTATTCATTTATGAAGCTACGTATGGTATTGGGGCTTCTTGAATGCAATTAGCTTCAAGCTTTTTGCTACAGATACTAACATACTAGCTTAATATGTTAGTAATTGTTGCAAGAAACTCACATAACTCTTTGCTGCAGTTGTAAGTTCCATGAGTTCTTTTTTTCCTCAACTTTGAGATGAGAAAGACACCAGTCAAGGATTGTCATGGGCACCAAATGACATAGCTATGGCTTTGTCATGGACAGCTCCTAAATGCAAGGTCACTAAGGCTGCAAACAATGGTCACTCCAGTCACACTGCCTATCTTGACCTTACCAAAGTCTTCAATATAGTCTCCCATTCAGGTATTATTGATAAGCTTGTAAATAATTACATTATCATTTTGACAGATGATTGGTTGACTGACAGATCCCACTTAGTAAAAGTTGCAGGATTTTCTTCTGAATTTAAAAATGTTACCAGAAGTGTTCTGAGGTGCACAGTATTAGGCACTCCCTTTTTTTCCAGCACTTATTTCTCTGATTTTCAGTCTAATGTTACAGGCTTGTATTCAACTAATTTTTGATTGACTGCACAGGCTGCTCCAGCAGTCAGTTCACTTTCTACAACATTGTTAGTTCATCATGATATGCCATTTCTTGGTGTACTCACTATGGTGTTAAGCCAAGTGCTAAAAAACATATTGTGGCTGTACTTAATAAACAAAATTTTCTCACCTACTACAATAAAATTATGACACTTTCCTACAAACAGATTCTTCCATCAGGGACTTAGACATCTATGTTGATAACTCAGTATCATGTCTTCACATTAGTATGGAAATCTTGTCTGGCTTAATTAACTTCCAAAGACATCTCCACTAGAGCTAAGGAAGTCTTAGTTACTCAATACTCATCCAACATAAGGCCCATCACTGAATGTAATGCACCTTTCAGTCTGCTCCTTTCTAATCACATCTCTCATCTTTGGAGGCCACTGAGATTGTCCATTGAGAAGATCAATGCTCGTATGCCCCTTAGTTACTCAGAACAACTAAAAGAAGATGGCTGCCAGTCATACCTCTCAACCTCTTAGAAAAGAGATCTTGACAAAGCCATATATTATGGGGGGACAAAGGCCCAAAAATAGGGACAATTTTTAAATATTGCTCCTACAAACTTAGAAAGTTGATAGAATAACAGAGTTTGCATTAGCATGAATTTTCTGAAGGGTATGAGGTTTGAACTCAAATGTCTGTCATTATGTTCTGACTTCAGTTTTTAATTAATTGCCTATGATTTGCCAGAAAACCAAAATTTTATGAAAATTGACCAAAAATATGAGGCAAAACTCTGGACATTCTGTGAAAATCTGTACAGTTGGGAGATATGCTGCCAGGCTATCTTCTAACTCTTTCACAGTGGCCTTCGTCTTGCGTTTTGAGTTACATGAAACCCTACAGGATTCAACATTTTGCACCTTCACAGTAGCAATGGCTTCTCAGAACAACACTCATGCCAAGGAACTCAGCCTACATTAGCAAATATGGCTCTTTGGAGGAATGAGTACATAACATAATGCATTCTACACTTGTGGTACAAGCTCACCCCTACATGTCATCAAAGCAGTAAGCTGACAGCTTTCAAAGTTCATTTTAGTAATTGCATAGACAAAGGGGTGAGGACTACTAAATTATTTGACTATATTCTTAATAGTATTAATGACTGCTTGCCCAGTGTCAGTCTATGAATCCATCTGAGGGTTCATCCACACTGCTGCACTATAGGAAAGTGCAGTTCTTAAGTCTATAATGAATTGCAGTAAAAACAAAAAAAAAGAACCACTTGCCAACAATATATGTGTTCAGCTTTTTGCACTCTGTGGCAACTCTTTTTTTTACCATCTTCCCTAAATTACTTCTCCTCCACCCATCCATTCTATCCATTTTGGCTCAAAGTTTATAACTATTTCCTTTACTAAACCCTTCCTCCTACCTCAGTCTTTTCCTTTAGTACAATACCTCACCATAGACCCTAACCATAATTTACAGCAACTTTAATTCTCCCCTCTAATCATATACTTTAACTATTATACCTTTCCATATGCTTAAATCACCCTCACTCTAAACCCAGTACTTAAACTTAAACAAAAAGTCTTATTAGTTTATATATATATATTGTAAATAGCCACAGTATGTGAGAAGATTGTGTTGCTCTAATTAGATGCTTAAAGACTGTTGCACATATTATGCTTGCTTACCTGTATATCTAAATTTTTTTTTTTGTAAAAAACAAAATATTTCTATGATTTTATATTGTTATTGATCACTTTCAACTGCTGTATTGAACTTTAAAAATGTTCACATGATCAACATTTTACCCTGGTCAGCTTCCCAAATAAATATACATGCATACATTGAAACATACATAAATGCATGGCATCTGTAAAGAAGCTGCCTGTTGTACCTTAATCCAAGGTAATGTAGTCTTTAGAAATGTCTCTGTTTCAAAAACATTTTTCTTTGTAGTATTTAAGGAATACAAAAAAAAACTAGCATGCATACACATTCATACAAAATGTTAGTTCCTCTCATCTCATTAGTTCTTCTGTCTTTTCTTTCACCACATCTTCTTTCAGTTACCTGTCGCTGCCTCTCATGACTGATTTGACATTTCACTGTGATATTCCTTTATTCCTTTTTCAGACTTATAAGTAGTTAAAAGAAGTTCATAGATTCAGCAGTGAAGCTTGCAACCTACTGGCCTTCAGGAACTTTGAATGCTGTAATCCCATGGTATTTTTACTCTCCCTTATGCATACATGCATTCATATATTTCACAATAATCAATAGTGTATGGATAATTCATTGCTTTGTACACTGAAATGAGTGCCTTGTCCTTACAGACTTCCTAGGCTAAAACAGATAATAGCAAGCTCATTACACCACAACTGTTACTTTATCAATAAATTCCCCAGTGGCTGTAAAATGGAAAACAGGAACCAATGGGTCTATATTAGATAATCGAACGTTTGAAAGTTTGACTGTCATATGGTTGACACCATATGATCGAATTTTCAAAAGTTCGAATAGCTAATAAAAAAAATAAAATACACAAAACACCTACCTGAACGCTCACCCCCCTACACCCCCCCGCTCTTTAAATATACCAACTCCAAGATCGCACTACAGCACAGAAAAGTGAAATCTTCCCTTTCCACGCTGTACAGAGATCTCCGTTACAATGTTTGAACATTCAAAAATCAGATCATATGGTGTCAATCATACGAGACTCAAAATTTTGAATGTTCAAACATTCAATATAGACCCAGAACCAACAACCTCTGGTGCTATGGTGGTTACAGGGCATGCATTAACATGACTTACTGAAGGAGTTCTCTTATCAACAACTTCTGGAGATGCAAATGATCGAATAGGGGCAGCTTGGTACAAAAAGGAATAGAAAGGCCTTCTTGTAATCCAGTTAAACCTTATGTACTGACAGTTCCCATTGAGCTCCCAATCATAAAATGGGACAAAGTTTAATTAACAGCATAGCCCATGTTGATTGCTCTACTGAAGATTGTTTTTCTGTAGGAATGTTACAAACTATTCCCACAGAATTATTTCCATGACTTTCCCTGCAATTGCTGTTAGACTAGCAGGCCTGTGGTTCCATGATTTTTTGCTGCTCTCCAGTACAACAGCACCACACTTGCCATTTTTCAAGCTACAAACAGTTCTAATCTAGTAAGTGATCCATTTAAGATCTCCCTTAGTGTTTTTGCCAGTGTACTGACCAGATTACTGAGTATCGGGGGGGGGGGTGATCTGACTAATCTTTCTGCATCTTCTGCAAGGGTCCCAATTCCTTCTTGACCTCCATCCTATCTATCCTTGTGCCTGTCCATAATATTTCCTCTATGCCCTACCTCTCTCCCAGCATAACACCCATTCTTTCCTTTTCTTTGCAAAGTTTGAAGCAAAGCATCCCTTCAATACCCCTGCCTTTTCCCAATAATCTGTAGTCTTGCTCTTAGAGCAGCCTTCACTGGTCTGTCCTTCCATTCTTCATTTTTAACAAATATCTAAAGATCTTGTTCTTGTTCCTGATCTCTTCTGCTGACTACCTTACAGCTTGCAGCTCTGCTGCCCTCCTGTTAGCCTCTCTGTACTGTTCCTCCTCCACCTCTCCTTTTGCATTTAGTAGGTCCTGCCAAGACTGATAGCTTCAAATTTCTGCGCAGCCACATTCTTCTTTTTGCCTGTTCCTCATATATTTTCCATAGATCAGAGTACTCTACACCTATCTCATTGCTATAGGTTATTTGCATCCCTAGTTTGTTCCAACTTCCTTGGCTTCTCTTTGACCCTCTCTGCTACCACAGTGTTCATCGCTCTCTCTCCCTCTCTCCTGAAATCCCAAACCATCATCCATTTCTTTGAATTCTTGCCTCCTCTCCCTATTCATACATTCACTGAAACACCCTGCTGGCTAGCTGTGCAGTAACCTACACATCTATGGCACGCTATGAATTGGTTATAGGTTCATAGGTGTTTACTAGGCTAATGACCACAAGGGCCTTTTTAAGTCTAGCCATGCATCCCAAATCTCTGACAAGTTATGGTACCCTTGTTAAGTGTAAGCATGGGCATGGGGGATGAAACATTTACAAGCAGGGGCCTGGGAGATGAACAATTTACAGGTTATCTGTGTACATTAGACACATAGGTGCCAAACCAGGGATGAATTCCTGCTTCCCATCCAATTGTCCAAGTTACACTTGAATTGGATTAGGGAGGAACTCTGCTTCACATGGTTGGGAAGCCTGTCTCTGAGATACATAAGTGTCTCTTCAGCAGGTCCTATTTATATCACAAGCAAAGTTTAAGTCTTTAGAATGAGTAATTCTGGTGCTGTTTCTTTTGTGGATATGCAGGATGTCCACCAGAGTGGGGTCTGACACTTTCTTGTATGTCAGGCATAGATTTCCCCTCAACAGATAGTAGAAGACAAAATATAGGGATAGGGACTTGAGGCAGTCTGCATAAGATGTGTTAGTTACACCCTGTATTCTTTAAGTGAGGAACCTCTGTGGATGTTCCAGTTGTTGGATATGCCTGGTTAGGTACATACCAAAGGGGGCATTATACTAAATGATAGGTCTGATGAATGCAGAATACAGTGGAATAATCACTTCCTTGAACCTAGATGCCATACCTTTGTTTATAAGTTGTACAATACCTTACTACTGTAGACACGTGATGGTTAAAGGCTGGGTTACTGTATATGGTGTGTCCCCAAGTCTCTGACTACTAGGTCAACTCTTAGGTGATGTGTTGTCAATATGAAAGTTACTAGGGGTTGATGACTTCCTGAAGGATACTATTATGCATTTCTTGGCATTTAGTTTTAGCCCATGGCTCTGACACCAGTTGTCTCTCTGTGTCAGCCCTTCCTGGAGAACATTTGTGTCAGTGGGCAATTCAATGACAGCTCCTAATTTGTAATCATCTGCAAATTTAGTCAGCCAGAAGCCAATAACATTGGCCTTGACTTCAGAGAAGTAAATGCCAAAAAGGAACAGTCAGAGGACCATTCTCTGAGGAACTCTGCTTTTGACTGTCCTCTTTGTAGAGGTGGACTCCCCAATTCTAACTTCCTGGGTTCTGTCTATGAGTCAGCTGGCTATCCACTGGGTGACATAAGGATTTTACCTAATCTCTTAAGTTTATCATCAATGCTTGAATGGGATATTATGTCAAATGCCTTGGCCAGGTCAAGGTAGGTGGTGTGAACCATTTTGTCCTCATCCATTGCTTTGGTGACCTTCTCAAAAAAATCCACCAGGTTGAGTAGGCGTGACCTGCTGTTGATGAAACCAAATTGGGTTGGGTCCAGTATCTGGAGGTTTCCTATGTCATTATTGCTCCTGTCCATGATAATTCTTTCTATGGCTTTCCATATGAGACTAGTGAGAATTATGGATCTGTAGTTTCCAGGGTCTGTAGATGGCTCATCTTTGTGCAGAGGGATGACAGTTGCCGTTTTCCATTCATGAAGCACAAAGCCTGTTTGAAGACTTCAGTTAAATAGTAATTCCAGACAGCCTGATAGGTCATGTTTCATGCTATTTAGAAGGCATCGTGGAATATTGTCCGGGCCCACTAATGCAGTACTCTTGGCTTTCGAGAGACATGTTCACTAGTGACAGCAGGTCGAGTTATATTTGATTTTTTTTTTCTGAGGGAAGAGTGAAAAGGAGAGAGGGGTAAAGTTGAAGCTAAATTTGTCAGCCAGTAAGTTTATTATATCTTCTGACTTAATATACGTGGCTCCACTTACAGTGAGCTCTGCACACAATTGTGTATTGCCTTTGAGGTTCCAGACATAGCTAAAGAATGCCTTGTGCTTGTCCTTGGCCTGGGAGGGCAAATTTACCTCAAATTTGGCTTTGGTAGACTTTATTTGTCCTTTGAGTTGTGTGTTTAGTTTAATGAGAGTGCTTTTATCCTGCTGAGTTAGGACCATAGTCTAGAATTATATTCTTTCTGGTGTAGTCCTGAATCACTTCTCTCTCTCTCTCTCTCTCGTGTGTGTGTGTGTGTTTCTGTGTATGTGTGTGTGTGTGTGTGTGTGTGTGTGTGTGTGTGTGTGTGTGTGTGTGTGTGTGTGTGTGTGTGTGTGTGTGCCTGTGTGTGTGTACCATGGTGCTAGGTATCTCCCAGTCTACCCCTGGGAGATCCAGCTTACCCTATGAGCATTGCACTCTTCATCCTATACCACTCTTTTATTTTTGTTCAAGTCTATCATCTTTTACTCTTGATACGTCTGGGTTATGATGCCCTATACTGATTCACCACCTCCCTGCCTTCCTCTTCTTTAACTGTAACAGCACATAACCTAGGTTCCAGCCCTGCTGGTACCCATGTCCAACAAATAGCTTTTTGTTCCCCACTTTTGACACCACCCCACCCCCACCACATGATGATCTCTTTCATATATATTGGTGCTCCAACCCCATTTCTTTTTTTGTTGATATGCCTGTACAACCTATACCTAGATACCTGGTCATAGTTTCTGTGATATCAGTAATGTCTACCTCTTTCTGCATCACTCCATGCAGCTCTCCAGCTTCCTTCCCAGACTACTTGTACTGCAGATACTGCTTCTACTGTTACTACACACAGACTACTTGTACTGCAGATACTGCTCCTACTGTTACTACACACAGACAACTTGTACTGCAGATACTGCTCCTACTGTTACTACACACGGACTACTTGTACTGCAGATACTGCTCCTACTGTTACTACCCACAGACTACTTGTACTGCAGATACTGCTCCTACTGTTACTACACACAGACTACTTGTACTGCAAATACTGCTCCTACTGTTACTACCCACAGACTACTTGTACTGCAGATACTGCTCCTACTGTTACTACACAGACTACTTGTACTGCAGATACTGCTCCTACTGTTACTACACACGGACTACTTGTACTGCAGATACTGCTCCTACTGTTACTACCCACAGACTACTTGTACTGCAGATACTGCTCCTACTGTTACTACACACAGACTACTTGTACTGCAAATACTGCTCCTACTGTTACTACCCACAGACTACTTGTACTGCAGATACTGCTCCTACTGTTACTACCCACAGACTACAGTACTGCAGATACTGATCCTACTGTTACTACCCACAGACTACTTGTACTGCAGATACTGCTCCTACTGTTACTACCCACAGACTACTTATACTGCAGATACTGCTCCTACTGTTACTACACACAGACCACTTGTACTGCAGATACTGCTCCTACTGTTACTACACACAGACTACTTGTACTGCAGATACTACTCCTACTGTTACTACACACAGACTACTTGTACTGCAGATACTGCTCCTACTGTTACTACACACAGACCACTTGTACTGCAGATACTGCTCCTACTGTTACTACCCACAGACTACTTGTACTGCAGATACTGCTCCTACTGTTACTACACACAGACTACTTGTACTGCAGATACTGCTCCTACTGTTACTACCCACAGACTACTTGTACTGCAGATACTGCTCCTACTGTTACTACACACAGACTACTTGTACTGCAGATACTACTCCTACTGTTACTACACACAGACTACTTTTACTGCAGATACTGCTCCTACTGTTACTACACACAGACTACTTGTACTGCAGATACTGCTCCTACTGTTACTACACACAGACTACTTGTACTGCAGATACTGCTCCTACTGTTACTACACACAGACAACTTGTACTGCAGATACTGCTCCTACTGTTACTACACACAGACTACTTGTACTGCAGATACTGCTCCTACTGTTACTACACACAGACTACTTGTACTGCAGATACTGCTCCTACTGTTACTACACACAGAGTACTTGTACTGCAGATACTGCTCCTACTGTTACTACACACAGACAACTTGTACTGCAGATACTGCTCCTACTGTTACTACCCAACAGAGCTGCTAGCCATCCTTATTTACTCCTGTGCTAAATCCTGAACCTATTTTTACCTTTTCCTACTGCCTTAATTCCTACTGTCTTTTTCTGTTTCTTTGATGCTCCCTCACCTTACAAATTAAATGTAGAATAATTGAAATTTTAATTTCTAACCTAGCAGTAAGTGTTGGTGCCTAAGACTGGAGCTTGCAGAATCTTTCTATATCCCCCTACCAATCCTAAGAATTCTCCCTTATCCACTGTTGCAGCCAGTCATTATATTCAATAATCCTTTCTATACTAAGTAAGGTGGGTCCTAGTACAGGTAAAATATCTGAAAAAGCTGCATCCAACCACCACATTTTGGTTATTATCTCAGCTGTCTTCAGTGAATCATTAGTGTCTACAGACAAAATATGCATTTACCACTCCTCTCCATGATAACCTGGTCACCTCCTGCCATGTCTTACTGTGTATAAGTCCCAATTCCCCATGATAACCTGGTCACCTCATGTCATGTCTTACTTTGTATAAGTCCCAGTAATTCCCTTTGTGGGAAGGCACAAGTTGACAAAACTCTGTTCTCTGTCCTGTCATCTCCTTCACTTCCTGCTGTATACTACTAACACTCCCATCTGTAATCTTTGCATCTTACTTGCACCACTCCAGCTCTTCTCATTGTTTGACATGGGTGCATCCCTACCTGAGCTCACGCTGCAATACTTGTGCACTGCTACATCTTCTGCATGTTACCATCCCATCTGCCTCAGTGTAAGGCCTGCCCAAGTCCCGCTTGCCTTCCTTGTGAAGTTAGATCCTATATGGATACCTCTGACTCTATCCTCCCTTTATCATTTGCCACTGTTCTCTCCACATGTTCTTCCTAATGCATCTTCCTTATCCTTGGCCCCCTTCTTCCCAACACAATGTACTCTTTTTCTGTAGATGCAGTCCCCCACTTTCTCTCATCACCTAATTCTATTCCAGTATACTTTCTGTGATCTTGGGCTGACTTCTGCATGTGCCTTTCTATCATCTGCCTCTCTCTGTGGTATGTTTTCTCATTGAGTCTTGTCTGATGCTCTGCTATTGTCTCCTTTTCTCCAATATCACTTTAAAATGCCTCATCTGAATAACCAGCCCACTACCAACTATCACCCTCATACTCTGTAATAAGTCAATCATCCTGATCACCACCACATTTTTTGCCACCCCAAAGCTCCTTGAGACATATAGCTTTACTACATCCAAAGTGCCGCACAAATCACTTCCACTCTTTTTAACCATTTTATGCAGCTCTTTTCCTGTCCTATGCTTGAGCCCTTACACTTTTTATATTTCTTATGGATATACCTCAAACCTAGCTAGGCCTTTTTGCCTCAGGTTTTATCCATGACTTACTCAACAAATACCATACAAAGTGTTGATGTGAGAGGTAAGAACGAGATAACAGACTATTATCATTTAAGTTACCTTAAAATTCCCTAGTCATGGACAAAACAACTATATGCCTTTAGCATACATTTCTAATGAGTCAATTTCACACTTCTTTTAGAAGCATTTAATTCATACCAAGTTCTGTTTAGATGGTAAATAGATACTTAAAGAATAAAACTGCCTTTTGCCTTTCTATGTCATGATTAAAAATCCAAGGAGAATTAAAACCTCCAGATAAATGTTCCATGCTAACTATATAAAATGTGCAAATGTACAAACCTCAGTCATTCTCAAGTGAACACCAAAATATAAGCAGCAAACCCTGTACTGTTGTAATAGCTCCATTACATACAGAGCAAAAGTTTTTTTTTTTCATTTCTTGATCTGTTTTTAATTTTGTTTGAGTAAGTATGTATCTGCTTTAGCTAAGGTATTTCAGCCTGTATTAGTAATTCAGGTACATAGTTGCACAGCATTTTGCTGCTCAAGTGGTCTGTTAGTATTAAACACTAGTTTCATTATTATGAGTTGAGTATTTGTCCTACTAGTTCAGTACTAGTGTTTGCATTGACAGTTCCATCACAAAGATAAGAGTCTGAATATTCCTCCCACCCACCCTGCTGTATTTGTGTTCTTAAATCCAGTGTATCTGTTTTTCCTACCCCTTATGATAATTTGACAACAGAATCCCCTCCCTCTCCCTGTTTATTGGCTCTTGACAATAAGCACATACATATCATTTTGCAAACTCTCTGCTCTTAAACTATTTACCAGGCTAAAAGTTTTTTTACCTTTGATAAAATTGCTTAATATTGGCTGTACTGATACTGCTTGTATTGATTTTAGTATTTAATTGATGAGTTTTTGCTACAGTAAGTTTACTGGTTTCTACCGTTGGCAGAAAAAGGTATCCAGTTAGTTATTTTGTACTGAACTTTAAAGTTATAGTCACCACTACCTGCAGAGCCATTCCTGTCAGAATCATGGACCAGCATTTCCCCACAACTTCTCTAGCCAGTCTAATTGAGATGGGTAGGTATCCTGAGACAATATAAGACATGTCTCATGTTGTCTGATGACCATCTATTACTCAAATGGCATAACAGTGTGTAAGAGATGTACATATATGGATCTACTTTGGAAGCTAGAGCTTTCAAAACTTTGAACTTCATATGGTCAAGTTCAAAACTTCAATAAAAAAATAAAAACACGCCCTGCTAATTAAATATGCCTACTCCAAGATCACACTACAGTGAAGTGAATGCTAAATTTCCCATTCCGCTCTGTATGACAATCTCCATTTAAACCGTGTGAAGTTTCAAAACTTCGATCTTATGGTCTCAACCATATGAAGTTTGAAGTTTTGAAATTTCAAACTTCCATAGTAGACCCACATAATTAATATACATGCAGGCAAAAATGTCACATGCATTAAATTCAGACACCAAAATTATCAGTAGTACACCACAAACCACAACTCTCCAATGCCATCACAAAACACATAACCCATCATATGCTGAGGTTTTAAAGATTAACCTTAAACCAAATCAAATTTTTAAATTTTAAATTACATTGTTAAAGGAAAGAAGGATGTCTGGTGTATGAATCTGTCAGATCATTCATGTACTTGAGTCCCTGAACAGGGTATGAGTATGACTGTCATAGTTAATGCTAGTGTCAGTTACAGGAGATGTACCTCCCTGAAATATATAGGTTCATAGGTTCATAGGTTGGTACTGGGCTATCTGCCCGAAGGCATATATTAGCCCAGTCACATTGTGCAGTATTCACCACCTCTTTAGTAGTTCCCTAGACCCTTGTACTAGCAGCTAGTACCCTTGGCCCCCATCTAGTAGTGCTGTTGGTGTGATCCCCAGTGTGAACTTTCTGTTACCCATCCACTCATCAAGGCTCCTCTTGAAGAGTGATAGTGAGGGGCTCTATCTTATGTAGATCGGGATCCTGTTCCATAGTAAGGGAAGTCTCTGTGAAGGGAATCTATCCCTCCAGCATGTTCTATTCATTGTTGTGTTGAGGTTTATATCACTAGAGTGTGTAGCTCAAGTAGATTTGGTTTTGCTAAGATGGAGCATGTTCAACAATTCTGGGTTGGACACGGCTCTGTACGTTAGACAGAGATCGCCTCTGAGAAAGTGGTATGCAAAAGAGAGCAGTTTAAGCTTTTTCAATCGTGCTGCATAGGGAAACTGTTTGAGGCCAGTAATCCTCTTGGTTAGGTACCTCTGTGGTATCTCCAGCTGCTGGATATGTCTAGTCAGGTACATTCCAATTGGTGCATTTTACTCAATAATGGGTCTGATGAGGGAAGAGTAGAGGGGCACCATTACATCCTTAGATCTTGATGCGAACCCTTTCGTGATCAGATGGGTCACATAGAAGGATTTTCTAACCACTTTGGCAACATGGTTATCAAAGGAAAGCTGACTATTGACTTGGGTCCCTAGATCCCTTATTTCTTCTTCAGATTTCAGGGGATTACCTCCTATGTTGTAGTTTGCGGGTACTCTGTTTTTTCCAAAGGGGATTACTACGCATTTTTTTGCATTTAGCTTGAGACCATGGCTTTGACACCATGCTTCAGTCTCATTTAGGCCCTTCTGGAGGATCTCCATGTCAGCCGGAGACTCTATTATAGCACCCAGTTTGCAGTCGTCCACAAACTTAGTCAGCCACAGCCCTTCTGTGCTTGCCTGTACTTCTGAGAAGTATATGCCAGACAGGAGGGGCCCCAGGACAGAGTCCTGAGGCACACCGCTCATTACTGGTCTGGATTCGGATATAGATCCCGCTACTCTTACTTTATGAGATCTGTCTGAGAGCCAGTTTGCAATCCATCTTGTGATGTAAGGGTTTATGCCCAGGCTGGTGAGCTTATCAATAATACCTGAATGGGGAATGGTGTCAAATGCTTTAGCAAGGGCAAGGTAAGCCGTGTGTACCTCTTTTCCCTTATCTATAGCCTGAGTAACTGTCTCAAAGAAAACCACCAGGTTCAGGAGGAATGATGCCCTTGATGAAGCCGAACTGTGTGGGGTCCAGCAACTGGAGGTTCCCAATCTCTCCATTTATGAGCTCCATAATGATTCGCTCCATAGCCTTACAGATCAGACTGGTCAGGCTTATTGGTCGGTAGTTCCCAGGGTCATTTGTGGCCCCACCCTTGTGTAGTGGGACCACCGTTGCCATGCGCCATTCTATGGGCACATATCCTGTGGAGGGGCTGAGACTGAACAGGGTATTAAGATGCAGGATTAATTCCTTTTGGAGCTCGCGTATGACACAGCCTGGGACACCATTTGGTCCCATGGATGCAGTGTTTTTAGCTTTAGATAGAGTCTTGTTAACCAACATATCAGTAATATTTGGACGTACACAATCCCCTGGAATGGTAATAGGCCCTGTAGGTGGTGAGGGGGGGGGGATTTGCACTGAACCTGTCAACCAAGATGTTGGCAATGTCAGAAGGCCAAATAAGCAAAGCCAGCAAAAGTTGGTAGATGCAAAGTCCAAATAATTTATTCAGACATAAGGGACAAATCCCTCATGAAACATATAATCAGACCGGTTTCAGCTCCACAGAGCCTTCTTCAGTGAAAGTCAAATAGTAAATACAATAGCAAACCCAGTTTATATATATAACTGGAAAATCACATGAGAACCAATCAAAATGCATAATAAAAAATTCAAAATTGGTCATTAAGACCAGGAGGGAACAGGGCCCCAAGTTTAATGATCCATTTCCTCTCCTTCAAAGTAAGTATCTCATGCCATTTGGGCTTATCCTTACATATACCCTTAATACAATCAATGATAAACTTAAAAGAGGCTGTCGCATGTTTCAAACTGTGTTTATATAATGCATTATTAGGGCGTTTATTCTTAATATCGCTCAAGTGTTCACAAATTCTGCAACGAAAAGCTCTAGAGGTCTGGCCCACATAAAAAGCAGAACAAGTGCAGGTCACCAAATAGATGACCCACTCCGTACTGCAATTAGCCCAAAATTTGATGTCACAAACCTCAGAAGAATTTTTGCTACTGAATTCACGGGTATGTGTAACCCAGGTATACAAAGAGCAATGACCACATGGAATACAACCTAAAACAGGTCCGCCTAAGAAGGATAGTTGAGTGGAAACTGTAGAGTCAGGAGATAACCTCTTATAATGGCTGAGCTTGGAACCTATAGTTTGTCCCCTTCTAAATGAAAAGGCACACCTATCACCAAGAAAAGTGTGTAATTTGTTCTCAGCCATAAGCATATTCCAATGCCTCTGTATAATATTCATGAAACCCTTAGTGTTACGTCCGTAAGTGGTGACCAGCCGTAAAGGCTGTTGTACCGAATCCTGATTACGGTCTTTGTAACACAATAAATCCTGTCTATTTAAATTTGAAGCCCACTGTTTGGCCATATTAACTCTACCTGGATGATAACCTCTGTCCATAAATCTACGGGCCAGGTCATCACGAGTTTTAACAAAAGACTGTTGGCTAGAACATATGCGTCTGGCTCTAAGAAATTGAGATTTGGGTATATTCTGGATGATATGTTGTGGGTGGAAGCTGGAAGCATGTAATAGAGAATTGAATTCTGGAAATTTCCTAAATAATGTGGTAGACAGGGTGTTATCTTCATTCCTGTTAATCTCCACATCAAGAAATATCATCTTAGATCTATGATAATTCATCTTGAATTCAATTCCCCAGATATTATCATTGAGGTAATCCAAAAACTCTTGGAGATAATCTTCATCAGCCTTCCACACCAACCAACAATCATCCAGATAACGACGTCAAATATCCATTTCACACATATAGATATTATGATTTGGGTCATAAATTATGACCTCCTCAATGTATGCCATAAAAAGATCTGCATAAATGGGTGCAAAAGATGCACCCATAGCAGTACCTTTAATTTGCCAGAAACATTGGTTTTGATAGTAAAACACATTACTGGTCAATACATATTCTGTAAGACACACCAAAAAAGTATTAAATCCAGATTTATATAAACCTGATCTAGCCAACCAATAGTCCAAAGCCTGTAGGCCCGCCCAGTGTGGAATATTGGTATAAAAGGAAGTAATGTCCAGAGTACATAATAGCCAATGAGATTCAAGTTGTGTCTCATTAATAATGTCCAAAAATTGAGTCGTGTCTTGGATCCTAGCCCTAATTGACAAAAGTAACAGTTTTAAATATTGAGTCAGGTATTCAGACAGTGGCTCAGTAAGGGACCCATGTCCTGAAACAATGGGTCGGCCTGGTGGATTATTAGCATTTTTATGTATCTTGGGTAAAAGATAGAAATATTGTTTCCTGGGGGACAGAACCGTCAATTGTTCTTTTATAGCCGGTGTGATTATACCCTCCTCAACTGCTTGTGTTAAAAACTGTCCAATTTTCCACTGAAACTGCGAGGATGGATCCACAGGCATATACATATAATATTCCTTATCACCCAATTGTCTCATGGCCTCATTATCATAAGAACCCTTGTCTAATACCACGACAGCCCCACCTTTGTCAGCTCGTGTGATAACCAAATTTTTATTCTTAACAAGCTCATCAAGACTACGTACTTCATCCATGGACAAATTATTATAAGATATAGGAAAATCCCTGAAATAGCAATGCAAATCCTGTAGTACATTTTTCTGAAAAACACCCACCAAATGTGTCATTGGTGGATTGAAAGTGGATTTCTTAAACTTGAACTCGTGGGATATGCCACCACCACTATCCGCATAAAACACTTTCAAATTTAACAATCAACAAAAATTCACCACATCCTGTGCTAAAGACTGCTCAGGTACAAAAAAACCCAGAACAAAGTTTAACCCTTTATTCAATAGCCTATTTTGTGTGGTAGTTAGTTCAACAGATGAAATATTATAAACATTGGAATGATCAATTAATGTTCTGTCTTCATTTTCAAAAGTACCTCCAGACTCTGTTTGGATTGGTCTTTTCCTATGTTTCTGCCCCCCTCGTCTGTGTCTAGACCAGGAGGGTGTGACAAATTGTCTCGTTTAGCATTGGGCAAACTATCCAAATGATTCTCCTCAAGTTCACCTTCTGTATTGGAGGAAGTATCCTCCCCTGAAGTAAAACTAAAGGAATCAAAATTTCTCTTTAAAATAGATTTCGGTCTTTTTCTTTTGGGGGTTGAAAACCTCTTGTTACTGTTATTATTCTCCCTAGGTAGTCTAAAGGAGACATTTTTAGATGTATCAAAAGGTTTACCTTTTTCATAATCACCAACATCTCTAAAGAAGTTTTTGAGTTTTCTTTCCTTTAGAGTGGATTCCATCTTAGATAAATCAGTTGTTAATTTTTTCACCTGTATAGAAAAGGAGTCACAAGTTTCAAACTTGTTCACCTCCAAACAAGTGGCCTCCAAATCCTTAACCCCTTTCTGTACCTTGCGTTCATAAAAATCTGCCAAAGCATCTACAAATTTAGATGATGCTAGTTGTTGAATATGACCCCAGTCCTCCAGCAGTTTGTCATCAATATTTGAAACCAAAGGTTGCACCTTGACCCTGAGACCACATGGAGTGATGTGTTTCCACTGATATGCCTTGAACAGGCGTAAATGCCAAACATTAGTCCTAACCATTTTCATGTTTTTACTAAGTTGACTAAAAAACATGTCACATTGTGTATTTAAATCAGAACCTCTGATAGTAGGTGTGTGTATTGAACTATGGGGACTCAACCCAAACACGGATAAATCATCCATATCAGATGATAACCCCTGAATAAGAGGTGACAATGCCATAATTGATTCAAAAAGACCAGACCACACAAAACACTGTATAGAAAACTATATAGTTAAATGTGCATATCGCCAATAACCATTCATATAGTAACAGCCATAAATATATTAGAAGTCAATATAATGGGGCCCAAAAATTATAGTTAATCAATAACCAAAGATTGGTAAGCTTATCTGAGAAGAAACCAAAGAAGAAAAAGACCAATATACAATAAGCAGTACTGATATATATTATATCCACATACTGTGTATATGTCTTGTGGATATAGGTGTATAAATAAACTGACAAATACAATAAGCAGCCCGAACGACAACGATGAAACTATCTGGTTGTCTCACTGCGTATTTGTAGAAACACCATATCCAGTAATGGCATAAAATTCAAAAATAAGCCATCAATCCACTGTGTAAAAGAAAATCCAGCCACTTCAAAAAATATAAAGCCCCATTCAAAGCATGTATGACCATTAGCCAAAAAATGCTTCTTCCAGTAGTCAATGTCATAAATTGACACCACTAATCAATATAGCTGTGACTATAGAAGTGGTAAGTGAACATTAAAATGTAAAAAAGTGAGGTCTGACAGGTCTTGTAAGCCAAAAGTAATGATTAGAATAAGGTTAATGTGGTTTTTGACATCAAATTTTGGGCTAATTGCAGTACGGAGTGGGTCATCTATTTGGTGACCTGCACTTGTTCTGCTTTTTATGTGGGCCAGACCTCTAGAGCTTTTCGTTGCAGAATTTGTGAACACTTGAGCGATATTAAGAATAAACGCCCTAATAATGCATTATATAAACATAGTTTGAAACATGCGACAGCCTCTTTTAAGTTTGTTATCATTGATTGTATTAAGGGCATATGTAAGGATAAGCCCAAATGGCATGAGATACTTACTTTTAAGGAGAGGAAATGGATCATTAAACTTGGGGCCCTGTTCCCTCCTGGTCTTAATGACCAATTTTGAATTTTTTATTATGCATTTTGATTGGTTCTCATGTGATTTTCCAGTTATATATATAAACTGGGTTTGCTATTGTATTTACTATTTGACTTTCACTGAAGAAGGCTCTGTGGAGCCGAAACCGGTCTGATTATATGTTTCATGAGGGATTTGTCCCTTATGTCTGAATAAATTATTTGGACTTTGCATCTACCAACTTTTGCTGGCTTTGCTTATTTGGATTTATGATTGTTTGGCCGTGCAGGGTCTCAAGTGCACCTGTTCTCCGTTTTCTTGCAATGTCAGAAGGGTCAGTGTATTTTGTTCCATTTTGTACTAGCTCAGAACAGACCTGAGCATTGCCATTTAGGTTTTTGACGTAGCCATAGAAGGCCTTATGTTTATCCTTGGCATCCTTGGCAACTTTCTTTTCAAAATTAGCTTTAGTTGCCTTGATGAGGGCCCTCAATTTCTTACTAATGCTGATCAGGGATGATTTTTCTACTTGAGATTTGGCCTTTTTTTGTATAAGTCTCCTCTTTTTATTGTAAAGTTTGCTTATGGCCAGGGTCCACCAGACTGGTTTCTTCTTGCTTGAGGAAGGAGTCTTGGTTTTATTTGGGATAGCACGGTCCATGCAATCCTGAAGATGCATATAGAGTGCCTTGGTGTAGGATTCCGCATCCTGAATATCATTATCCTTCTGCAAGGGAATAGTGAAGCTTTCCACTTCAGATGCAAGTAGTTTGAAGTTTGCTTTGGAAAGGTTTTTGACTTTGGTTTCTTTGACTAGGGGAGGTGGAGGGGTGAGGATGTCCAGGGTTATCAGTTTGTGGTCAGATCTGACCAAGGAGGGAGTGATAATGGGTGTGGTACAATGGGCACCCATATTTGTGATGATTAAATCCAATATGTTGTCCCCTCTAGTGGGGGAACATACTAGTTGTTCAAGGGCATTTGAATTTATAAATTCTATGAATTGCTGAGCATAGGAGTTGGAACATTGGCAGTTCATCCAGTCTATACCAGGGTAGTTGAAATCACCCAAGATTATGGTGTTAGGTAAGACCTTTATATTTTCCAAAGTCTTAAGGAATGCAGAGTGAGCATCTTGGGACATGGTGGGCGATCTATAACCAGCTACGACTTGAAATGTGATTTTGCCTGCTGATAGTTGCGCATGGATGATCTCTGGGGCATCATGCTGCGCTACTAACCTGGAGATATGGGTATCCTTGATGAATATGGATACACCTCCACCCTTTGTACTGCAATCCGGTAACTGAGGCCAGAAGGTATGATATGAATTGTAACCTGGCAGTGCTGGGGTGCTCTCTTGAGCCTTGAACCAAGTTTCCGTCACTGCACAAACATCAATTTTCTCCATGCTGAGGAGAGCCTCGAGTGTGTGCATTTTGAGGTTGAGACGTCTGGCGTTGAGTAGCATTACCCTTAGTTTTTGGTTACCTGTGCTGGTTACGGTGGTTGGTTTGTCTTTTGAGCCTTGCCTAAAAAGGCACTATGGGGACGGCAAGAGCCTTGGCCAGTATTCGAAACCCTAGGGGGTGATAGGTGCAACCCATCTCTGGCAAAACAGAGAGGCTTGTCTATCATGTCATCCCAGGCAGACAAAGACTGGATCCCCTTAGAATGACACCAGAAGCTTAGCCAATTGCTGAAATTGATCATTTTGTCTTTGTATTGTGGTATCATTCTAGGTGAAGGTAGTATGCTACTCAAGGTCAGGGTCATACCAGCTTGGGCTACATGATCAGAGAGTTCCTCAATGTCTCTTTTCATGTAGTCCAGGGAGGTATATCTTAAATCATTCACACCAACATGTACAATGACAGCGTCATACTTGCACTTGTTCTGGAGTGACCTAAATGCTTGTGTTATGTGGCGGATCCTAGCACCTGACAGGCAGCTGACAGTAACCTTCTCCTTGTTCTGCCTGGTGAGTGGAACATCCGTGTGCCTTACTATAGAGTCTCCTATTACTAGCGTGTTAGGTATGGTATTTTGCATTAAGGGCTGTTGTGAGGCACACTGCTGAGGTGAATTATGTGTTTTCTGGCTTGTGTTTGGGGGTGCAGGTTTCTTGCTTGTCTGCTTTGGAGGGCACTGTTTCTTTTTCAGATTGGTACCTAGTGCCTCTAAATATGTTTTTGTGCATTTATGCATATGTTTTGCCGGTGCTTGTTTTGTAGATTCATGTGTGACGGGTGGTGTGATGCAATTGTGTCCCTTATCCTCTTGACTGTCTGTTACAGTCATGGGTTGAGAGCGCTTAGCCTCCAGTCTGGCTGTGTATTTGCATCTCTCACAAGTGTTTGTGTCTAGAGGTAAGAGGAGAGGGTTGTCTGTATACATGAGACAGTTGTGACATTGCCTCAGGATGCCCAATTCCACCAGATGAACTGGAGAGTACACCTGAAGCTGACCTCTGGACATGCTTTGAAGAGTAAATTGAACTTAAGTCCTGCGGACGATCGAGGGTCTTATGCTATATTATAATAATATCTAGATAATATGATCAGCAGACCACACTGCTTCAGCAGAAATGGTCTGCATCTGTCCCTTCTAGAGTTTTAATTATTGACAAAGACATTGTTCACCCCCATATTGCCTTTTTTAGGCAATGCCGACCTGATAAATTTAACAACATAATGAAACAAGCAAAGGAAAATACTAATAAGTGCTAGGAGCCTAAACAAGAAACTCTACTCACTACAAGCCCTTTTCACCCTAGAGATCATTGGCTATGTAGTGACTGAGACATGGTTTAAAATGGCAGAGAGCACTCTGGCTGTGTAGGACTATAATGGCTTCTGCACATTTAGACCAGCTATTGTGCAGGAGAGGAAAAAAAGGTGGAGGTGTCTCAATCTTCACCCAGAAGGCACTCACATCAAGACTAGTAAACCAGAAAGAGGAACTAGAGTTTCTTCATATCCAAATAACCATCAGAAACGTCCCATGCCAGATACTAGCTAGCGAAAGAACTCCCTCTATCACTCAAGAAATCCACAACACCTATCTACAAGAACAAGAATCGATCAGTATTAAACCCAACACCATTTTACTAGGTGATCTAAACTACTCATCTCTATACTGGGAAATCTACACTACCACTAGTTCACAAGAACAGAGATTCCTGGCCTTTCTCAATGCTAATATTTTAGAACAAGTAGTCTGACTACCCACTTGGGGGTATAACATCTTGGATCTTTTCCTGACTAATATGGGGACATTTTGCACTATCCCTTATGTATCCCATCACTTGTTAGGTCTGACCATAAAGCTGTCTCCTTTGAAATTAAATTAAAACAAGAGATCCTTTCCACCCAAGGTACATTTAGAAATTTCTCTAAGAAAAGCTATCTGCTCCTAAGTGATACATGGTCAAACTTCAAATCCCCACCAAACTGAGTTGAATGGATATACGAAAACATACATCATCACACTGTACCAGCAGGTAAACAGCTGCATAGATGCAGCTGTAGCTTGCAGGAACAAGGGCAAGGCAGACTCCAGAAACAAGCCCACATGGTGGAACCATAGTATCAACAAGCTTTACAATAAAAGGAAGAGAATTTGGACCAAAAGTTAGAAAAGCAATTTCCAAAATGATAGAGCCCTCATCACTGGAATAAATAGACAATTCAAAAGTTTAATAAAATCCACCAAAGCGAAGTTTGTGGCTAAAATAACTATGCAAGCCAAAGACAATCGTAAAGCCTTTTTTAGTTTAATTATGTAACCTGAAAAGTACAGCACAGCAATGCACTGAGCTGATTTTGAACAATGTTACCAATGCTGAGGCTGAATATATAGCAAATCTACTGGCTGATAAATTTAGCTGTAGCTTTACCCCCCTCTCCCTGTCGATGTGTCCTTCAAGATATACCTGAAACTGGCTCACCTTCAACTCTCACACAAGACTAAGTCTTAAAAGTGTTATCAAAGCTAAAAATACTGCATCTATATGTCCTGAAAATATCCATGGAGGCATTTTAAATAGCATGAAGCACAATTTAGCCACACCCCTAACAATACTGTTCATCCTTAGTCTCAATACAGCTTTTGTACCTAGCAAAGGGAGAATAACTACAGTCATGCCCCTGCATAATGCAGGGCCTTCAAGTCTGACCAGCTTCATGTGCAAAGCCATGGAAAGACTTATCATGAAATTAATCAATAAAGACATAAGGAACCTCTGAACACTGGACCCATCTCAGTTTACATTTGTCAAGGGCAGGTCATACTTACTCAACCTGGTGAACTTTTTTGAAAAGGTCACCAAAACAATGGATAAAGGCAAAAATGGTACACACTGCATACCTTGACCTGGCAAAATCTTCTGACACACTCCTCTACTCAGGCATAGTAGAAAAGCTAAATTAACTGGAAATAAACCCTTATGTCACCTTCTTCATTGCCAACTGTCTCACAGATAAGACACAGAGAATCAAAATAGAGGAAGTTACCTCCACAAATAGACCAGTCACCAGAGAAGTCCCTCAGTGTTCTGTGCTGATACCTCTACTCCTTGGCATTCACTTTTCTGAAGTAAAAGCCAGTACCAAAGGGCTCTGGCTGACGAAGTCTGCAGATGACCTCAAGCTAAGAGCAGTCACTGAATTCCCAAATGACTTAGCCATCCTACAGGAAGGTTTGTCCCAAATAAATAACTGGTGTCAAAATCATAGACTGAAACTAAATGTCAAAAATGCATTATTGTATCCTTTGTGAAGTCATCTACCATGAAAGACTACCACATTGACAATACACCCCTAAGAGTTGACTCAACTGTTCAGGATCTGGGAACATATGTCGACAATGACCTACCTTTTGACCAACATGTGCCCATTTTCATAAAACATTCCTTCTGTATTGCACAGCTTATAAACAAAAGGATTGTATCTAGATCTAGGGATGTCAGTGTCCCCCTTTACTCAGTCCTCATTAGGCCACTCATTGATTATAATACCCCATTGGCATGTATCTGCCCAGACTCATGTAACTACTGGGACGTCCACAGAAGTATCTTACTTAAAGAATACATGGCATAAACAACATGTCCTACATGAACCGATCAAAGCTCTATCACTATACTCAATGTCCTACAGACTGCTAAGAGGTAACTTGTGTCTAGCATACAAGGCATCCTATGACCCAATGCTGATGAATTTACTGCACTTCAACAAGTCAAATGGTATCAAAAATATTCAGGCTAGGGATCTAAACCTCTTCTTCAACATCAACAGAATGGTTTGGTGGGACAGGTATATCTTGCATGGGATACCGCTGCTCTGGAACAGACTCCATATCCACATAAAACACAGCTTATCAATGTCCATATTGAAGGGCAACTTGACTCTATGGATGTGAAGCAGAAAATTTACCCCAGGACTGCCCCCCTGTACTACTTATGGACAGAAGCAACTCCTAAATGCTTTATGCTATTCATGGGTTCCTTCAAATTATCCATGGTATGATCACAGTTATTCTAATTAGGGATGATATATAATTATCGATCATGGGATAGTTAAGGCAAATCTAATACCAAATGGGATAGGTTAATTAGAACAAAAAAGGGAAATTGGTTAAGCTTAAAATGAACCAAAAGAGCAGCTAGCCTAGTACTTACCTGTGAACCTATGAATCTATAAGAGCTATAAACAGGTGTAGACCAAACATTTAATAAATATACCAAAATCAAACCAGCTCTTAATGTGTTGTAGCACGTGATTATTTAAGAAAAATAATATAGCACTAAGACAATATACCTTAAGAATCTTCAAATAATATACAGCAACTGAATATCAGGGATAAGACTTGCAGTCAAATTTAATTTTCTTTTGAAATTAGGCTAATCAGCTAGTCTGCCAGATATTTCAGAATGTACTTACACACTACAAAACATAATCAGCTGTAAAGCAAAACACATCCATCTAAACTGTAATATACCAACAAATTTCTAATAAACATTACTTCAAGAAACAACAAACTTAGCTTAATAAGAAAAAAACAAGCAAACCTATCTCAAAAGGCACAATAATATGGCAAGACTCTTGCACTGGAGGATTGTACAAACACTACAATATCTAAGTAGTTGAAAAGCAATGGAAATATGTGAATATCAAAGCATTGTAGATAATGATGAAGTTTATATCTCATGAGATTACCCATTATCAGCAGTTCAAAAAATAGATGTGAAAAAAACAGATATAGTAGTAGTCCATGAAAAAAGAAAAAAGTAGCACTGATAATTGAAATTGCTACACCCAGTCATTACAGTGCCTTATGTACAAACACAAAGTCATAAAATACCAGAATTTGCAAGCAGAAATGAGTCTAATGTGGAAGGATACCCAGACTATTGCAACAGTAGTAAGAGCAATAGGTCTAATAAAAACATATTTACAGTCATACTTAGATACACTACCAATACAGCTCCATATGAATTACAAAAGGAGTCAGTTATGGGCACATTGTGGGTGCTGAGAAGAGCACTTTTGACTAACATCAAAGACTGAAACAGTATTAATTTCATGAACTTTAATTGTACCCTGACTTTGGAATGTGGTCCATTCTCTTCATGGTATTAGGAACTCAAAAGACTTGGAGAAATAACCCAAGAATACTACGAGGACAGAACTATAGGAAAGCAGGACTCGGACTATTATGCAAGAAATGGCAAGCAAATAAGTAAGGAAAGAGGTAATAATTTCTGACTAAGTTGTAGGAGTGAATTAAGGAAGTGGGTACTAGCAGTAATAAGAGGCTAGAGAAAAGGGAAATAACATGAGGAAAGAAATGAGGTTCAGGAAACAGATAAGTGAAATATATATAGGAAGTGGAAGGGGATCTGAAGAAATTTGTATGTGGAAATCAGCAATGAGCATTAGGCATATCAGAGCCACTCAGTATCAGAAACAGACCTGGTGGATAGATGCCAACTACAAGGAATTTTTTTTCAAATACAGAGGAGAATATGGAAGGATAATGACCTATTATTGTGCTGATGCCATTTGAAGGGAGAAGCTAAGAGGAGGTAGGAGGCAGGAGATGAACAAAGGGAAGGAGCACCCTGTGCAGATGAAAAGGTTAAAATGAAGCTTGTGGGATTTAAAGTGGTTAATTACAGTGGCCACATCATGTCCTTCAAGGGGCAATTAATTCTGCCGTGGTCATTAGAGTGAGTGTTATTGAAACTGCACAATTTCTAGCTAAACTCTACAGAATTACATGTTAATTAGCAAAGGACAAATACTGTGCCATTTCACAAATGGTGCTCTCTGCAGAATCCAGATAACAGATTAAATCATTTCACACTCATCGCTGATAAAGTGAGAGAAAGCTTAATAAGAGTATGGCTGAGTAGGAGCTCTAAATTTAAGATAGCTGACAAGAGGCAAGGTTTGTGGCTTTGATACATAATATCAATCACTGTAATGCAATTCAATGAACACATGTCGAAAGTTATTAAAGGAAAACGCATTAGACTGTGTCTCAGGCCTCCTTGGTAGTTTCTCACTCTTGATTTTATATGTCTTTGACATGTATGGTTCGATGAGCAAGACCTGCCTTTAGAGAAGGAAAAAAGTGTGACTACTAACGATGATCTGCTAGTAACAAATCTACAAAAGTTAGATGCTAGAAGATTGGATGCTCTTTAGAATGTTTGCTGCTTCCATAGCATCAAGTAGAAGAACCTGGTAAATATGTTTAGTGATGTTACAAAAACTGCAATACTGGGGGCAGCTTAGTGATTATTCTCTCTGTTATGATGTGCTAAGGACAGTGAGCAGGTGTAATTGAGATTTAGTGTTATGAACAGGCAAGGGCACAAACTTTGACTAAACTCCTATCCCTACTTACCGTCTCTCCTTACCTTTTCTGTTTTCTGGCTTATACCCAAGTTAATTCCACAAATGTCTTCTCTGCTGTGATTCAGCTCTAACTTCCTTTTTTGTTGCTCTTCTTGCATTGTACATATCTCTACTTAGCCTTTAGTGTGTTAACAATAATATAGCAATTTCTGATTCTAAGAATCTAACCAAAAATAAGCTAGCTGATGACACAATGGGCAGGATTCACGAAGGCTTGCACGGAGTGTAAGAGACGTGCAACACTCCATGCAAGCCTCGCGATCCAGGAACAGCCCTAAACTCCGTGTAAGAGACCAGCTAAAACGTCTCTTACACGGACTGGGCGTGGACATGCTAAATACCTCACTTGCAGCCGAAAGGTATGCAAATGAGGTATATTAGCGATCTACGAAGCAGAAACCAGTCCGTGTAAGAGACGTTTTAGCTGCAGAAATGTACTCAGTTGACAACTGAGTACGTTTCTGCAAATTCCACAACGGAGCCATGTCAGCTCCAAAAAAAGGGTGAATATGACTCAGGCAGCATGCCAATGGCCAAATATGTGGCCATTGGCAAGATAACCCGATGCAAAAATATTAAAAATATGATTTTTTTTTTCGGCAATCGCCGATGTGTAAACCCAGTGCAGCCCCGCGCAAACGGGCTGTGCTGTATAAAACCATAAAAAAGAAGGTTATAAACCCACAAATGTGGGTTTCATGCAATACATGGAATGACAATGCAGGGACCAGCAGACCAAAACCAACATGGCCACCGTGTAGTGGTTGCTAAGGGGGGAAGCTGAGTCTAAAATATGTAACTAAGCATTAGTAGGCAATCTCATGTAAATGAGGGTTAGGATACTGAATCCCACAGTCACATAGCAAATGAGCACGGTCTGAGTAGTGTAAGAGATACAAAAGGGGGAGGAATAGAGTAGGAGATAGGTGACATCACGGGGGGAATGGTAGACAGAAACGCAGTTCATTGGAGGCCAGTGTAACATGACAGATGACAGGCACAGATCATGGAAAGAGGTGTGCCACTAGATAAGTCATGGAAAGACAAGAAATGGAAGGTGTACACTGTTACCTATACCAAAGTTTCTTGCTGGCCATGCATGCGCACGTGTGCGCGCAATGAAGCGCGAGTAAGCAGTGTGCGCACGTGTAAAGCAGTGTGAGCATGTGGGAGCGTGTTGGGAGATGTTTAACACTGTTTGCACGGGTGTGCGCGCGTGTAAGACAGTCTGAGTATGTTGGAGGCTGTTGGCAGACATGTAACAGTGTTTGCGCGGGTGTACGCGTGTCTAAACCTGAATAAGTAGATCCTTTACCGTGTAAGCACGTGTGCGCGCGTGTAAGCCACTGTGAGCATGTTTCAGATAGTATGCAAGTTGCTCCCTCCTGAGGAAACAGAAAGGAAAAAGGAAGCAACAGAATTAATAGGAAGCTAGCAGAGATAACTGCTGAAGCTGGCAGGTGAAAATAATTAGAAGCAGGCAATTACACATGCAGAATAGTAGCCCAGCACTTAAAACTCTGCAAACAGTACTGCAGGATATTCTCATTAAGAGACACTGCAAGACAGGAGTAAGCTAATAGAAGTGAAAACTGAAAAAGCTGAACTCAGAGCAGAAATGCTAGGGGCTGCCATAGCTGTCATAATGAGACATCGGCGACTTGCTGAGGGTGGTGACAATGCAGATGGTGCCAGACAACCCACAGTGAGGAGCCGGAGAAGAGTGTACAGGCCCAGGGTCACCTACCATGGGTTACATGAGCTGGAGATAGTAGAGCGCTATAGAGTGGACAAAGAGCTCCTGCAGCAGATTGTTGAGCTGTGCAGGCCACACCTCACACACAGAACCAACAGAGGGGAACCCATCCCAGTGGAAACCAAGGTATGTGTTGGCCTAAGAATACTAGCAACAGGTACCTTCCAGAGACCAACTGGCGATATGATGGGGATATCACAGGCATCAGCCTCCAGGGTACTACACCAGTTCCTGGATGCCATGTCAGCACATGTCGGTGATCATGTATATTTCCCCAATGCCCGTGAGGTATTGGGCAGCAATATGCGTCTCTTCCAGCAAATAGCGGAATACCCTGAGGTACTGGGTGCTATAGACTGCACGCACATACGCATCAAAGCACCAGCAGGAGAGCAGGGTAGGGCCTACATAAACCGCAAGGGCTTCCCCTCCATCAACTGCCAGGTCGTGTGTGATGCCCAGGGCATAATAATGAATGTGTGTGCTGGCTGCCCTGGGAGTTACCACGATTCCCACATCTGGCATTTGACGCAGCTGTACCAGACATTTGCCAATGGGGACATCCCACACCGACACCTAGTGGGGGATGCAGGTTATGCACTGGAGCTGTGGCTGATGACACCCATCAGAAATGCACACACACCTGAACAGGAACGCCATAATGAGGCACACGCACAAACACGTAATGTGATAGAGCGTGTTTGGGCTGCTCAAGTCACGGTTCCGGTGTCTGGACACATCTGGTGGAGCCTTGCAGTACACACCAACTACATGTACCCAAATTGTCATGGTATGTGCTATGCTACATAATATGATCCTGCGAAAACAGCTGCAGCAGGACCAGCATAGGGCCGGGCCAAACAGCCCCCCACCATTGCCAAGGCCATCACAGGCAGAGCGTGACTCGGAGGAGGAACAACCTGAGCCTGCCCCAGTAGGCAGAAGGAGGCGTGCCCAGTATGCCCTGGCCTTGGCAAAGAGGCAACGCATAGCACATACATTGGCTCAGTAGGAACCTTGGGAATGATACCCCTCTCTGACTCACTCATATAGTAACAGGGATGCCTAACGTGACACAACCTGCTCTCAAACATGTACAGGGAAGTGTAATATGCATCCGACAGAGGCAGCCCTGCTGCACCACCTGAGGCATGAATGCTATGTGTCAAGTAATGTAACACCAAGTACTATATGCACACCTGAGGACCCTGACTAACATCCTACCCTCACCAAGCATCATGCCACAACATGACAACGAGATGATCAAGTGCAACAATTGACTGAAGTATCGCAGTTATTCAAAGGGGACCCAATGTGTGCTAGTCTGGGATGACATGCTGAGCATGACATGATGCACCACCTGCTAGGACTGGCGTGCACCTTTCAGTGCAGGCTGTATGGATACTGGCAAAGGCTGTTGTCACCCACAGTGTGCCCTGAATAGGTAAGGCTCAAAACACAAACCTATCTCCATAGGTACCAGAAGGGATAAGAATAGGATAAGGGAAAAGTCGAAACAGCAAGATGCATGCAATCTAAACTCACCCAGTATGGAGAATGTTGATAACTGTGCTGTAACAGACAACTGAGGCAAGGCACACAACAGCACCCTAACACTACCAGGTTACACCCCATACTGTGCTGTACAGCCTCCAAACTTGGAACAAGCTACGAAAGGAGGGTGACTAGCATGAATTGTCAAGGATAACCACACCCCCATGTCAGTACCACAACAAAAAGCAGCATGGACTAGCCATGCTCAAGTAACAGTGGCTAAAACTGCCCCCCAGTTCATAGCCTGCTACAGACTACTGTCCCAACACCAGGAACTGCATCCGGCCTATGCTGGAATACATGAATATATCAAGTCCTCCAACCCACATTATATTCGGTGATCGCAAATACCCAGACATAGACTGGGAGCATTATACTAGCTCCAACAGTGTCGGACAAAGGTTCATAGAATCCACAAACCAAAAGGCACAGGAACAACGTACCACCCCCACAAGAGTGGTAAGCATACTGGATGTGATAATCAGCAACATGGGTACTGGATGTCAAGTTGAGAAGTGTATTCCTCACTGGTAAAACCAGACCATAGAGTAATCACACTGGATATACAAATCCTGACCACAGTCCCTGGCCGGGAAACCACAGTGGAAAACATGTGTTAAGCAATATCTGCACCCCTCCAAACTGATGTGGAATCCATGAAAGGTCCCGTGCAGGTGCAAAATATGGGCCACACCTCAGAACCTGTAATACAGCCATTCCATGAACACTGCCAGTAATGCTTGGATTATGCAGTCCTAAATTAAAACAAGCCACAGTGCCTAAACCTGGCATGGTGGGCACCAGCCATAACCAAAACATGCAAGAGAATGAGGAAGCTACTACATGATAGAGCAAACATGAACAATGAAGTAATCACTGATCAGTAGTATGGCATTAACATCTGTCCACACATGCAATCCACTAAGGCCAGCCACAACAAGTGGAATCTGTGAATCCTGAGGCAATGTCACACCTGCCCCAAGTACACAGACAACCCCCAACCCCACCCAAGAAATACAAAAATATGTGAGAGATGCAACCATCCATCCAAACTGGAGGCTGAGCCCCCTCAACGCAGTACTCCAAAAACAAGTCAGTAGGAGAAGGTAACCACACACACCACAAACACAGTCCCACATAGACCTATCACAACTGCAAACCAAACACATAAACACAGACAAACATTCCCGGAGGCACAAATTACAAACACAGCACACCAACTGAGGCCTCTAAAGCAGACACCCAATCAAACAGTCTCCAAACATAGCACATGCAACACATAGCACACAAAGCTGATGTGCCAAACAGTCACAGGACAAACGTAGAAACAACATGCCTGATACAGTTGTAATAGGTGACTCCATAGTCAGACACACTGCTGTCCCGCACACCAGACTGAACAAGGGAAAGGGTACAGTAAGCTGCCCGTAGGCTGCCACAATATGCCACATAACAGAAGTATGTAGGTCACTCCAAAGCAAGTAGAAATATGATGCAATCATAGTCCATGCTGGTGTGAATGACCGGAGATGTACCGCCCTAGACTACATGAAAAGAGACATAGATGAGCTATCTGATTATGTAGTCCATGCCGGTATGACACTCACCATCCGCAGCATCCTACCCTTACCAAGAGTAATGCCACAGTACAAACACGGAATGATCAGTCATAGCAAGTGGCACACTTACTGGTGTTATTCCAAGGGGATCCAATGTCTGTCTGCTGGTGATGTCATGCTTGACAAGCCACGCAGCTGTCCATGGGATGGCCTGCACCTGTTACCCCTGGGCGTCTGAATATTGGATAAGGCCTTTGCCATCTCCATAGAGCCTTTTGTAGGCAAGGCTGAAAAGACTGACCCACCACCCTAGAAAACATAAGTGGGAAGAAACATAAGGGAAATGCTGACCAATGCCAGATGTGTACACCCCAATATGCATGCTCCTGAGGCCATCCCCAGAATGGAGAACATTGATGTCTGTGCAGTGACAGAAACCTGCTGCAAGACCCCTGACAGCACACCAGCACTACCAGGGTATACCACGTATCATGTGTCATGGCCCCCAAACCTGGAACGAAACATAAAAGGAGGGTGAGTATCCATAGTCAGCACAGACACCCATACATCCAGGTAACTGACAATGCACAAGGCAATGGAGTTCACACATGTGCAACTAACTGTAGGTAAGACTGCTGTGCAGTCTGTAGCATGCTACAGACTGCACTCTCACACACAATAACCCCACACAGCCATCCTGAAGACAATGGACAGTATGAATGTCCCACCAAATAACAAACAAGGTACCACAAATCACCACATAGGTGATAAACCAGTGTGTATGGAAAGAGCAACCAGGGATCTAGGGACACAAGTGGACAGTAACCTGTTATGTGACACCCACATTGCCAATGTGGCCAGGAAGACTGTCTACATTTGGCACCGTATCAGGAAAGGAGTCACATCTACGGCAACAGAGGTCATTGTGCCCCTATACTATTCTCCAATCACACCCATAATCCAGTACAATGCCTCATATGGGATGTACCTTACATGACACCTGCAGCAGTTAGAAAGACCTCAAAGGTACCTCACCAAGAGGATAAAGGGTCACAAATATATGTCATATGCTGCCTGGCTGTAGACACCCCAGCTGAATCCAGTCACATACTGCCTACACAGAGGCATTACATGCCTGTTGTAGGAGGCCATGCCCAACACAGGAGTAATGGACATGCTCCACCCCAGAAAACACAAATCCATCGGAGCTGTGAGAGGGAGAGATGTCAACCTCAACAAATAATGAAATAGGATGTGCTGGTGGGACAGATACATAATCCAGAGTCTCCCCACACCCTGGACCAGAATCCCATTCCATGTAAGGCGGAGCCCCTCACTGACACTCTTCAACAGGAATCTTGCCAAGTGGATGGATGATTGTAGAGTTACACTGGGGGTCTTCACTGTGTCATGTCCAGACAGTGGCACAGCAAAGCAGAACATAAATGGCCATAATATGCACATAGCAAGGGGTGTCAAAAGCCACACACACTCTGGCTAGGCTAACAAATGCCCAGGGTGGATAGCCTAGTATGGCCCTATGAACCTATGAAGATACAAATTGTACAGGACACTAAGGATAATCCCAAGGCTTTCACAACTGATGGTAGGAACCATGTTGGGAATTCACAGATATGCCCTGAATCACACAAATACCGCAAACACACACACATATTGCCAACATACATCCTGACAGGTGCAGTGCAAACCCCCCCCCCCCCCCGAATGCAGAATATCTATACCAGCAGACTGCTGGCCCCCTGACATTACAGATGCTGAGGTAACAGCCAACATCTACAAAGCAAAACACACAGCAGCAATGGTATGGGATGTTGTCCTGGGCTTAGTGCAACATGGACTCCAAGATGAATGGAATGCCAAACCACACTACTGCTCAATGTCAGCCTTACCACAGAATATGTACCCAAAGAGCAGTGTACAACAACAGTGGTGCTTCTCAACAAAGGTGTTGCCTGAATGGATACTGAACACTACTACCCCAGAATCCTGAGAAGCTCGGTTTGCACAGCTATGGAAGGGATCAGCATGTACCACAGACATAAAGATATTGGGGACCTACTGACACTGGAACCAACCCAGTGTGGCCTTCCCAAGTGCAGATCCTGCCCCTAACCATGTTTGACTCAATTGAAACAGCCATTAAGGTCACTGATGAGGGCAATGTGCTCCACACAGTGTATCTGGACCTTGCAAAGGCTTCTATACAATACCCTACGTGTTCATTATAGATAGGCTCACCAGCTTAAATATAAACCCACATGTCAGTAGAGGGGTTGCAAACCAGACCAAGGACAGAACAGACATGGTCAGACATGCTGCAGCCATGTCAGACTACAAACCAGATATAACTGGCATCCCACAAGGCTTTGTCCTGGGATCTCCCTCATCTGGTATATATGTCCCATAGGTACAGGCAAACATGGAAGGACTGTGTCCGAACATGTTTGCAGAGGACTACAAACTGCTCACCACATATGATCCACCAGCTGACACAAGCATCCCACAAAATGGCCACATAGAAACAGACAACTGGTGCCATAGCCATGTCAGCAAGCTAAGTACAGAAACGTGCATAGTCAACCCTTGTAGATATACAGTAAGTGCCCACCAATTACCACACAGGTGTTAACCCATTATGTACTTAACATGTAATGAGAGACCTGGGGACACAAGGTGATAGATATCCTGCAGTGGACAAACATGTGCTGTAGTGTTTACAGAAACATACCATATACCCACCTAATCACGAAGGCTGTCAGATCTAGATAAGGGAAGGTCATTGTGGCTCTGCAGTCATCCTTCATCAGCGGTACAATTAACTACAATAGCCCCTGTGGGATGTACCTCAGCAGACACCTCCATCAACTGTAAAGTCCCCAACAGTACCTCATCAGGAGTATCAAAGAGCTTGCACAGATGCCATGTGTTGCCTGTGTTGCTGGCATCAATAAACATGCTGCACCTTGTACAATCTGAATGTCAGTGAGCTATGCACATGAGAGACCTGAACCCCAGCACTGACGTACATAGGACAAGCTGTACTTCGTGCTCCATAACACAGAAGCCACCCCCAGCACAGGCTACCCATAGAGTTACTTATCAATCTTCCTCAATAGGAATCCTGATGAGTGGATGGGAGATGGTAGATTTATCCTGGGTACCACTGTCATGCCACAGGTAGACACAGGCACAGTATACTAACCATGACATATGTCATGGCAAACCCCACTTACAATGTGTGTTGAAGGACAAACATACTCTCAAACTAGCATTACACATGGACTAGGGCACATCGCTAGTGTTTGCAAATGTACACCTATGTTGTGGAATACACTACCAATGTTGGACAAGCCTGGTTTAAGTAGTTCATATCTGAACAGAATGCAACATGGTCAGATGTACACAACTGGCCCGTAACCAGGCTGTTGTGCCCACTATCGAAATGTAAAGCAGTGATAGCAGTAAAGCCCTGGATACTGCCCACCACAGTCAAAGTACTACCAGTACACTATACAGTACTACAGTGTTAGGTCAGTGTGAAAGGATGTTGACAACTGTATGCAAAGTATCCCATGCAAACACTGCAGGCACAGTATAACCCTGTTGTGTTCACACACAAAGCAGTCGTACCGTAACTACACAACATGACACACAACACACAACCATAAACGGGTGATAGTTGTTGAAGTTCACACTCATCCACAAATGTGGTGGGCTGCAGAGTCCAACATATGGAATGTTCACACTGGGCATGCTCACACACTTTGACAACATGCCATGGGAAGGCTGAACTGGGCATGCTCACACACTTAGGCCAAATCTCGGTTTAGCAGTTGGACACACATAGCTGGTATTGTTATGTGTTATTCCAGGAACCAACAACATTATAGCAGTCTGCCCAGTGCACACAGCTAAATGACCACAGAGACATACGTGATATAGTGGACCCCTCCCATATGCAAACATCTTCCACAGATGCACAAGTTGTTCATACAAACAGGGAATGCTATGGCAATAAAGATGTGCAAACAGTCTATCAGCAACAAATAATGTGCATTTGACAATGAAACATATGGGTGTAGAGGTCAACACTAGGCTGTTTGCCGTAGGGAATGACAGCTTAGCCAGAGTGTGCTTGGTGTCTGCCTCCCCACAGGATGCACATTCCCCTTTCTAAACACAGATGATGTCAGCACCCTATAAGTACAGCAGGAGAAAAGAAACGTCCCCAGTAATCTGAATAGCGCGCTCTGCTAATGCGTCCGTCTCAAGTGTCATAACATAGTTAGGTAGGGGTTTCAAATTCTGCAAATGCTCGGTTGGTGTGTGTGTAAGTCTGTGGGAGAGAAATGTCCCTTTTGGCAACTAGGAAAACACCCTACAGGATGCACTTCCCCTTTCTAAACACCGATGATGTCAGCACCCAATAAGTACAGCAGGGAAAAGAAACCTCCCAGTAATGTGAATAGCGTGCTCTGCTAATGCATCTGTCTTAAGTGTCATACCATAGTTAGGTAGGGGTTTGAATCCTGTGAATGGCAAGCGTGTGTGTTTGTCTGAGGGGGGTCTGTGTGTGGGAGAGAAATGTCCCTTTTGGCAAATAGGACAACACCCTACAGGATGCACATTCCCTTTCTAAACACCGATGATGTCAGCACCCTATAAGTACAGCAGGAGAAAAGAACCCTCCCAGTAATGTGAATAGCGCGCTCTGCTAATGCGTCCGTCTTAAGTGTCATAACATAGTTAGGTAGGGGTTTGAATCCTGTGAATGGCAAGTGTGTGTGTTTGTCTGAGGGGGTTAGTGTGTGTGAAGGTAATGTCCATTTTGGCAAATAGGTGAACAGACTACAGGATGCACATTCCCTTTTCTAAACACTGATGATGTCAGCACTCTATAAGTATAGCAGGAGAAGGGAAGCCTCCCAGTAATGTGAATAGCGCACTCTGCTAATGCGTTTCCTCTGTGTATCGTAATGTAATTAGTTAGGAATGTGAAACCTGTAAAGACATGTGTGTGTGTGCATTTCCGTATGACAAACATGTTAGTTCTGGCAATCAGGCGATCACACTACCTGATGCACATTACCCTTTAAAAGTACTGATGTTGTCAGCACCCTCTAAGTATAGCCAGAGACGAGGAACTATCTAGTAAACCGATCAGTGCGCTCTGCTAATGAGTCCCTCTCACGTGTCATGACATAGGTAGGTAGGGGAATGAATCCTGCATATGGCAATTGTGCATGTGTGTGGGGGTAGTAGGGTGTGTGTAAATGCAAGTGTGAGGGAACAGATCCTTTTGGCAAATACTACTATACACCAGATGCTGCATACCCCACCAGTAAACACAGGGGATGTCACCACACTATCAGCACAGCCAGACAGGGCTAGTTGGCTAGTAATGCCAATAGTGTGCTCTGCTACTGTGTCTATTACCGTCGTCAGAGTATAGATAGGCATGTTTTGGTAACCCACAACTATCACGTGTGGTTGTGTCACACAGTATGACCTTGTGCGGGTGTTTGTACATAACAATGCATGCCATTGCCTAACCCAGCAATGGCATTGCACACATGATATATGTGTGTGACACATACACAGGAATACCTGTGACCTGCAGTAGTTACCATGTCTGACACATGCTTTGTGTGGATAAATGGTATTAGCGATGTATACCAATATGACTGTGTGTCTTACTGTGCAGGGTCCACACGTGGTATGTCCCTATACAGTGTGGGTGTCTATGGTGAAAGACCTACAGCAGGGGATACACATCTGGTCTGGGCCATATAGTGTACATGTAGTCAATGTACAGGTGCTGTATGTTCCCACCTGTTGTGGTAGTGGTAACATGCCATTCCACTGCATTTCGGTGACCACATGCTGTGAACTCTTCAACTAGAGTGTTGTAGCTACAGTAATGCTCACACAATGTTCGGCTGGATGCAGTATGGCCTTATAAACACAGGTCATGGGACTGTCATATTGCCGGTGTTGTTGTGGAGGATAGGTGGTCTTCCTGTGTATGTGAGGGTTGTGTGTGCCATGCTATGACCCAGATGGCAGTCCGGCACACTGTCAGCTGCACTTGAGTAGGCCCTGATGGTTTGTGCTGTGCCAACAACCTGGAGGTGTGTGTATCTGTGTTAACTCGGGATACCACACCCTATCCATGTGTGTTACATGTGTAGGGGACGACGGGCATGGTAAGGGGCATAACCTGTCAGTGATGGGTAACACCTGTGAGCCATGAATCATGCATCTGGTACTGCACAGACACTGCAGTTCACCGTGCTGAGGGCAGTGTCCGGTGCATGCATCCTCCGGTGTACACTGCTGTAGTTGTGTAGCAGCACTGTTAGTGTCTAACCCGTGTGATACCCACGGAGGTCGCTATGTAAACCATGTCCTGCAGCATATGGCAGTATGTGTGTACCAAGGAGCCTTGCCAGTATACATCGGGCCATGTGTGTCACGTGCAAGATGACCCGTGAACATCAATGTGGCCTCCCTAGCATGTAAGCACACATTGACAGCCAGTGGATACCCTATGAATGACAGTGGAGACTGAGCATAATGTAGACATACAACAGCCGTCCCACATATAGTGGTAGAATACCTGGGGAGGGTATGTTGGCAACCAACACCAGGCTCATACTGGCCTGTGCCACATGCTGAGAGATCCATTCTATGTTCCCTATCATGTAGTCCAGGGAGGTATGTCCCAGGCAGCCACACTGGCATGGTCAATGAGTGAGTCATATCTGTTCATGCCTCTGTCTGACCTGTATGCATGTGTGCTGTGGTGGACCATAGTGCCCCTGAGTCATATCACTGTGCCCTCCACCAGATACAGCCTGTTGAGTGGGACCCCAGTGCAGCACACATGACAGGTACCTGACACGTCTGTAGCAGGTGTGTTGTGTAGCCCTACAGGCTGTGGGTGTGTGGCACAGGGGATGTGCGTGCCATGTGTGGCATGTGCTGTGTTCCGACGGAACATATGCCTTTGTGCCAGCTGCGGAGGTGTGTGATGCACAGGCAGGCTGCTAGTCTGAGTCCCCACATATGCCCCAGTGTGTTCGGCATGCTGTCAGTGTGTGGCAATGTCTGACTGGTATTGTTGTCACTGTAATATCATGTATTGCTTTATTTATTTATCCTACATATGTTGACTGGGATAGCCCAACTGGATGCATGTCCATTCCCAGGGTAGGCCCGTGGAGACAAGCTATGAGGGTAGCAGATACAGCATTACAGAATACTAGCATGACATAGTACAAACAGAGTATTTACAGAGATTACATAAGTAAGCAGGTCCAACATGTTCCACAGGTTAATGTTAGACCTGAGCACAAGCCAGGATTAAATTGTATCTACACAGTACAGTGGTTCACACAGGTTACACATCCGAGTTAGCCAGGCCTGATACACTGACATAGCCAGTTACATGACAAATGTTGTTTGAGTCTACTGTTAAATGACCTAAGGTGGACATTAGGTTAATACCAGCTGGAAGTGGGTTCCAGGATCTACTTACAGGATCTGCAAAGAGAGAATCACCAGCTGTGGTAATACACTCGCTAGTTCGAAGTAGTACAATGTTAGAGGATCGAAGCAGTCTAGGATTGTTATAGGGGGTGATTGTAATTTAAGTGCAGGAGTATTGTCTGGATTATGGAGGGTTTTATAGGCCATAATCAGTTGTTTATACCGTATTAGGCTGGGTATTGCAAGCCAACCAAGCTGATTTAGATTGATGCAATGATGTGTCCTAACAAGCGGGCCAGTGGCAAACCTGGCAATGTGGTCGTAGCAAATCCAGTGCTTGTTAAGGACAGTCTTGTTCATATGTGAGAGTAGAGGGGATGCATACAGAAGGGCTGGAACAAGGTGTGAGCAAGCTATGGCACCTTTAGCTGGAGGGGCTAGGAAGGCTTTCATTCTGTAAAGTGACCCTAGCTTTCTATTGATGACTTGGCTAATCTGGTTAACATGTATGTCACATATGAGGTTATTGTCTATGATGACACCTAATAGTTTTAGAGATAGGTCAGGGTAGATTATTGTGCCATCAGTTGATGTTATGGTAACGGTGAACATGGTAGACCTACGTGTTTGTGGAATAACAGCAGTTCAGTTTGATTGGGATTTAGGATCAGACGATGTTCAGAAAGCCAGTTTGCTATTGTATTACAGGTGGTCTGGGTAGCTGAACATAACTCTACTGGAGATGTGGCTGGGCAGATCAGAGTAGAGTATACAGCATATTGGATACAGCTGGCTTTTGGGATGACAGTACAACGGTCATTAATGACGATGGAGGACAGCAAGGGCCGTAGGATAAAGCCTTGTGGTACTCTGAGGGTGTTAGGTAGATGGTTAGAGGGTTTGTTCTGCCAGAGGCCGGCCTGCTGTTTACCATGCAGGTAGGATTGACACCATTGGAAGGCTCCAGTATCTAGACAGTCTGTGCAGGGTGTGGAGTCCACGCTGGTGATCAACCATATCATATGCCTTTGAGTTATCCAAAAAGAGGGCTGTGGATATATCATTGATGTTGCAAGTATGGCTTATGGTGTTAGTGAAGGCTAGGAGGCCTGACGGAGTGCTGTGATGAGGACATAGGCCATGCTGAGTGTCTGCCATAATGCGAGTTTGGATTAGGTGGTGCCTGACTTGTCTATGACGAAAGTCACCATAATCTCTGCAAGTGGAGAGTGTATAGCTACTGGCCTATCAGTGGAGATGTCAGTAGAGCTGCCTCCTGTGTGAAGTGGGATTACATATGACATTTTCCGGATGGTGTTAGATTCTAACATAGTACGTTTGATTACCTTTGAGACGGGGTAAGCAATAGCATCATCTGGTTTTGATAGGTACTCGGCAGGGTGTTGATCGGCACACAGTGTAGTGGGTTTCACTGTTACAACCAAGGTCCGGAGAAGTGAAGTGGGGACTGGTTGGCAGCTGGATGCAAGTAGTTTTCTAGGGGTGCTGCTTTCAGGACCAGGGGAGCTGGGAGGTAGATGGCAAGCTAGGGCCTGCACTGTCTCAGTAAAGGACTGGTCAAAGCTATCAGGAACATCTTCAGGGGTATTATCATTAGTAGCAGCAGGGATTGGGTTTGACGTTTGTCCTGTACGTAGTATATATGACATGCCACCTGACAGGGTATGGCATCACTGGGTTCGGAGAGACCAGTCCACAGATTGGCTGTGTGGTGGTATCCCACACATGTGTTGTATATACCTGGCCAAGGGTGATGGCTGACTGCATACATGTGGCAGCTGTGACACTGACACATGACCCACATAAACCACGACTGGACCATAGAGGCGATTCACAGGTTACCTTTGGACATGCCGCCCTAGTAGTGTGATTGCCATGGTGAGTACCAACACATAGGGCCAATGGGGAACAACATACTGAAGGTGTGTATGTGTGGGTGGACTGCCTCTGTCTCATAGCACTGACATATATGACTGCACACGTGGGTACATGCGGGTAAGGCGTGTGCAATGTGTCTGAGGCAACTTACATGCGTACAGGACAGACAGTGACGTTCTGTCATGTGTAAGGTTGACATACATATGGTACGCTATGCAGATGTCACTAGCAGTCTACTGAAGCACTGTAACCCTGCATTGCAGGTGTAAGCAGTGTTCCAGGGGACACCAGGCGAACATGCATGCAAACAAGGCTACAGTACACAGGGCTGGAAGTACTGCATCATACAACAAAGAAGGGGTAACAATAACAGTAAGTAACAATGCATATATGTAGGCACTATCAACATGTACCCAGTAATACGCAGCACAGATGGCCATGGTGGAACCGATATTATGTCATACTTATTTGTGGTCTGGACAACATTGGTACTGCACACATATCTAGATGCGCGAACATACACATGGCATAGTTGCTGTGGGCATCTTGACACCATTACTGTGCATGTCCACCATTGCATATCACTACTTGCGTTAGCTTTCCCCCTGTGCTACCCATGTATGCGGCTATCTGTCAACAACCTTACCACCGGCATGCAATTATGTGCAGCTGTTATGCTTTGGTATGTACTATGGGTGCAGATAACAATTCAGGACATTCATACAGTTACTACAGCAGGCATGCTGGGGTACACACACAGTCATAGCAGCACACTGTACTGTTACCAACATGATACTACTAATACACATCTATGTAGTCACCATGTTTAAAACAGGCAATCTGCATGTTTAGCCGATGATTCCGCAAT